>NC_052146.1:37736563-38102178 GCF_902713615.1 Scyliorhinus canicula | reverse complement strand
CCCCCCTGTCCTCTTCCCAGTCTCCCCCCCCCCCCTGTCCTCTTCCCAGTCTCCCCCCCTCCCCTGTCCTCTTCCCAGTCTCCCCCCCTCCCCTGTCCTCTTCCCAGTCTCCCCCCCTCCCCTGTCCTCTTCCCAGTCTCCCCCCCTCCCCTGTCCTCTTCCCAGTCTCCCCCCCTCCCCTGTCCTCTTCCCAGTCTCCCCCCTCCCCTGTCCTCTTCCCAGTCTCCCCCCCTCCCCTGTCCTCTTCCCAGTCTCCCCCCTCCCCTGTCCTCTTCCCAGTCTCCCCCCTGTCCTTTTCCCCCCGTACCTTCTTCTTCTCCAGTCCCCCCATCACCGCCGACTCGATCCGCACATGGACAACAAGGAAAGACCCCGTGACCTGAGTACAGAGCTGGCTGCCTCGCGCCGCTCGCTAATTGTGCATCAGGGAACAACCTTCAGAAACCAACATCGCAAATTTATATCGTTGAGAACTATTTTTTAATCGTCATTTTTTGTTTCCAAATGGCGTGGAAAATAATCAACTGCCATGAATTAATATCGGGCGGAAGGCGGGCTCCTGAAATGTGGCCTGGCCTGTGAAGAGACCGGGCGCACTCTGACATTAACAGGTGGTATCATTGAGAGGGTTAAAATGCTGAAGCAGTTCCAAAGGGACGATATCGGGAAATCGTTTTCTCTGGTGGATGCAGGGTGACAGGATTTTCAAAAGTCAAACTCGGGACAGGTGAAAAGCCGGGGAGGGGGCGGGGCTCTGATGTGATGATTGACATGTTGAGCGGCCAGTGGCAGGAATGAGGGGGGGAGGGGCGGCCGAGGTCATGTGACGCCGTCTGAGTTGGCCATAACCCTCAATGGTCATATTAATGTCCCAACACAGCTGCCAAGTGTCTCTCCCACCTCTACTGCTGCAATGTCCATCACAGTGGACTGCTAAATTGGGGATGGGGGGGGGGGATAAACTTCTTTCACTTTGGCCCAGCGTCCAGTTTACTGAGAGGTTGCATCATGGAGAGGGGATACGTTGTATTTTTCAAATTTCAGCAGCAACGGGTGCGCTTTGCTGTCAGCCCGCAAACACATTATCAGTCTTGGAATGGTATTACTGTTGTCTGCCCACGGCAAGCTGGTGCTAAACTCGCAAAAACCACTACCCTCAAAGTCAACATCTTTTCCCAAAGGTAGAGGAGAATAGAACTAGAGGGCATAGTTGAGAGGAGAGAGATACAAAAGACACCAGAGGGGAACTTTTTTCACACAGAAGACGGTGAGCACCTGGAACGAGCTGCCAGAGGCAGTGGTAGAGATGGGTACAATTATTTCCTTAAAAAAACAGACAGTTCATGGGCAGGGTGGGTATAGAGGGATAGAGGCCAAATGCAGGCAAGTGGGACTAGCTTAGTGATAGAAACTGGGCGGCATGGACAAGCTGGGCTGAAGGGCCTGTTTCCATGCTGTAAACATCTATTAATGCTGAAGTTGAAGAGGGTCTGGTTTAGCTCACTCAGCTAAATCGCTGGCTGTTAAAGCAGGCCAGCAGCACGGTTCGATTCCCGTACCAGCCTCCCCGGACAGGCGCCGGAATGTGGCGACTAGGGGCTTTTCACAGTAACTTCATTGAAGCCTACTCGTGACAATAAGCGATTTTCATTTCATTTCATTTTTTTCAAATTGTCTTTTTCTAATAAAACTTGAGACGACTCTTAACAGTTTTGTAGTTTCACCCCATCCCACTGTGGAATTCAGGGAATATCTTGAAACACCACACACTTTATTCTTTGTGTTTCAAAGTTTTCTTGGTTCTAGCTCCCAATGGCACTTCATTTCAATTGTGGGCCGAATAATGAGCAACTACGTGCCATGGGTGTCCAGTATTCCGAACGCAGGCAAATGGCTCTCGCTGGTGTCATAAGGCTGAACTGTGTCATTAACAGTTCTTTAACAGTGTTAAAAATTGTATCCTGTTCCAGACCTTCACCCAGCCACACACTTACATAGCGCACACATAGACAGATAGCACTCAAATAGTCAAAAGAGTGAAAAACATTTGTAACCAAACTGGCATAATTGTTTCTGCTTTACTTTTTGCTGATAGTGTTGAAATTTCAGGGTGCAGTTATATCTTGGGATCAATGCGATTGTGTTTAAAGTGAGGGGATGAAGAATTGGCAAAGGAGTGAAGGGGAATCAGTGAAATGCATGTTTCAGATGCAAGTCATGCAAAGTTAACTTGATCCCCTACCCTCCCAATCACCCCCCTCTGCTTGTCCATAAAATTAGATTTAGCACTCATGTATATTATAATGTAATGAGTTTTACAATGGATTTAAAAGAAAACGCCTGCTATTGTTCATTTGAAAATTACAAACAGTTCTTTAAAGATAAATATCAAAGTTCCTGAATACCTTTTGGTCTTGACTTTGCTTCACTCTTTGCTTCATTATTATTCTATGACATGCCAGTGTGACATTTGTGCTTCCCACACAGCCATTCTTTTGGCGTCATGAGTAGGTTTACCAATTAGCAACAAGTTTTGAGCAATTTTATACTATGAACTCTCCCCTGGTTGGCTAATCAGAGTATTCTGACAGAATGGCCAATAAGGGTACTGAAGTAAATGGAGCATGTGGTTAGGAAAAGTGGAGGCCGAGCTGGAAACCCAGACATCTGAACAATTTTCAGAAAACTTTCACTTCGTGACACCAGGAAAATTAATGAAAAACCCGGACAATTATTGAAAAAAATCCCAAACAAACTGGGACGTATGGTTACCCTACAGGTGGAGAAGTGTAGAACAAGGTGGTTCCAGCTTCTTTTCATAGAATCGGTGCAGTGCAGGAGGAGGCCAATTGGCCCATTGAGTCTGCATCGAGTCTAAAAGAGCACTCTACCACGACCCACTCACCCGCCCTAGCCCTGTAACCCCACCTAACCTGCACATCTTTGATCACTAAAGGGAAATTGAACATGGCCAATCTACGTAACCTGCACATAATAAGAACATAAGAACTAGGAGCAGGAGTAGGCCATCTGGCCCCTCGAGCCTGCTCCGCCATTCAATTAGATCATGGCTGATCTTTTGTGGACTCAGCTCCACTTTCCGGCCCGAACACCATAACCCTTAATCCCTTTATTCTTCAAAAAACTATCTATCTTTACCTTAAAAACATGTAATGAAGGAGCCTCAACTGCTTCACTGGGCAAGGAATTCCATAGATTCACAACCCTTTGGGTGAAGAAGTTCCTCCTAAACTCAGTTCTAAATCTACTTCCCCTTATTTTGAGGCTATGCCCCCTAGTTCTGCTGTCACCCGCCAGTGGAAACAACCTGCCCGCATCTATCCTATCTATTCCCTTCATAATTTTAAATGTTTCTATAAGATCCCCCCTCATCCTTCTAAATTCCAACGAGTACAGTCCCAGTCTACTCAACCTCTCCTCATAATCCAACCCCTTCAGCTCTGGGATTAACCTAGTGAATCTCCTCTGCACACCCTCCAGCGCCAGTACGTCCTTTCTCAAGTAAGGAGACCAAAACTGAACACAATACTCCAGGTGTGGCCGCACTAACACCTTATACAATTGCAACATAACCTCCCTAGTCTTAAACTCCATCCCTCTAGCAATGAAGGACAAAATTCCATTTGCCTTCTTAATCACCTGTTGCACTTGTAAACCAACCTTCTGTGACTCATGCACTAGCACACCCAAGTCTCTCTGAACAGCGGCATGCTTTAATATTTTATCGTTTAAATAATAATCCCGTTTGCTGTTATTCCTACCAAAATGGATAACCTCACATTTGTCAAAATTGTATTCCATCTGCCAGACCCGAGCCCCTTCACTTAACCTATCCAAATCCCTCTGCAGACTTCCAGTATCCTCTGCACTTTTCGCTTTACCACTCATCTTAGTGTCATCTGCAAACTTGGACACATTGCCCTTGGTCCCCAACTCCAAATCATCAATGTAAATTGTGAACAATTGTGGGCCCAACACGGATCCCTGAGGGACACCACTAGCTACTGATTGCCAACCAGAGAAACACCCATTTATCCCAACTCTTTGCTTTCTATTAATTAACCAATCCTCTATCCATGCTACTACTTTACCCTTAATGCCATGCATCTTTATCTTATGCAGCAACCTTTTGTGTGGCACCTTGTCAAAGGCTTTCTGGAAATCCAGATATACCACATCCATCGGCTCCCCGTTATCTACTGCACTGGTAATGTCCTCAAAAAACATCTTTGGATTGTGGGAGGAAACTGGAGCACTCAGAGGAAACCCAGGCAGACATAGGGAGAACATGCAAACTCCACACTGACAGTGGCTGAAATTGAACCCAGGCCCCTGGAGCTGTGAGGCAACAGTGCTAACCACTGTGTCGCCCTTTTATGGGAGTTGTGAGTAACTTTTTCTATTGCAGCACAGGAGCAGTGGTGTCTTGCGTCTCATGCCTCAGATGTTAGCAACTGTCTTAAATGTTGCTTTCCATGCATCATTTTGCTATTTATTTATTTGGAGAATGAGAATGGATCGAAAATATATCTACTTCACTGAGTTGTGCACATTCACTGCTTGAAACAGTGCTTTACTGAATCAGTTGAGCTGATCAGGAAAGGCATTGAATCAGATTTTCTTTCCATCTTAAAAGGGAGACTCCTTATTTTTAAATGGTGCCCCCAGTATTAGATATCCCATGAGAGGAAACATCTACCCTGTCAAGCCACTTCAGAATCTCATATGTTTCCATATGATCACCTATCATTCTTTTAAACTCCAATGAGTTTAGGCTCAACTTTTCCTGATCAGACAATCTCTTCATTCCAGGAATCAGCTCAGTGAACCTTCTCAGTGCTGTTTCCATTGCAAGTATATTTTTCCTTCAGTATGGAGAACAAAGCTGTACACAGTACTCTAGTTGTTGCCTCAGCAAGGACCTACACAGCTTTCCTACTTTTATACTCCATCCCTCTCGCAATGAAGGCCAACATTCCATTTGCCTTCCTAGTTGCTCTACCTACTTGTTTGTAAACTCTTCACTTCATAGAATGGAATCATAGAATCCCTACAGCGCATAAGGAGGCCATTTGGCCCATCAGGTTTGCACCGACCCTCGGAAAGAGCACCCTACCTATGCCCATCAACCCCCCCCCCCCCCCCAATCCCAATATCCTCCATTAACTTAACCTGCACATCCCTGGACACTGAGAGGCAATTTATCATGGCCAATCCACCTAACATGCACATTTTTGGACTGTGGGAAGAAACCCAAGCACCCGGCGGAAACCCATACAAACACAGGCAGAACATGCAAACTCCACGCAGACAGTCACGCAAGGCTGGTATTGAACCCGGGTCCCTGGCAACGTACGTCAGCAGTGCTAACCATTGTGCTGCCGTGCCACCAACTCACAATTTTCTCTGACCTATTTTTGTATCATTACCACGTTTGTCAGCCAAGTCATTAATATGGTTCGTTGATAGTTGAGGTCCCAACACTGATTCCTGTGCCACTGCAGTAGCTATGGTTTGCCAACCTGAAAATTCAATTTTTCTCAACTCTTTGTTTCCTGTTTGATACCCATGTTAATATATCACCTCCAATGCCATGCGTTCTTATCTTCTAACATAACTGCTTAACGTGACATCTTATGGAATGCCTTTTGGAAATCCAAAAGCTGGTTTCCTTTTTTTCACCGTGCTTGTTGCATCCTTAAAGAACACTAATAAATTTGTCAAACAGTATTTCACTTTCACAAAACCATGTTGACTCTGCCTGATTGTATTTCATTTTCTACATGCCCTGCTATGACCTCCTTAATAATGGATTGTAGCATTTTTCCAATGACAGATATTATACTATCTTCCCTATAGTTTCATGTTTTCTGTCTCTCTCCTTTCATGAATAGTGGTCATATATTTGTATTTTTCCAATCCATTGGGACCTTTCCAGAATCTAGGGAATTTTGGAATATGACAACCAATCCATCTATTATCTTTACATCTGGGCGGCACAGTGGTTAGCATTGCTGTCTCACTGCGCTGAGGACCTGGGTTTGATCCCGGCCCTGGGTCACTGTTCATGGGGAGTTTACATGTTCTCACACATTCTGCATGGGTTTCACCCCCACAACCTAAAAGGATTTGCAGGGTAGGTGGATTGGCCATACTAAATTGCCCCTTAATTGGAAAAAAAGAATTGGGTACTCGAAATTTTAAAAAATCCTATCTCTACAGCTACTGCCTTTACAACCCAACGATGCAGGCCATCAGGACCAACTGACTTTACAGCCTTTAGGCCCTTAAGTTTTCCTACTACTTTTTTCTCTAGTGATCATGGTTGTTTTAAGTTCCTTCCTCAATTTTGCCTCTTTTACTATTTATGGTATGTTTTCAGTGTCTTCCACCATGAAGATAGATACAAAATAATTGTTCAATATCCATTTCCTTGTTTCCCATTATTAAGTCCTCAGTCTCACCCTCTGAGGGACCAATGCAAACTTTAGCTACTCACTTCCTTTTTGTATACTGGACCCCTTATGCTGCTTCCCAAAATTTGGAAGGACTAGAAAACTGGGCCCAGGCCTAGATACTACAGTCCCATCAGGCATTGCTGTCTGCCACATATGGGTTGCAGCATACTGATCCCCTGCCCCTTTGATCCAGCCTTATTTATTGCATGTCGGGATTAACAGCACGGAAGCTGGCCTAGTTCGCCCCTCACCCCTTCTTTGGGCAGCGAGATCAGCTCAGTTTTAACCTCGAATTAATTATCAACCATTCCACCCCACTCCAGACACAAAATCCACAAATCCGGAACCTGCCCAGTCCTGGGTTCCCTAGATATGCAGTCTGGTACCTGTATTTGTCGACAATTTTATTGTTCGCTTTGTTTTCCCTCAGACTCCACTTTCTTCCTCTAAATTTTTTCAGTCATCCTTTGCTCTTTGTAAAACTTTCCCAATCTCCTGGGCTACCTTTTATCTTTGGAGCATTTTACATTTTTCTTCCAAATTCATATCAGACTTAACTTCTTTATTTAGCCATGGATGGTGCATGGATGTGATAAATGGACACTTGGACAATCATGATCTGATTGTGAACAGCAAATCATGTTTGACAAACTTGTTGACGTTTATTTGAAGATGTTACAAACAAAATTGATAAAGGAGAGTTGATGAATGTAACAGGTTTGGACTTTAAGGTTTTTGATAAAGTCTCCCACAGGAAGTTAATTAGCAAAATAAAAGCACATGAGATGAGACAACATGCTGTCCTATTTGAGGAATGGCTAACAGGCAGAAAACCGAGAGTAGGAATAAACTGGTCATTCTCATGTAGGCAGGCTATGGCTCATGAGGTACCGCAAAGACCATTAGTTGGGCCCAAACTGTTCACAATATATATTAGTTATTTGGATGTGGGAACCAAATTTCCAAGTTCGTGAATGATACAAAGCTAGGCGGGAATGTGTGTTGTGAAGATGTAAAGCGGTACAGGAGAATTTGGACAGACTTAGTGAGTGGACAAAACATGGCAGATGGACTATCATGTGGAAAAATGTGAAGTAGCCCATTTTGTCAAAGGAACAGATGTGGAGAGTAGTTCCTAAATGGTAAGAAATTTGGGCAGCAGGGTGGCGCAGTGGTTATCACTTCTGCCTCACAGCGCGGAGATCCCAGGTTCGATCCCGGCTCTGGGTCACTGTCCATGTGGAGTTTGCACATTCTCTTTATGTCTGCGTGGATTGCGCCCCCACAACCCAAAGATGTGCAGGGTAGGTGGATTGGCCACTCTAAATTGCCCCTTAATTGGAAAAATTAATTGGGTGGGTACTCTGAATTTTAAAAAAAGAAATGAGAAAGTGTAGATGTACAAAGGGACCTGGGTGTCCTTGTTCCTAAGTCACTGAACACTAACATGCAGTTGCAGCAAAGTATTAGGAAGGCTAATGGAATGTTAGCTTTTATCACAAGAGGATTTGATTACAGGAGTAGTGTAGTCTTGCTTCAATTATTTAGGAGCTTGGTTAGACCGTATCTGGTGTACTGTGTGCAGTTTTGGTCCCCTTACCTCACAAAGGATATTATTGCCATAGAGGGAGTGCAGCAAAGGTTCACCAGACTTGTTCCGAGGATGGCGGCACTGTCTGACGAAGATAGATTGGGCAAACTGGGCCTATATGCTCCAGAGTTTTGAAGAATGAGAGGTGATCTCATTGAAACCTACAAAATACTTAAAGGAATAGACAGGGTAGATGCTGGTAAGATGTTTCCCTTGGAGGTGGAATTTTATAAAATGTTTTCGGGGGACCTGGGGCCCCTGCTGGTAAGGGCATTCAATGATGTGAGGGAGAAGGGGGTGCTGTAAAGAGGGAAAAGGATTCGGAGCAGTGTGGGTCTTACCAGCCAATTTCATTGCTAAATGTGGACGCTAAGTTGCTGGCCAAGATCCTGGCCTCACGGATTGAGGACTGTGTGCCGGGGGTGATAGGGAAGGATCAGACAGGGTTTATAAAGGGGAGGCATCTGTCAGCTAACATCAGGCGGTTGTTAAATGTTATAATGATGCCCCCAGAGGGATGAAGTGTGGAGGTGATGGTCGCCATGGATGCAGAGAAGGCCTTCGACCAGATGGAGTGGAACTATTTGTGGGAGGTGTTGGGGCGGTTTGGGTTTGGGTTTGTGGATTGGGTCCGACTGTTGTACCGGTCGCTGACAGTGAAGATGCGATCGAACCGAGTGAGCTCGGAGTATTTCAGGTTGCACTGTGGGATGAGGCAGGGATGCCCACTCTCCCCATTTCTCTTTGCCTTGCCGATAGAGCCATTGGCAATGCTGCTTGGAGCATCAAGGGATTGGCAGGGGAAAGTGTGTGGGGGGCGGGGGAGGGGGGGAGGGGACTGGAGCTGTACACGGACAATTTACTGCTTTTTATAGCAAACACTTTGGAAGTTATTGGGAGGATTATGGGCACATTCGAAAAATCTGATCGATTCTCAGGGTACAAATTGAATGTGGGGAAGTGCAAGGTTTTCCCGATCCAAGCGAGGGAGCAGGAGAGAAGGTTGGGGGAGATGCGTTTAGGACAGTGGGGATGAACTTTAGGTACTTGGGCATTCAGTTGGTGCGGGGGTGGGAGCGGTGCGGGGGTGGGAGCAGCGGCACAAGCTGAGTCTGGCTCAGTTGGTGGAACAAATGAAGGGGGATTTTAGGAGGTGGGATGTGCTCCTGCTGTCGCTGGCGGGACGGGTGCAATTGGTGAAGATGACGGGTCTCCCGAGGTTCTTATTTGTGTTCCAGAATCTCCCGATCTTCATTCCAGAGGCTTTTTTTAGAAAGGTGAATGCACTGATATCAGGGTTTGTTTGGGGGGGGGGGGGGGGGGGGGGGGGGGGTCGAGGAGAGTGGGGGGGTGGGGGCAGGTGAGCTTTTCCAAACTTGATGCATTATTATTGGGTGGCGAATATAGTCATGGTTAGGAAGTGGGTAGTGGGGGAGTGGTCGGTATGGGAGCGGATGGAGACAGCCTCTTGTAAGGACTCGAGTTTGGGAGCGCTGTTAATGACGCCTCTATCATTCTCGTCAGCCAGGTACTCCACAAGCCCGGTAGTGGTGCGGGCCGTAGGGTGTGGGGACAGTGACGACAACATCTGAGGCTGGAGGGGGCCTTGGTTTGGGCACCGATCTGCTGGAATCATAGGTTTGCTCTGGGGGGTGTTGGAGGGGGGGTTTTGGGGGGGGTGACAATGGGTGGGGATTGAGCGGTTTGTGGATCTATTCATTGGGGGAAGCTTCTCGAGCCTGGGGGGGGTTGGTGGAGGAATTGAGTTGCCCATCGGGAATGGGGTCCGGTATTTACATGTGATACCTTCCACCTTTTTGGCACAATTAGGACGGGTCTCCTACACCGTATTAACCCTAGACGATGGAATATGGAGCAGACATGCAGATCAACTTTTGGTGAGAAGACAGAACCGACAGAGTCCAAATAAAGCTGGGCCAAGAGATGACCCTGGACCTGCGGGCAGCATGGTGGCGCAGTGGATAGCATTGCTGCTTCACAGCGCCGAGTTCCCAGGTTCGATCCTGGCTCTGGGTCACTGTCCATGTGGAGTTTGCACATTGTCCCTGTGTTTGCGTGGGTTTCGCCCCCACAACCCAAAGATGTGCAGGCTAGGGGGATTCGCCACGCTAAATTGCCCTTCATTGGACAAAATGAATTGGGTATCTAAATTTTTTTAAAAAATGACTGAAAACCTGACACGCATCATAGAATCATAGAATTTACAGTGCAGAAGGAGAATCGAACCAACTGGTGAAAGCAGTACCTCAGTTGGAGCCAGACATTTGAGGAAACCTCAGAACACTATCGGTTGAGATGACCACTTCTGCTGGTTTAGCTCAGTGGGCTATGCAGCTGGTTTGTAATGCAGAACAAGGCCAGCAGCTCGGGTTCAATTCCTATACCAGCTTACCTGAACAGGCACTGGAATGTGGCGACTAGGGGCTTTTCACAGTAACTTCATACTTGTGACAATAAAAGATTATATATAAGATAATGACCAAACTAAGCCAAACATACCGAGGTTGCAGCAAACACTAGACTCCTGAGGTTCGCCGTTAATCACGTAGAGAATGACAACCTCCAAAGCATATGACTTATTGACTTGTTGATTGATTGTTCAGGTTGCTAATTGATTGGTAATGTTATACTGTTTATTGTGTCGAGGACCTTTGATTTGAAGGGGAGAAAACTTTTGTGAATTCATGATATTTCTAATGTTTCTTCACTAGTAGCCTTGCAGTGGAAAAGGGGCACTTTAAGAGACTGATCATGTGACGTCATCAGAAATTATGTCATTGGCCGTTTGCATGTGCAAACGGGCAGTCTGACATCGCAGCCTGTAATGTTAACACCTTCTAAATAAGCTCTTTGTTTGTTTGAACCTCCGAGGCCACAGACTCAATGTCGAATCCACCACACTTCTAAACAACACGATGATAACTCCCTCACTGTGGAGCGCTTACTCCTATGAAAGGAACTGGCTATTTCTGATAGGTAAAAGGGTCATTGATTTAGCCATTTTAATGTAATCCATTTTAAACTGGATTTCATCATATAACTTCAAGCATAACTTAGATTACAAAAACACACAGCTTTCAGAATTTGCAGTGGCAAAGCACAGAATTTGAAAGGTCTAAAAAAGCTAGATACAGCTTATGCAACATTATACTGAAGGTCAACTTGACATTATAGTTCATATGAGTTCTGCCATTGTTCACACGAACAGAATCGCAGAGTTCAGCACATACCAGTTTAATGATAAGAGCAGAGTTTGCATTCCAGCACACATTTAGGAATTCCACATGCAGCATTTATATTGATTTAAAAAGTTCTGCAAGATAATGTTGCACATTATCATTGCACAACCAAATGCGTTTGAGACCCATCCAAGCCAATCAACACACTGCAGGGGTAGGGACAGATGGAGTCAGACTGGTAACATTCTCCTTAAAGATAGAGGTCCGTGCAGCCATTTTCCATTCAGGATCACTCTATACTTTTTACCTAACTACTCACTATCCTTATTTCGTATTTTCATATTTCCACTCTAACTCTTGAAGTTTGCGCAAGCTGTTTCGCTTTAAGCAAAGAGCTATTACTGTATTTTGAAAGTTAAATCTGTTGTAAACCATTAAGCCAATTATTTCTCTTAAAGTCTTTTGCTGGCAAGGGCTTTATTGAGAACATTTGATTTATTACCGCAAGAAGATTTTAGTCTCTCAATTATAATCAATAGACACAATAAAAGATTTTTATGGTAATGGAGGGGGAGGGGGCAGCATGGAAACAGATGGAGAGGGCGTCCTGTGGAGATACAAGCCTGGGGGCCCTGGTAACGGCGCCGTGGCCGCTCCCTCCTACGAGGTATACCACGAGTCCGGTGGTGGCGGCTACCCTCAAGATTTGGGGGCAGTGGAGGCGACATAGGGGAGAAGTGGGGGGTTCGATGGAGGCTCCATTAAGGGGGAACCATAGGTTCGTCCCGGGGAACATTGATGGGGGATTTCAGGGTTGGCACAGAGCGGGCATCAGACAGCTGAGGGACCTGTTTACTGATGGGAGGTTTGCGAGTCTGGGGGAGTTGGAGGAGAAATTTGGGCTCCCCCCGGGGAACATGTTCAGGTATCTGCAGGTAAAGGCATTTGCTAGGCGGCAGGTGGAGGGATTCCCTTCGCTTCCCGCGAGGGGGGTGAGCGACAGGGTGCTTTCGGGGGTCTGGGTCGGAGAGGGGAAGATATCTGATATCTATAAGGTTATGCAGGAGGCGGAGGAGGCGTCAGTAGAGGAGCTGAAAGCTAAGTGGGAGGGGGAACTGGGGGAACAGATCGAAGACGGGACATGGGCTGATGCTCTGGAGAGGGTTAATTCTTCCTCCTCGTGTGCGCGGCTTAGCCTCATCCAATTCAAGGTGCTGCATAGGGCCCACATGACTGGGACGAGGATGAGTAGGTTCTTTGGGGGTGAAGACAGGTGTGTCAGGTGCTCGGGGAGTCCAGCGAACCATGCCCATATGTTCTGGGCATGCCCGGCACTGGAGGAGTTCTGGAAGGGGGTGGCGAGGACGGTGTCGAGGGTGGTGGGATCCAGCATCAAGCCAGGATGGGGACTCGCGATTTTTGGGGTTGGGGTGGAGCCGGGAGTGCAGGAGGCGAAAGAGGCTGGTGTGCTGGCCTTTGCGTCCCTAGTAGCCCGGCGAAGGATCTTGCTACAATGGAAGGATGCGAGGCCCCCAAGCGTGGAGACCTGGATCAATGACATGGCGGGTTTCATTAAGCTAGAGAAGGTCAAATACGCCCTGAGAGGGTCGGTACAAGGGTTCTTTAGGCGGTGGCAACCTTTTCTCGACTTTCTGGCTCAACGATAGGGTACAGGGACAGTAGCAGCAGCAACCCGGGGGGGAGGGGGGGAGGGGGAGGGAAAAGAGGGGGGGCGGAGAATGACTATGTTTGTTTATTTAATTTTAATATATTTTTAAGTTCTTTTGTTGTTCATTGGGGTTGGGGGGGTGGGGGGATGTGATACATGCGTCGATACGGTTTGGGGGTGTCACAGTTATTATGGGTTATTTTGTTGCATTTCATTGTTTGTCGTTATGTTTTATATTTTCTGTAAAAAATTCCAATAAAAATTATATTAAAAAAAAAGATTTTTATTTTGCATCCGAGAAGTGTCTCTTAAATTCTACTGAGTTTTGAAGTGTATACGAGACTACGCTTAAACCGCAAGGCAGAATCCTACATCCTATCAGTGCTATTATGGACAAATGTGTGGGTTTGTGAGAGTATCAAGCAGGTTACTCCCTGACATTGATTTCCTCACCACCTGAAACATGCCCAATCTAACAGAGAGATTGGTTAGTGAAGGTGCTACTGACTCATTCTTACTGGGGTAGTACTGATGTTCCCTGACCCAGAGTACATTCTTTGCTCTTGCTTCCCTGTTTCTTCCTGCAAGTGATGTTGAACAGTTGGAGGAGAAGTAGGCAGCGATTGGCAGGAATTCTGCTGGTCTTATTTAACCTGAAGCCTTCAGGCTTAATATGGTTTCTTTCAGAGCTATTTTAAACTGCTGTGCCCATACTTCTGCTGGAGCCTTTGATGGTGCTGGTGTGTGAATACAACTATGTCAGGCTGTTGACTGGTCTGAGGGACATTTCTACTATATTTAGGCACCAGGAGTTTGCAATGCATACAGGGCTGAGATTGCTGAAATCTAATACATTTCTGGTGAATCCAATCTGATAGGTTTCCCCCTTTTTTCTGAACCTTGTGGTAATTCTTTGCAAGTACGTGGAGGCCATGCTGGATAGGGGTGTCAGGCCGCATCACCTAAAGAACATTGTTGAATCATTTGGGATATTATGATGATATTTCAGTTTGCGTAGTCATTTTCCTGATGAATAACTTTGCCATTTAGCTATTTTCCGTATTAACCCTTTCCTAGCAACAGACCATGTAAAAATTGCTCAATGATGGACTTTATCCAATTGATTTAATCTATTGAGATAATTGAATAACATAGGTTAAACCTCCAAGGAGATAACAAATGAAAAGTTTCCTCGACTTCTGATAATAAACTAACAGAAACGCCCAGATGTTAAACATTACAAAAGCGGACTTCCGGTGGCGGACATGGAGTAAGTGGTCACGCACAGGGCAGCTCCAGCTCAAAGGCGTTGGTTTGGGCATTTTACTCCCATTAGTGGGATAGTTTTGGCAGAATGTGTTGGAGAAGAGGTTTACTCCAACATTGGCAAGTCTACTGGCTATCAGACCCGACAGAGGTTGGAGGAGACCTGTGCTGCAGCACCAATTTCGAGAATGGCGGAGGGGGAAGGGTCGCCGTCAGTGGGAAAGTCCCAGAAGGAGCAGTTGATGAGATTCATCAAGGAGGAATTTCTCCAGCAAAGGAAGGAGATGCATGATGACTGGTCGAAGGCATTTGAAGGAGCAGTGGCACTTCGTAGAGGGTTGTTGGACCAGGTGGAGAAGTGCCTCGAGGTGCAAGGGGCGGCGATACGTGAGGTAGAAAAGGTGTGTCTGACCAGAGCGATCAGATTGTGTCCTTGGAGGCAGAGGTGGGGATCCTGGGGAATCTATGCAAGTCGATGCGAGTGAAGGTGGAGAAACAGGAGAGCAGGTCCAGACGATAGAACTTGCGGATTATGGATTTGCCAGAGGGTGTGGAAGGAATGATGCCACAAAGTACATTTAGAGGATGTTGGCTGGGCTGATGGAAGGGAAGGTGCTGGTAAAGGCCCCAGAGGTGGATCTGGCCAACAGGTCCTTGAGGCAGAAGCTGAGGGCAGGGGCGCTGCCGTGGGCGGTGATTGCACAAGTCCATGAATAAGGAGAAGATTCTGAGGTGGGCCAGGGTGAAGCAAGACTGTGAATGGGAGGGTAATCAAGTCCAAGGGGTGGGAGGTATGCAATGGGGGCCTTTGCACTGGAGTTGCCACGCTAGCAAGCGATGGTAGTGAACGGAGGTGAGGTGGGAGAGAGATCACTAGGTGTAGCCACGTTGGGGAGGGGCAGCGGAGGGGAGCTTGGGGGGAGGGGGGATTGCGACATGTCAGGGTTGGAGGCTGAGCGTGGTCATGGGCGAAGGGGGTGCCATCTTGGATGAGCTCGGTTCAGGACAGTATTTTTTAAAAATAAATTTTGAGTACCCAGTTCTTTTTTTCCAATTAAGGGGCAATTTAGCACAGGCAATCCACCTACCCTGCACCTCTTTGGGTTGTGGGGGAGAAACCCACGCAAACACGGGGCGAATGTGCTAACTCCACATAGACAGGGACCCAGAGCTGGGAATGAACCTGGGACCTCAGCGCCGTGAGACAGCAGTTCTAACCACTGCGCCACCGTGCTGCCCACGGTTCAGGGCAGAATTAAGTGAGGCACAACTGGTGGGAAATGATGGTGGACGGTAGAGGGGAATGGAGGTGTAAGCCTCTAGTAAGAGATGTGTCGTGAAACTTCCAGGGGCTAAATGGGCCGGTCAAGGGGTCCCGGGTTTTTGCGCACCTGAGGGGTTTGAGAGCGGAGGTGATTTTTCTACAGGAGACGCATCTCCGGGTGAAGGATCAGGTGAGGAAGAGATGGGTGGGGCAGGTATTTCCTTTGGGTTTGATTTGAAGCCAAAGGGGGTGGCCATTTTGTTGAACAGGAGGTCTGTAAAGGGGTTATTGGGAGCCATCCTGGACTTGGATACCCACCAACTGATTATGGGCGGAGATTTCAACTGTGTAATGGAGCGGTAGGTGGACAGTTCAAGCCCCAAGTCGATGGGAAGGTCGAGAATGGCGAAGGAGTTGGGAGGGTTAATGGAACGGATGGGAATGGTCGATCCATGGAGGATCTGGAACCCAGGGAGGTATGGAATCTCCATACACATGTGATTCCCATACCAGCCTCCCCAAACAGGCGCCGGAATGTGGCGACTAGGGGCTTTTCACAGTAACTTCATTTGAAGCCTACTCGTGACATTAAGCGATTTTCATTTCATTTCATTTCATTTCAAAAGGGGGAATTGCCAGAGACACTGACACAGACGTCAATTGCACTGATTCAAAAGAAGGATCCGCTGGTGTGTGGGTCATACAGGCCCATCTTGTTGTTGAATACGGATGTGGAAGTATTGGCTAAGGTGTTGGTGGGAAGAATGGAGGGGTGTGTGCCAGGGGTTACTGAGGATCAAACATGTTTTGCAAGGGTAGGCAGCTCTCTAGCAATATCAGGAGGCTGTTAAATGGAGTTAGGACTCGTTGGGGGGGCGCTGGTGCCGGAGGTTATTGTTTCTATGGATACGGAAAAGGCCTTTGATCGGGTGGAGTTGAGGTACTTGTTTGAAATTCTGGGAAGTTTTGGGATTGAACTGAAGTTTGTGGCGTGGGTGCATCTGTTTCATGTGACTCTGTTGGCAAGTGTGCGCACGAACAAGATGAGTTCATCAGGTTTTGGACTGCAGAGGGGAACAAGGCAGGGGTGTCCGCTGTTGCTGTTGTTATTCGCACTGGCGATTGAACCCTTGGCGATGGCACTTTGTGGGTCTTCTGGGTGGCGTGGGATTGTAAGAGGGCGGGCAGGTGGTCAAGATGAATGTGCTGTCAAGGTTCCTATTTGTCTTTCAGACCCTCCCGATCTTTCTCACTCAGGCCTTCATCTGGAGGTTGGAGACATTGACCTCGGCGTTCGTATGGGCGGGGAAGATGCCGAGGGTAAAGAGGGCTCTGTTGCAGAGACAGAAAGGGCAGTTGGCGCTCCTAAACTTGCTGCATTATTATTGGGCGGTGAATGTGGAGAACTTGAGGCAAAGCTGGGGGGGGGAAAGGGGTAGAGTGAGTTAGGATTGAAGAGGAATCCTGTCGGGGATCCAGTCTGAGGGCCACAGTGACAACTCTGCTGCCGTTAGCTCAGGGGAAGTATACTGGGAGCCCGGTGTGCAATCGACGTTTGGGGTGTGAAACCAGTTGAGGAGGCATTTTACGTTGGGAGAGGATGTCAGTGTTGACGCCGTTGTGTGTGAACCATAGGTTCAAGCTGTGGGAGATGGATGGGATGTATGGGAAATGGAGGGAGGCGGGGCTGGAGAGGGTTAGGGACTTGATCTCGGAAGGGAGGTTTGAGGGAATGGACGAGCTGCAGGAGAGGGTTGAGTTACTGAAAGGCGGTGAGTTTGGGTGTATGCAGGTGCGGGACTTTGTGCAGAAGGAGTGGAAGGCGTTTCCCAAGCTGCCGGAGTACACACTGTTGTACACACTGCCGGATGAGTTGGGGGAGGGCAGGATTGGGGATATATGGGTGGTTTGTGGAGCAGGGCAAGTGGTGAGGATCAAAAATAAATGTGAGGAGGTGTTAGGGGGGGGGAGAAATAGGTGGTTAGCAGTAGTGTGAGGCGATGCGATGGGTGAACTCAACCTCCTCCTGCACGAGGATGAGCTTGATTCAGTTCAAGGTGATGCACAGGGGACACATGACTCGGGTAAGGATGAGTGGGTTCTTCCAGAGGGTGGCCAATGGGTGTGAGAAGTGTGTGCGGGGGCCAGCGAATCATACACATATGTTATGGCTTGTGAGAAGCTGGATAGATACTGGGAGACGGTGTTTGGGATGCTTTTGTGAGGGCCACGAAGAATCTAGCACGAGTTTGTGGAGTGGAAAAGAAATAACTTTATTTACAATTATATACATATATTTTAATAAATTTAAAGTCGCCAATTATTTTTCTTTTCCAATTGAGGGGCAATTTAGCGTGGCCAATCCACCTAACCAGCACATTTTTGGTTTGTGGGGGTGAAACCCACACAGACACGGGGAGAATGTGCAAACTCCACACAGACAGTGACCCAGAGTCGGGATTCAAACCTGGGTCCTCAGCGCCGCTGTCCCAGTGCTAACCACTGCGCCATATATATTTATATATTTATAACAGCAGCAGTATTCCACCACTGCTCTCTCCTCTAGGGTTCCACACTGGTCAACTCTAATTAACCCGAGAGTTAAACTCTATTTATATAGATGACTCTGCTAATGATTTATCTGCCCTCCTCATTGGGGAAGCTCATACTCACTAAGAAATGTGGGAGATTCAGTAGTCCCAGCCAATAGTAATCAGGCAGGTTATAACTGACGCTATCTCAGATAGTGGGGGTGGCGGTTAAACCAGATCCTATGGGTGGTGATTTTATTGATATCAGAAGTGCCGGAGCTTCTGGAGGGGAAGGGGGCCGATGTTGTGGCCTTCACCTCTCTAATGTCCCGGCGCAGGACCTTGCTGAATTGAAGGTCGGCTATTGGAGGGGCTGGTTTAGCTCACTTGGCTAAATCGCTGGCTTTTAAAGCATACCAAGCAGGCCAGCAGCACGGTTCGATTCCTGTACCAGCCTCCCCGGACAGGCGCCGGAAATGTGGCGACTAGGGGATTTTCACAGTAACTTCATTGAAGCCTACTCGTGACAATAAGCGATTTTCATTTTTTTTTCATATACTGCCGGGGGTGGTGCCTGGCTGGGGGATTTGTGTGACTTTCGCCGTTGGAGAAGATTAAGTTTGAGTTGAGGGGGTCAGAGGTGGGCTTCGAGTTGCGGAGGGGGTTGTTCATGACGCTATTTGAGGAATTGTTCATCGCGGGGTGGGGGGGAGGTGGGGGAGGGGGGATGGAGGAGAGGAGGGGATAAAAAGGGAAAAAATTGTCCAAACTGTGCACTGTGATTTTATGGGCTGTATTTTATATTTTGCTGTTGCGATATGTGTTTGGAATAAAATAGCTTCAAAAAAATTACAATAGCTGATTAAATATATTACCGTTTTCAATTTGTGGTTGCAATGGAATCAAGTCCACACAGGTACATAAATGCGTGTTAGATAGGGATCCAGGTGATGTAAATGATCTAATAAAGAAATAATTAAAAGTAGTGAATATACTGTCTAAGGAGATTGAAATGTAATAGCACGAGTAAAGAATTAAAAAATGTATGTTGCTGGGGCACTTTGGGGCAGCAGGGTAGCATGGTGGTTAGCATAAATGCTTCACAGCTCCAGGGTCCCAGGTTCGATTCCCAGCTGGGTCACTGTCTGTGTGGAGTCTGCACGTCCTCCCCCTGTGTGCGTGGGTTTCCTCCGGGTGCTCCGGTTTCCTCCCACAGTCCAAAGATGTGCGGGTTAGGTGGATTGGCCATGCTAAATTGCCCGTAGTGTCCTTATAAAAGTAAGGTTAAGGGGGGGGGGTGGTTGTTGGGTTATGGGTATCGGGTGGATACGTGTGTTTGAGTAGGGTGATCATGGCTCGGCACAACATTGAGGGCCGAAGGGCCTGTTCTGTGCTGTACTGTTCTATGAGTACAGTTCCAAACAATATTGCAACATAGATAATTAGGTCAGATAACATTGATAGGCCTTTTTGTTCTCTCATTTTACAACATTACCTGAACCCCTTGATATATTACTGCCCCTGAGTTCTCTTGCATGACGTATATGATCAGCAACATACATTTTTTAATTCTTTAGTCCAGACATCATGCTGCACAGAACAATCACAGGCTGAGAAATGAGAACAGCATTAATTTCAATGGAATTTTTCTTAAAAACATTGGGCCAAATCTTCCGGTCTCCGGAACATCAGTGTGAATAAAAGTCTGTTTGTATTGTGAACTTGTCTCAAGAAGTGGCAATGATGATCAGACTGGCACTGTGCTTGAAAATTACCCCAACTCAACGCTAAGTATTTCTTTCAAGGTCATCTGATTCAGGCCTTCATAGAAATGAGCAGTGCAGCATCCCTCGGAACTCCTTCAGAACAGAGTAGAGTCAGTGGAAGACATGGCATGTCCTCCATTTTCATGTTGGTGAATGGGTGAGTGACTGAATGGGGTGGGTAAGTGGGTGAGGTGGGTAAATTACAAGGTGGTGAGATGGGCAAGTGGATAGGTGGGTGGGGTAGGTAGATGGAAGAGGTGGTAGGTTGGTGAGTAGATAGTTAGGTCAGGCAATAATTGGATTGAGTTGGGAGGAGTTGTCTGCTTGTGAGGGGCAATATTAGGGTGGTTAGGAGGGTGGCCATGTGGTCCAGAGGGGTAGACAGGTTAGGAGGGTAGTCAGATATGGTCGCAGCGGCAGTTAGGTGGCCAGGAGGGTAGTCATGTCTGACACGGGGTGGGGGGACATTCAGATATGCTTGGGAGATTATTGGGCAGTCAGTGGTAGTATTGTAGTCCGGAGGCATAGTTAGGTCCAGTCGGTAATTGAGTGGTCAGGGGAAGTCTGGCCTAATTAAAAAGTAGTTGAGTTGCCAGGGTAGTTGGGTCAGGGATTTGTTGGGTCTGATCAGGAGGATAGTCATGTGGTCAAGGGGGTAGTCAGAGAGTTTGGGGGTAGTTGGGTCGGGTCAGGATCAGGGGGTAGTCGGAGGGGTGAAGAGGAAGCCATGAGGATTGTGGAGTTACCCAGGTTTTCATTTGTCCAACATTTCCTGGGTAGCTATCCAGGCAAGTACCATGGATTTCTCCCAAGTCTCCAACTTCAGCTCAGCGTTGGGGATGGATCAGAGTTGGAGGGTCCCGAGGAACAGGAGAATTGCCCATTGGAAGTTTACCCTATTATAACATGGTCACTTATTTAATGACACAAGAGGAAGTGAGGTCTGGAATTCACTGCCTAAGAGTGTGGTGGAAGGGGCAGCACGGTGGCGGAGTGGTTAGCACTGCTACCTCACGGCGCTGAGGACGCGGGTTCGATCCTGGTCCCAGGTCACTGTCCGTGTGAAGTTTGCACATTCTCCCCGTGTTTGCGTGGGTCTCACCCCCCACAACCCAAAGATAAGCAGGATAGGTGGATTGGCCACGCCAAATTGCCCCTTAATTGGAAAAAAATATTGGGTACTATAAATTTATTAAAAATAAAGAATGTGGTGGAGGTAGGTTCAATTGAAATAATCGAAAGGGAATTAGACTGTTATCTGAAAAGCAAGAATGTGCAGGTTGAGGAGAAGGTGGGAGAATGGTGCAAAGTGAATTGCTTATCGAGAGCTAGTGCAGACACGATGGGCTGAATGGCCTCCTGTTCTCTCACAGTTCTGTGATTCCGTGGGCTCTTACCTTTTGAAGATACGAAAACCTGGGAAATATCAAATGTTTATGTAGATTTGCTCTGAGTTGCAACATTGTGTTAATCTAACGCCATCGTGTGGTTGTAATGGTAAAAACAAACACACATTCAAATGTTAATGTAGTCATGCCTGGCAGGTTAAATAATATTTTATCAGATGCCCCAACCTAATGCACATTATTAAAACCTCACAGTTTTGCCATTTTTGTCCTGATCCTGAGATAAATTAATATAGAAAGAAATTAATACTGAGGTGGAGTGCTGTAGCAGTTCTTGATTCTGCCTTTATTTGGATGTTTTCTTCCCTGCACCTTGGGAATGCTCCCAATGGGTCTGGAAAAGGGATGGAAAATGCTGGATAAGTTCAGCAAGTATGGCAACATCTGTGGAAAGAAACAGAGTTAACGTTGTAATATGGTTTATATGGAGCTGGCTTAGCACACTGGGCTAAATTGCTGGCTTTTAAAAGCAGACCAAGGCAGGCCAGCAGCTCGGTTCCCTGTACCAGCCTACCCGAACAGGCACCGGAATGTGGTGACTAGGGGCTTTTCACAGTAACTTCATTGAAGCCAACTCGTGACAATAAACGATTTTCATTTCAGTTCTTTTTTTAAAATTCATTTGAGTGAAAATGGGTGGCACACTGGTTAGCACTGCTGCCTCATAGCGCCAGGGACCCGGGTTCAATTCCGGACTTGGGTGACTGTGTGGAGTTTGCACTTTCTCCGTGTCTGCGTGGGTTTCCTCCGGGTGCTCCGGTTTCCTCCCACAGTCCAAGGATAAATCTGGACAATGCCAAAGATCTCAGACTGGAACAAAAAATGGGAATAGTGGACAACCTCAGAATCATCCAGACTTGGAACATTAGCTTCCTTCTCCCTCCACAGATGCTGTCAGACCTGCTGTGACTGTCCAGTATTTTCTGTTTTTGTTTCAGATTCCAGCATCTGCAGTAATTTGCTTTTCTCTGAGACAGGAGGGCTGTCTCTTCTCAGGAAAAAATACACTATTGTGTACCCAATGGAGGAAAATCTTCTCCATGGTCTATATCCATAGCCGTGTTTGGAATTTAACTTTTAAGTTGAAGTCCTTGAATCCTTCCCAAATCCATGCCCATGTTTCCAACAACCCCCTTTTGGAATCCCTTCAGTCATATTTTTTGCCCGTGCCACAACATTGAAATAATTCTAACCAAAGTCACAAATTGCATTCTCTGTGACTATGATTACGGTGAATTATCCCTTCGCATCCTCCTCATCATCTCTTCATCTCGCGACAAGATTGACCTCTTCCATTAATAATAATCGCTTATTGTCACAAGTAGGCTTCAATGAAGTTACTGTGAAAAGCCCCTAGTCGCCACATTTTGGCGCCTGTTCAGGGAGGCCGGGTATTGAACTCGTGCTGCTGGTCTTGTTCTGCATTACAAGCCAGCTGTTTAGCCCACTGTGCTAAACCAGCCCCCATCCAATTATCCAATTCAATGTGATTATCTTCGTTTGGTTCCATCCTTAACTATTCAATTGTAGCCAGAGCAATTGACTCACCTTCCACCCCTGTACCATGGTTCATAGACAATTCATAGAATTTACAGTGCAGAAGGAGGCCATTCAGCCCATCGAGTCTGCACCGGCTCTTGGAAAGAGCACCCGACCCTATCCCCATAACCCAGTAACCCCACCCAACACTAAGGGCAATTTTGGACACTAAGGGCAATTTATCATGGCCAATCCACCTAACCTGCACATCTTTGGACTGTGGGAGGAAACCGGAGCACACGGAGGAAACCCACGCACACACAGGGAGGATGTGCAGACTCCGCACAGACAGTGACCCAAGCCGGAATTGAACCTGGGACCCTGGAGCTGTGAAGCGATTGTGCTATCCACAATGCTACCCTGCTGATCTTAGAAGTCCTCCAAGGATCTATGCTTGGCCTCCTCCTTTTCCTCATCTCCATGCTTTACCTTGGCAACATCATCTGAAGATACAGGATGAGTTTCAAAATATATCCGGCAACATCCAGCTCTAACCCTCTACATTATCCAAAACTGCCAGCAATTGGATAGGGACAGAATAATAAAATACAATCATATTTATCGACTTTATCATAGTAAAAGATGATAAACAGATCCAATACAATAATAATAGCCGATTGGAAAAATATGCCATATCCTCAGGATGCAAAAAAGAATTGGGTACTCTAAATTTATTTTTAAAATGTCCATAGATGTTGGCCTAAAGGGATTATTGTGAAAGGAAAGCTCCTTAGAGACAGCTTGGAGTCAGATTGAAACTGGAACAAAGACAACGTGCATTTATCTTTGTAAAACTTCAAGGTACTTCATCAGAATACCTTCAAATGATTTGACAAGCCACTTCAGGAGATATTAGGCAGATGACCAAAAACCTGGTCAAAGGGGTAGGTTTTCAAAAAAAATATTCTCAATCAACATTTTAACCTTTTTACACCAACAGTATGACACCACCCACTCCACCCCCGACCCACCATGCCCCCCCCCCCAACCCTCGACAGCAACCGGGTCTCCAAAATGTTAAATGAACAAACCCCATCACTGGTGGAACTCCTCACCCGCCCCTCTCAGAGCAAGTTTCACCTCTCCCAAGGGCAGGAACTCCAACGGGACCCCCAGCCAAGCCGAGGCACTGGGGGAGAATCTGACCTCCACTCCAAATAAGACCCGCCTGCGAAGAATCAACGAGGCAAAGGCAAAAACGTCTGCCCTGCTCCCGTCTGAAACTCTGGCAGGTCTGACACCCCAAATATGGCCTCCAGGGGACCCCGCTCCAATTCCATAGATGGAACCTCGGACATGGTGCTGCAAAATGAACCCCAATATTTATCCAACTTTGGGCAGGACCGGAACATATGGACATGATTGGCTGGGTCCCTCCCACACTGCTCGCAACAATCCTCCACCCCATCAAACAGCCGGCTCATCCTTGCCTTCGTTAATTATTCCCTATACACTACTTTTAACTGAACCAATCGCAGCCGAGCCCATCAGGTCGAGGCATTGACCCTTTGCAACACTTTGTACCATAAGCCTTCTTCCAGCCCCATCCCGAGCTCTTCCTCGCACTTGGCCATAATCCCTTCCATAGACTTCTTATCATTCTCCATAATCCTACTGTAGATCGCTGAGACAACCCCACTCTCCAGTGCCCCTCACTGACAGCACCTCCTCCAGCAATGAGGAGGTGGTGCCAGTGGAAAACCCGGGAAAGCCTTTATTGCGGAATTCCAAACCTGCCACATACCTAAAGCCCTCCTATCCCGGAGCCCACACTTCACCCCTAACTCCTCCAAACTTCCAATTCTCCCCTCCAGAAACAGATCCCTTATCTCTTTTACCCCTTTCTCCTCCCAGCCCCGGAACCTCGCATCCATCTACCCTGGCTGGAACCTATGATTCCCTCTTATCGCTACCCCGTCAACCCTGCCCTCAACTTGAAATGCTACCGAAATTGCCACCAAATCTTTTTTTTTATAAATTTAGAGTACCCAATTATTTTTTCCAATTAAGGGGCAATTTAGCGTGGCCAATCCACCTACCGGGCACATCTTTTGAGTTGTGGGGGTGAAACCCACGCAGACACAGGGAGAATGTGCAAACTCCTCACGGACAGTGACCTAGGGCTGGGATTCGAACCCGGGTCCTCAGTGCCGTAGGCAGCAATGCTAACCACTGTGCCGCCGTGCTGCCTACCACCAAATCTTAAGCGTGGCTGCCACTTCCGCATTTCCGGAATACTTCCCCGGGGTGAGTGGCAGCGGCGCTGTTGCTAGCGCTCCCAGCCCCGACCCCTTACAGGACCCCCCTCCATCCAGACCCACGAAGCCTCCGTCTCCTTATTCCAGCACCGCACCTTCCCCGCATTCGCTGCCCAATGGTTGTTCAACAAATTCGGAAGAGCCAAGACTGCCAGCCTTATGGGAGCCCTGCCAGGGGTAAGTCTTAAGGAGCATCTTAAAGGATTTGGGCAAAGAATTTCAGACTTGAGATTTCCTGGGGTCGATGCCAGTGCAGTGGTCAACATGCAGTGTGGTCAATCAACTAATACTTCACCCAGCATCTCACTGGCCACTGTATAGTTCTTTTCACAGTGTCCATTGTTGAAAGGATTTTCAGCTATGGTGTTTGTGATCATGACTCATGTTTTACGTGTCTCTGAGCTCATCACAAAAAAGAATAAACCTGGTCACCAACACTACAAAATGCGGAATGGAAATATTTCTGTCTTTGTTCCATATTCCGATCCATGGTAATGACCTTGTTAAAGTCACTTGTCGATGGAAGGTTTAGACTAGCTCACGTCAGTGACAACATACATTATTTCCTGTTCTGTCGGGACCTAACTCGCGCCCACAATGCCCTCTTCATTCTTCCACTGGTCATATTGTTCAAACACTGAGAACATTGGAGGGTAATCAGATCCTGACAATAATGGACTAATGAATAAGGTCAGAGAATGTAAAAGTAAGTAAAGTCACCATAGTCCCAGATGGCTGTTCTCCCACTCAAAGGGGAGAGCTGACTGGCGGAGATTTAAAAAGAAATTCCCACATTCTCCCTGTGTCTGCGTGGGTTTCACCCCCACAACCCAAAGAGTAGGTGGATTGGCCCCGCTAAATTGCCCCTTAATTGGAAAAAAAATAATTGGGTACTCTAAATTTATAAAAAGAAAAAAACCCAGAAATTCCAATTCAGGGGCAATTTAGCATGCCCAATCCACCTACCCTTGCGCATCTTTGGGTTCTGGAGGTGACACCCTTGCAGACACGGGTAAAATGTGCAAACTCCACACGGACATTGATTCAGGGCTGGGATTGAACCTGGGCCCTTGGTGCAGTGAGGCTGCAGTGCTAACCACTGTGCCGCCCCGACTGATGCCGATTTTGACCTAAGGATCACCACACCTCAGGCAAGGGATAAGATTGAGAAGGCAGAACTTCACGAGTAACCTCAGCCTGTATGGAAACAGAACCTGTGCTATTGGCTTTTGCATCTGTACCGTGATCCAGCCATCTTGTCAAATGAGTTAACTGACCCTCTCAGAGAATGCAAAGTCAGGGGAGAAATGGTTTACCAGCTGGTTTCATGACAGCTTGGATTGGATTGGATTTGTTTACGTGTCACGTGTACCGAGGTACAGTGAAAAGTATTGTTCTGCGTACAGCTCAAAGAGATAATTCCATACATGAAAAAAAATACATAGGGCAAACATAAAATACACAATGTATTTACACAGTCATTGGGTGAAGCATACAAGAGTTTAGTACTACTCAGTAGAGAAGATGTGTGAGGAGATCAGATCAGTCCATAAGAGGATTGTTTAGGAGTCTGGCATCAGCGGGAAAGAAGCTGTTTTTGAATCAGTTAGTGCGTGTTCTCAGATTTTTGTACCTTCTGCCCGATGGTAGAAGTTGGAGTGTGGGAATAAAGGGTAGTTATTCAGGGTGGCGGATGGTGGGAAGTGATGTTCCTTAAGGATCAGTGCCGTTCGCACTTTAGATTAATGATTTAGATTTTGGATTCAAAAACAATTTCCAAATTGTGGACAACACCAAATTGAGGGAGCAGGGATAGTCAGCACTGAGAAAGACTGCAAGGAACGACAGGACAGCATTAATTAATGAAGAGTGGAGAAATAATTTTTAAAAAAAAATTTAGATTAGCCAATTATTTTTTCTAATTAAGGGGCAATTTAGCGTGGCCAATCCACCTACTCTGCACATCTTTGGGTTGTGGGGGCGAAACCCACGCAGACATGGGGAGAATGTGCAAACTCCACACGGACAGTGACCCAGAGCCAGGATCGAACCTGGGACCTCAGCGCCGTGAGGCGGTTGTGCTAACCACTAGTCCACCGTGCTGCCCTGAGTGGAGAAATAATTGACAAACAAAGTTCGATCTGATAAACGTGGGATGGTACAGTTTTACAGTTTTTTCTGAAGAATAGTGCATCACTTATTACTTGGAAGATGCAAGGCTGGGTGGAGTAGAGGAACAAAGGGATCTTGGAGTACAAATACATTAATCACGAAAGGTCATGCCACCAGTTAGAAAGGCCCCCAAAAAAAGCAAACCAAGAACCAGGTTTTATTTCGAGGAGGGATAAAATTGAAAAATAAAGAGGTGAGTTCAAAAGTAATCCCCGAAAAGCTATTTAAGTGAACAGTTGATAAATCAATGGAACAGGAGATGGTGGAAGCTGATGCGTGTTCATTTAAATTTAAATGAGATCTTTCAGAAAATAACATTTCGGGTTGCCGTTTGTGAATAATTTGAGACACGTCATGTGGTAAGTGTGGCAGCTTGAAAGGAGTAGGTGACTTAAGGACCTATTGGTCCCCAAGGTTTTCACCACTGGGATCTTCTCCCTTTTGTGTCTGTTTAGACTAATTGGTAAGAGAGTGATTGCCATGATTAGTCATTAACTCCTTTATTATTGTATCATCTGAGTAGGATGGTAGAATCATAGAATTTAGAATTTAGAATTTACAGTGCAGTTGGAGGCCATTTGGTCCATCGAGTCTACAGCGGCCCCTGAAAGAGCACCCAACCTAAGACCACACCTCCGTCCTATCCCCATAACCCATCAACCTCACCTAACTTTTGGACACTATGGGGCAATTTTGCGTGACCAATCCGCCTACCCGCACATCTTTGGACAGTGGGAGGAAACTGGAGCACAAGGAGGAAACCCACGTAGACACAGGGAGAAGGTACAGACTCCACACAGACAGTGACCCAAAACTGGGAATCGAACCCGGTCCCTGGCACTGTGAAGCAATAGCCACTGTGTGAACTGGATGGACCACTATTTTCTGTCTAGCAATTCTTATGTTCCTAAGTGAGGAAATGCATGCTTGGGAATGGGAAAGGATCATTCATTTTTTAAAAAAATTTAGAGTAGCCAATTCATTTTTTTCCAATTAAGGGGCAATTTAGCATGGCCAATCCACCTAGCCTGCACATCTTTTGGGTTGTGGGGACGAAACCCACGCAAACGCGGGGAGAATGTGCAAACTCCACATGGACAGTGACCCAGAGCCGGGATATAACCTGGGACCTTGGCGCCGTGAGGCTGCAGGGCTAAACCACTGCGCCACCGTGCTGCCCGAAAGGATCATTCATGACAGTAACTGCTGGTAAAGTGGTGTCTTAGTCCCCGGCCTTTGCACTTTCCGGTGAGGTTATTGAATTTCTTGTGACATGCAGTCACATTACTGGACATTGCGACTGGCTTTTATGGACTTTGGCACCACTTGTTAAGCTTTGTATCCCATTATGTGTGATACTCAATGGTCCACCATGTGCAAAGCGTATGTCCGAGCTACAGCAAGATTTCTATTACTTTTCATTAAAGTAGGGGCCCTGCTTCTGCCTTGATAGCTGCCAGACATCCCTTCAACTATACAGTGAAACTCCGGTCCTGCTTGAAGCTGGAGAAACTCTGGAGGTCATTTCTCAGCACCATGTCTGTGATCCTGCACCTGGATTTGAAGCCCAGTCCCCTGGGGACCACATTTGGGGTGTTGGACTTGCAGGAGATGCAGACGGGAGTGGGGGCAGATGTGTTTGGCTTCCTCATTGATCGCACGCATGCGGGTCCTGTTGGGATGGTCAACTTCTCTGCCCTGCGCCTAAGTGTGGCTGCGGGACTTCACGGAGTTCCTGTGCTTAGAGAAGGTTAAGTTCATTTTGAGGGGGGGGGGGAGGCGAGTGATGGGTTCCACAACCAATGGGGTTTGTTTATATTACACTTTAAAGAGATGGTCACAGGGCAGCACGGTGGCGCAGTGGGTTAGCACTGCGGCCTCACGGCACCGAGGTCCCAGGTTCGATCCCGGCTCTGGGTCACTGTCTGTGTGGAGTTTGCACAATCTCCCAGTGTTTGCGTGGGTTTCGCCCCCACACCCAAAGATGTGTAGGTTAGGTTGATTGGCCATGCTAAATTGCCCCTTAATTGGGGGAGAAAAAAAACAAATTGTGTACTCTAAATTTAAAAAATAATAATAAAAAATAAATTGCCCCTTAATTGGAAAAAAAATGAATTGAGTATTCTAAATTTAAAAATAAATAATGAGTTGGTTTCTGTCAGCTGCTGGGGGGGGCATTTGTTTTGAGTTACTGGGGAGGTGTTTGTGGTTTTATTTTGTTGTGTTGTATATTTAAAATGTTAAAAATTGATTTAAAATATTTTAAAAACACATACAATGAAACCAACGTTCTAAACAGCAATTTCCACTTAAAGTTACTGCAGGCCTTAAATTCTCTTCTTCGATGAGGGGTGTATCTAATCCCTCAGGCTCTAAGCATGCTGAGACCATGCAGATCATCCTGGATGTACAAACGGGCTCAGGTGTGTTCCACACACAGGCACATTTTATATTTGTGCTGGCTGACTTGCACTTGGAAAGAAAGAGGGGGGGGGGGGGGGGGGGGGGGGGGGTTGGAAAATCAATGCCTCTTATTTTGTGTCCCACATCAGTTATAATTTCACGTACTCTCTCCAACAGGGTTTACACTCATTCGTTTTTACATTCCTTCATGTAACGAAAGGGCCAGCAAATACGAGAAGGCACTTCATTCAATTGGGATGCAGCAGCATTTTTTTCCTCTGTTATAATGGTGAATGCTTTGTTAAGTATGGATGAGAGTCCTTGACAAGCACTTCAAACTATTTCAAATAATAATAAGTGGCAGTCAACTGATTAAAAAGAACAAAATGCTTCTGGTATTACCTTAATTCATTTTTAAAGGGCTCAGTGACAGTGATTACCAAACAATAAGATTAAATAACTGGTGTACGTTTCTCTTGTGCTGGGTAAATTGTTTTAGTTAGCACAAAGGCTTTTTCCAAGCCTATTGTGTCCATTGGAAACGTTTTGTATGGACTTCATTCTCTGCTGTCATGGAACGATGTTTAATTTTTTCTATTGTGCTCTAGTCTAGGTGATGGATTTTTTGAATACAGTGAATCCTGTTGGATGAAAGGTTGCATTTATTGAGAAATAATGTACTTGACCGACTTCAGAACAGTTTGGAAATTTGTTTAAATATAACCAAATTAACGATTTTATATCGCATTTATTTCACACACATAATGATCAAAAGATAGGTGAAGTTTGCAAAGTTTGGTTTGCTCAGTCTTTGTGCTCAAAAGTGTGGGTGATGTTAGTGCTGGAGGATGAAATACTTGCCCATTTTGGTCACTCATTATCAGCATCAAGCACGCTCAATTCCGACATAACATGGTTACGAGCAAACGTCCCACTCTAGCAGCATTAGAGCACCCCCTACTGCAACATTGTAGCATTCTCACCCCAACCCAACCTTAAGGCTTCTGAGTGGGATTTAAAATTTGGCACCAGAATGGATCCATAGAATCCCTATGGTGCAGAAGGAGGCCATTTGGCTCATCGAGTCTGCACCAACCCTTTGAAAGAGCACCCTACCTATGCTCACTCCCCCGTCCAATCCCTGTAACCGCACGCATTGATCATGGCCAAACACCTGACCCATACATGTTTGGACTGGGGCGGGGGGGTGGGGGGGGGGGGGGGGGGGGGGCACCTTCAGCACCCGGAGCTAACTCATGCAGACAAGGGGAGGACGTGCAGACTCTGCACAGTCACCCGAGGCTGGAATTGAACCTGGGTCCCTGGTACTGTGACGCAGCAGTGCCAACCATTGTGCCACCGGCTGCTCTAAGGGATGGGGCCTGAAAAGGGGTGAGGTCATTAAAGGGTGGGGGAAACTAGGGGCAGGGCCATGAAAGGGGGCCAATGAGGGACGACATGAAAGGGGGCATATGGGTTGGGGGGGGAGGATTTGGTGATGCCATAACAGGGTGTCTCTCACCTGGAAGGGGGGGGGGGGGGGGGGGGGGGGACTGGTGCTGACTTGACTTGAATGGAGACTTTAAAAAAATAAATTCTAGACAACGCAATTAATTTTTTTTTCAATTAAGGGACAATTTAGCGTGGCCAATCCACCTAACCTGCACGTCTTTGTGTTGCGGGAGTGAAACCCACACAGACACGGGGAGAATGTGCAAACTCCACAAGGACAGTGACCCAGAGCCGGGATTGAACCTGGGACCTCGGCGCCGTGAGGCAGCTGTGCTAACCACTGCGCCACCATGCTGCCCTTGAATGGAGACTTTTATGATAGTGCCATGATGCCCCAATATCAGTGATGGGTTGGCAGTGGGTTGGGGTGGTGGTGGGGGGGGGGAGGGGGGGGGGGGCCTGCACTGTCACTTTGAGATCAGGGCGCCATTTAAAAAGAGTGCACTGATCTCTGTGAGACCTGGCTTGCCGGCATCTTTGGTCCCACACCACTTTCTTGGTGGGTTTCACCCAGTCTCCAAAACAATGACTAACTGTGGAAGAATTGCGATGGGAATCGTGCCGGAACAGGTGGTTTTCCCATTTGAAATGATGCATAGATTGGAATTCTCCATCAGTTTTCTGATGGCGGAATCTCTGGTCCCGCCCCGCCCCTCCCTCACCTGCGGGGTTTCCGGGCGGCGTGGGGTGGTCTCAATGGGAATTCCCATCGACAGCCGGGGACGGCAGAGAATCCCGCCGCAGTGAATGGCCCGACGCCTCCTGTCGCCGAGAAACATGTGGCTGGGAGAATCCCACCTTAGACACCTTTTGGGAGAATTCTGCCCAATGCTTTCTTTCAATTTAAGCCAATGTTACACCCATGTGAGCATCCCCCCCCCCCCCCCCCACAACCCCCCCCCCCCCTCCCCCACCCCGCTGAAATGTATGAAGCAAGTATGGTTTCTTTTATTTGAGATTTTTTAAAAATCCAATGCTGAACTGCAAACCAAACCCAGATATTGAATATTAACTGAGAAAAATTGGGCAGATTGGGTTGTGTGGTCAGCATTGTTAAAGTCTGTTTCCCGACCTCAACCCAACCATTTTCAGTTCATTGAGTCTCACTGCCATGCTGGTTTTGAACGTTAACAACTGCTTCTCCAGTGACCAATCACCCAGCAGCTTCCTTGAAGCAAGGACTTAATTTATTCAGGTGGAAAATGCCTTCACATTTACCTTCTGGAACCTGCTTGGGCAGTCTCCATAATTGGGCCTCCTCCCACCAACCCCGAGACTCCTGATCTCTTCGTCCTGAAAGCTGTTGACCTGCTCCCCCCCCCCCCCCCCCCCCCATCGCACACGCCCTCAAAACCCCAATTCTCTCCAGAATACAGCCTCCCTGGGTTGCTTCCCCCCTCTGATTTGATACCCTCCCACCAAGGTCCCACCTCCCTGTTCCTGGGCGCATTTACTGCGACTCTGGCTGTCATCGAATGGTTTCCCACCAGAGTGAAGGTCCAGGTGTCAATCAAACATGGCAGTGTGGCACAGTATCTAGCACTGCTGCCTCATAGCGCCTGGGACCCTGGTTCAATTCCGGCCTTGGTTGACTGGGTGCAGCTTGTGCGTTCTCCCCGTGTCTGCGCGAGTTTCCTCTGGTTGCTCGAGTTTCCTCCCACAGTCTAAAGATTTGCAGGTTAAGTGGATTGGCCACGCTATATTGCCCCTTAGTGTCCATAGATCAGTAGGTTAGGTGGGGTTACGGGGAAAAGATGTGGGAGTGTGCCTAGGTAGGGTACTCTTTCAGGGAGTTGGAGTAGATTTAATGGGCTGAATGGCCTCCTTCTGCACTGTAGAGATTCTATGGGAAACTGTATCTCAGGGTGGGCAACAGATCCACAAAGGTTCAATTACTCCACATTAAAACTCCACCAGTCAGTGGGGAAGGTTGGGGGGGGGGGGGGGGGGGATGTGTGTGCAGAATCTAATGGTGGATTCCACCCCAAACATTCTGATTCACCCACTCTCAGCGGATCAGGTCAGTGAAAATACTGCTCAATGACTCTGGACATTACCTGGTGTCGATGGAGAGAGAAACACCTTTGAGTCCCGATGCAAGGTCGCTGACCTGAAACATCAACTGATTCCCTCTCCACAGATGCTACCTGACCAGCTGAGCATTTCCAGCATTTTCTGTTGTTCTTTAAGAGATCCGGGATTTGCAGTATTTAGTTGTTGTCCAGATGGGCCGAGGTAGGGTGCACTTCAGAGGGTCAGTGCAGACTCGATGGGCCGAATGGCCTCCTTCTGCACCCTCGGGATTCTATGGTTCTAAAATGTCTCGAATGGTTGATCTGCAGCAGAAAGGGAAAGCCAACCCAAGATTTATGTGTAATCTTTTGTTAGAAGGCAAGATTAGCTAAGAAGTAGGGTTTATAAGATTGACAAGGACAAGTCAGGACATGTAGAGACAAATGGGAAATACAGAATTATAAGGAGGCCAAGAATGCAAAAATTGTAATGAATATTTGCTTAGAGTGGCTGCTAATGAGTTCAACACTCTCCTAACATTTAAAAGAGATTAAAAGAGGCAGTTTTACACTTTATGAAGATCAATTCACGTGATGGCTGGATACACAGATATTTGAAAGGCATTACAAAGATAAAAAGCGCTAAAATGAAAAATGCACATGACAGAGGGCAGGTGCAATCTTGATGGGCTGAATGGCCTCCTTCTGCACTGTCAAGATTCTATAGTTCTGTGGACACCCATCAGCTCAAATTCAGAGGTTTCTAAATTTCTGCTTTTAATGTTTGAATTCAAGGCTGTAAGCTGGTGATGAAGAAGATAGAATACTGTTCTCGAAGGTTTGCACTGATCTTCAGAAGTAGGTTTCATTGTCTTGAAAACTCTTGGAAAAGGAGAAATGCAAATGAGTTTAGTGAATTGCTTTTCAAAGTTAGTGAGAATAAATCAGTGATAAGCTGTGATATTCACAAAAATCTTTTACTAGTAATGCTGTTTTTTATCTTTTAATTTAAATTTTATTCTTAAATGTATATTTTGGCATATGAGACATTATAACAAGTGATGTAATGTCACCGTGGTCCCCTTTGAGGGGAAGGACTGACAAGGAGTGATTTAACCTGAGAATCACCACATCTCAGGCAAGGGGCAAGGTCAAGAATAACCTCAGCCAGTACAGGAATTGAACTCTTTGTCTCACTCTGCATCACAAACCAGCTGTCTAGCCAACTGAGCTAAACAACAAAGTGATGAAGTGTGTGGTGAATGTAGGTGAAACTCACACTGAATGGTGGGTAGCTGAGAGATTACAGGCCAGTCGTCTGTTGTCACAAACCACAAAGGCAACTTCAAATTATTTATAGTTATCTGCTTCTCAGATATCTGGTTACAATATATGAATGCAGAACCTCATGGTTTTATTTTCTTCTGATTGTTTTTTGGTATCAGTAGTGGATGCTTATGGTTGATGACTCAGGACCACATTGATTTTGAGGAAGGGCAACCATGCTGACTAACAAATGTTGTTATCACTGCGTGTCTGCTTTACACAATTTCCAATTGATTAATGGGAAAAAATGGGATATTCAAATCTTAGCAATGTGCCATTTTCTAACAATCTAGAAAAAAAAACATTCAGAGCTTTAAACAAGAATGCAATTGACACGGTGATAATGATATAAAAGTCATTGATGGGTGTCTGTGGACTTTAAACCGCAGACTCAAAATTGAAGGCTAGCAACCACTATCTATGATAATCATTGGCACTGGGAACAAGTTAAGACATAATTCCTGTAATTAACACATAGATGGAAAGTTTGACATCATCTGCATCCTACAGGTATTTATTTCTTATACAAAGACATTAGAGTACATTTTCAAATCAGTCACACTGGATAAGTGCATATAAAGTGGTCAAAACCAATTGAAATCATGCTGATTAAACATTCAGCAGGATTTGCATAGCCTTTCCCAGTGTTTGGATAGGCCCACTAGTTTGAACCGAATATTCTGGAAATACTGAGCATTTCAGGCTGTATCTCTGGTCTTGGAATCATTACTGTGCAGAAGGGGGCCAATCTGCACCGTCGCTCCCTCAAGGAACACCCTACCTAGGCCCATGACCCACTCTATCCCTGTAACCCAATAACACCACCTAACCTTATGAACATTCGGGGGGTAATTTATCATGGCTAATCCACCTGACCTGCACATGTTTGGACTGTGGGAGGAAACCAGAGCACCTGGTGGAAACCCACGCACACACAGGGAGATCGTACAAACCCCACACAGACAGTGAACCAAGGGGGAATTGAACCCGGGTCCCTGGTGCTGTGAGGCAGCAGTGCCAACCACTGTGCCATGTTATGACCAGTACCCCGCCCCCCTGGTGAAATTACCCAATTTGTTTTCATTCTGAATTAGATACTCCCAAATTTTTATGCTCCCGGTTGAGGAGGGTTGAACTGGCTCACCTTCTTTATTCAACCACCTCGCTTTATAGCAACAAGGTTAATTTGAAAAGGATTCCTCCCCTCATGCATACCTTTTCCAGTCCAAATGTACGTATATTTTAAAAGTTGTCCAAAGATGCTGAGCTAAACGCTCAGCACGGTAGCATGCTGGGCTTGGGCAGCACGGTAGCATGGTGGTTAGCATAAATGCTTCACAGCTCCAGGGTCCCAGGTTCGGTTCCCGGCTGGGTCACTGTCTGTGTGGAGTCTGCACGTCCTCCCCGTGTGTGCGTGGGTTTCCTCCGGGTGCTCCGGTTTCCTCCCACAGTCCAAAGATGTGCGGGTTAGGTGGATTGGCCATGCTAAATTGCCCGTAGTGTCCTTAAAAAGTAAGGTTAAGGGGGGGGTTGTTGGGTTACGGGTATAGGGTGGATACGTGGAGTTGAGTAGGGTGATCATTGTTCGGCACAACATCGAGGGCCGAAGGGCCTGTTCTGTGCTGTACTGTTCTATGTTCTAAAGCACTCCCCTTCTTTAGCACCACGCCAGCAATTCTTTTTTTATATATAAATTTAGAGTACCCAATTACTTTTTCTTCCCAATTCAGGGGCAATTTAGTGTGGCCAATCCACCTCACTTACACATCTTTAGATTGTGGGGGTGAAACCCACACAGACATGGGGAGAATGTATAAACTCCACACGGACAGTGACCCAGCGAAGGATTCTGAACTTGGGATGTTAGCAATTCTTAACATTGATTTGGAGCTGACTTCCGGTGACGGCGGGCGGGAGGCAGCCGCACACTGGAGGGGTTTTAACGGCCAGTCCCAGGGGCAACGCATGCTGAAAAAGTTGCAAGAAGGCACAGTGAGGAAAAATGTCCAGGTTTGGGAAAAAAACGGCCGTGAAAAAGAGGGTTAATGAAAGTCCGGCGGTGTGGAAAAGTCGGCACGGGAACTGTAAGGAAAGCGGAGGCTGGGACGCCGGGGGAGGGCGCATTGCTCACGGCAGAAGAAATGACCGAGGTGATGGCCGTGGCACTTGAAAAACAGTTCACAAAGCACATGGAAGCGATGAAAAAGAAGATGGGGGCGGTATTGAAAGTGCTGGTGGAGGAGGCGATTGCCCGGTGAGGGTGGCGGTATCAAGCGCAGCGGCGGAGGTGCGGGAGCAAGGTGAGACGCTGAAGGAAGTGGAAGAGGCATTATCACAGCAGGGTGATCAACTCACCTCGATGGGGAAGGAGCTGCAGTGGGTGATAGAGACTAACCAAGGGTCTGCAACCCAAAATGGAAGACCTGGAAAACAGATCCAGGTGGCAGAGTCTGAGGATTGTGAGTCTGCCCGAAGGGGTGGAAATCCCGAGACCAACGGAGTATTTTGCCACAATGTTGGCGGAGCTATTGGGGGAGGGGGAACGATCTCTCTTGATACAAATTGGATCGGGCTCATCGGTCGTGGAGGCCAAGAGTTGTAACTGTCTGTTTCTGTAGGTACAGCGTGAAGAAGAAGGTCCTGTGCTGGGCAACGCAGAAGCGGGTGGTGCAGTGGGCTGGTGCTGGTATACACACATACCAGTGGGCTGGTGCTGGTATACACACAGACCAGGACTTTACGGTGGAGCTGGCGAGGAGGCTGGGCGGCCTTCAGCCAGGTGAAGAACGTACTGTACAACAGCAAGGTGCAGTGTGGCATAGTCATCCAGCTAAATTGATGACCTCCAAATCCAAGGACTTTTATTTTGGGACTGCGGAAGCGGCGGAGGGGTTTGCGAAGGCAGAAGGACTTTGGCAGAATTGAGAAATGGGACTGAGAGCGGGTCTTGTACCGATTTGGCCTCATGTAACTTTATTTTTTCACTGCGTGTTGGTGTATGTACTAAATTAGTTGACGCTGTATATTTGGACAAGGGAAGAGTTGGGACTTTCATTTGCAATGATGGTTCTTTGGGGTTTGGGCGTGTATGCTGGGGTTGTGTGCTAAAAGGGATTTCTTGGTTTTCCTGGGAGCGGACAAGGGGGAAGGAGACCCAGGTGGGGGCCTCCACGCTGGCCGGTTTAAGCCAGCCAGAGAACGGGAGTGAGGTGAGGGACGGGCTGCGGCCATTGGAGCCTGGTAGAACAGATTTCGGTGAGTCTAGCCGGGGTGAAAGGTTGGGGGAAGGAACCAAGGATGGGGGGAGGGGTTTACAAGAGGAAGTGGAGGGGAGGAGTCTGGGAGGGGGGGGTGGGATCTATAATTCATGGGTGTCATTCACGGTACTCTTTCAGGGATTGGATGGCATTGAATATTAGGGGGCGGTTGGGGGGTGGACTATATGTGTCAATGGTGACAATCGGCAATTCCGAATTCCTTTTTTTTTTCCACCTTGGGAGTTTTAGTTTTATTTGATGCTTATATTGTCCGGTGGGTCGTTGTTTGGGGGTGGCGGGAGGATGGGATCGCTGTTGTTAATAAGGGGATTGACATTGTATTCGTTACCATTTACTGTTTGTCGGTGGGGTGTAAATTTTGAAGAAATTGTGAAAATGGAGAATAAAAATATGAAAAAAAACATTCATTTGGAGCCTTGTCCGTGGGTGGCCATTTTCGGGGTGTCGGACTCGCTGGTGAGTTGCAGACCAGGGTGACGGGGGGGGGGGGGGGGGGGGGGGGATGCTCTCTCTTTTGCCTCGCTGTTAGCCCAAAGGTGAGTTCTGCTGGGATGGGGAGTGTCCACTCCGCCCAGTGCCTCGGCCTGGTTGGGTCACCTTATGGACTTTTATACCTGGAAAAGGTCAAGTACACCGTCAGGTGATTGGTGGAGTAATTCTACCTGAGGTGGCAGCCATTTATCTCTCACTTTAAAAAGTTAATTATCATCAGCTGTTGGGGGGGGGGGGGGGGCGGTTATTGCTGGTGTTGGAGGGGATACAGAGGGGAGGCTTGTGTAATGACTTAGGCCAGGCCTTTGAGATTGGCCAATTAGAATACGAGTTCCAAGATTAGTGGCCCAATCAGGGAACCCTTTTCTCTGTATATTACGGAGTGTCAGATCCTCTGCACTCCCAGAGTAGACAGCAAGCTGAATGGTCTTGGTTGTTCAGCTGTTGGGTTTGTAAATAAAAGAAACTCTGCTGACAGAACTTCTGCCTCCCTGGACCTATTACAGTTTGGATGTAGCTTATGTTGTGTATTTGAGAGAATGTGAGAAAAAGGATATTAAAACACAACACACATTAGGCTGGATTAGAAATGAGAAGAGAATCCAAAAATAAAAGTTAAAAAGATATATGAATCAGTTTTTGACTTGTCCTTGAGGAGTAGATGGTGAAATGTTAAGTTGGGTTATTCCGGTAGCGCTGGCTTCAGCAGTTGAGCAGTTGGTTTGGAGATTCTTGGTTCTGCAAGAGTGCCAACCGCCCCAACAGCCCTGGACACACCCATACCCACTATTACAGCCTCGGAGGTGAGAGCTGCCTTCTTGAAAGTGAATCCGCGGAAAGTGATGGGCCCCGATGGAGTCCCTGGGCGAGCACTCAGAGCCTGCGCAGACCATCTGGTGAGTGTATTCACAGATATCTTCACCACCTCACTCCTCCGCTCTGAAGTCCCCATCTCCTTCAAGAAGACCACCATAATATCAGTACCGAAGAAGAACAAGGTAGCCTGCCTCAAGACTATCGACCAGTGGCCCTAACGTCTGTTATCATGAAATGCTTCGAGAGGCTAGTTATGAGACGGATCACTACCAGCCTCCCAGGCGGTCTCGAACCACTGCAGTTTGCCTATCACCGCAACCGGTTCGCAGCAAATGTTATCTCACTGGCTCTGCAATCAACACTCGAACACCTCGACAACAAGGACACCTATGTAAGACTGCTGTTCATAGGCTACAGCTCCACCTTCAACACCATTATCCCAACAAGACTAATAACCAAACTCCGCAATCTTGGACTTTGCCCCTCCCTGTGCAGATGGATCCTTGACTTCCTCATCAACAGACCGCAATCTGTCTGGATAGACACCTCCTCCACATTAGTCCTCAATACCGGGGCCCCGCAAGGATGTGTGCTCAGTCCTCTACTGTACTTCCTGTGTGGCAAGATTGAACTCCAACTCAATCTATAAGTTTGCGGATGATACGACTGTGGTGAACCACATCTCAAACAACGACGAATCAGACAACAGTAGGGAGATAAATCACTTAGTTGCACGGTGTACCGAAAACAACCTCTCTCTAAATGTCTGGAAGACCAAGGAACTGATCATCGACTTCAGGAAGCGTTGCACGACCCACACTCCCGTCTGCATCAATGGCTCCCAAGTGGAGATGGTCGATAGCTTTATGTTCCTGAGGGTCACCATCACCAACAGTCTGTCCTGGTCCACTCACGTTGATGCAACAGTCAAGAAAGCCCAACAAAGCCTCTAATTCCTACGGAAGCTAAATAAATTTGGCATGTCTGCATCGACTCTCACAAACCTCTACAGATGTGCGATAGAGCATCCTATCCGGCTGCATCACAACTTGGTATGGCAACTGCTCGGTTCAAGATTGCAAGAAACTGCAGAGTGTGGTGAAGTCAGTCCAGCTCATCACGCAAGCTTGCCAGCCTCACATTGATTCTGTCTACATCTCCCGCTGTCTCAGGAAAGCAGACAGCATTATCAGAGACCTCTCCCACTCAGACATTGCCTTCTTCCAGGCCCTTCCATCAGGCAGAAGTCTAAAGACTCACACATCCAGACATAGGAACTTCTTCCCCACAGCTACAAGACTCCTCAATGACTCTCCCTCGGACTGATCTGTTCCCTGTAAGAACACTATTCACGACGCCCTGCGCTGCTCTTGCTCATGTGTTTTCTTTATTTGGCCCCTTGTTCCACTCTGTAACCAATAACTGTTTGTCGATTGTGGTAGTATGGCTAGAGAGATCATATTACCGGAGAACCAGGCTGCCATTGGTACGGCAGCCTCGCTGCCCATTGGCCCAGGCAAGTCATGTGCCTCTCTGCCAATTGGTTGTGACTGGTCATGTGACTCCCCGCCGGTTGGCTGAGAGGTTGGTAGCTCCGCCTACAAGGCGGGGTATAAGAGCTTGTGTTGGTTGGCAGTCGGCCTTTCTCTGTACGACCACTGCCTGGCTCACATCTAGCGTATTAAAGCCTGTTGTTTGGAACTTCACTACGACTCGAGTCCAATTGATGGTGCAGCATCGATGTACCATTTGTCAATGTACTCTGTTGTTTATTCTCTTTGTCTACTATGTACGTACTGTGTACTTCCCTCGGTCGCAGAAAAATACTTTTCACTGTACTTCGGTACATGTGACAATAAATCAAATCAAATCAAATGCATGTTAGCTGAAGGAGTTGCCCTGTTTCCTTTTCAACTGTGGCTTTGCTGAATTGTGACTTGCTTCTAGCAATCAGAGACGCCTTTTGTCTGCAACCACAGAGATGCCTAAGTGGGTGTTCTTCAGCAGTGGCCTTCTCAGCACACACCAACACAGTAGAACTAGAACATCAAACTAACTCTCAGGGACCAGGGTGGCAGTTGGATTTTAACCCCTATTCTTGTATATTCCTGGATGGCGGGGGTCAGGGGGGATGGCACTGAAACTGCTTTCTTTGAACTCACATCACATCCACAACCATTGTCTGTGCTGAGGTGTTAACCGGCTTCCAGTGTTTCCTCAACCGCAGGAGATTAGAGTTTAGTTTTATGCATTTTTTCCCTCCGTTTACCTTTCAATCCCTGTTGGAAGAAGCGCGAGACACTCTCCATTTTCCCTAGAGTAATTGGTTAAGGGTAATCTGCATAGGAATTCCAGCAAATGGTTACTTTACAGTCTTGGCTAGTGTTTGCCTGCATGTCCCTTTTTTAAAAACACATCTCATTTACAAGTTTGATATGCCCTAGGTAATTCAGGACTATGATCTGTTGTCATGATAGTAGAGAGAGAAACAGAAGTAAGATTTCAGATCTATAACCTTACATCTCCAGTGTGATTTCCATTTCTCTTTTTTTTAACCTTGTTCACCTTCATTACCTCCCATTTCCCTTCTTGAGTTTGAGCAAGCGTTAATTAAAACTGGCTTTCATGGCCTTTTATGTTTCACTCTCCACAGCTGTTGCCTGGCCTGCTGAGTATTTCCTGCATTTTCTGTTTTTATTTCAATTTTCCAGGATCCACAGTATTTTGCTTTTGTTTTCTCCCAGTAATTTTAAATTTGTTTCTCTAAAATTGAGCTCCTTTTATTTACTTTGGTTGTCCATTCAATTTTCCAGCATTTACACCAGTACAGATCTCCACCACCTGTCCTCTCATATACAATGGCCATTCAGTACTGTTGGATTTCAAAAGTCCAATTGTAAGATAATAGGAAGGGTGACAAAAGTCATGGCTTGTATTCGTCAGATTAATGGAGATGTGATGGAATTATTACATATTTGTAAATCAACGCTTAGAATATGTTATCTCAGAATCCGTTACGTGCAGAGCTTGCTGCATGTAGATCAGACTAAGTCTTGTTTAATGGACCTATGAGCATTGTTTAATAGTGTTTTTCAAGGGGTGGCAAGGTGGCACAGTGGTTAGCACTGCTGCCTCATGGCACCAAGGACCCAGGTTCAGCCACAGGTCACTGCCTGTGTGGAAGTTTACACATTCTCCCTGTGTCTGCTTGGGTCTCATTCCCACAACCCAAAAATGTGCCGGGTAGGTGGATTGCTCATGCTAAATTTCCCCTTAATTGGGTCACTGCCTGTGCGGAGTCTGCATGTTCTCCCCGTGTCTGCGTGCGTTGTCTCTGGGTGCTCCGGTTTCCTCCCACAAGTCCCGAAAGATGTGCTGTTAGGTGACTTGGACATTCTAAATTCTCCCTCCGCGTACCCGAACAGGCGCTGGAATGTGGCGACTAGGGGCTTTTCACAGTAACCTCATTGCAGTGTTTATTACCTCATTACATAGTAAGCCTACTTGTGACAATAAAGATTATTATTATTATTATAAAAATCAAACTGCATTTTAACTCAAGACAATTATTAAAACGCTTATTCATTTTTCTCCTTTGGTTGGTCTATGCCATTGGAGTCCTAATGACAACCTATTACTAGGTCTCACTATTAGCGCCATTCTGCGGTATCCGGTGGGCGGGCCGTACCGCGCCAAAGTGTGGCGTGAACCCCTCCGGCATTGGGCCGCACACAATGTGCAGAATCCTCCACACCTTCAGTGGCTAGGTCGGCGCTGGAGTGGTTGGCGCCACGCCAACCGGTGCCGAAAGGCCTGTGCCAGCCAGCACGAGTTGGCGCATGCGCAGGAGTGCCAGCGTGTTCCCAGAACCGCCGGTGTGTTTCCTGCGCATGCGCAGGGGGTTTCTTCTCCCCGCCGGACATGGCGGAGCTTTACAGAGGCTGGTGCGGAGGGAAAGAGTGCCCCCCACAGCACAGGCCCGCCCGCAGATCGGTGGGCCCCGATCCAGGGCACCGTCGGGGTCCGCCGGGGACCGGATCCCCCCGCGCCCCACCTGAGGACCCCGCTAACCACCCTCAGAGCCAGGTCCTGCCGGTACGGACCTGGTCTAATCCACGCTGGCGGGACTGGCCGAAAACAGGCGGCCGCTCGGCCCATCGGGGACCAGAGAATCGCCGGGGGAGCCTCTGCCAACAGCCCCCAACCGGCGCGATTCCCGCCAAAAAACCAGTGCTGGAGAATTCGGCAGCCGCCGTCGGAGGGGCGGGGCGGGATTCACGCCGCACCCCCGGTGGGTCGGAGAATCCCGCCCCCATATGTGGCAATGGAATTTCTAAAGACAACCAAAGGATTTCTCTCTGATCTTTCTCCATCCAACGGGACAACATCTAAAGCTTGCATGTTAGCTTCACGACTCAGCATGGCTTAGATTGAGAAGTCAAAGTATCAGAAAATCACAGGAATGGTTCCCTATTCCGCCACCACATGAATACTACACATGTACGACAGTACCACCGTACCACCTTTTACTATATTTGCCCACACAATCGCATAAGGTAATAGGCAACCTGCTCCCCAGTTCCCATCTGCAAATTCAACAGTCCATAAAATCCATTGAATCCCTGCAGTGCAGAAAGAGGTCATTCGGCCCATTGGGTCTGCACCGACTCTCCGAAAGAGCACCCTACTGAGGCCCACTCCCCCGCCCTCTTCCCGTAACCCCGTGCATTGGTCACAGCCAATCGACCTAACTTGATCATTTTGAACACGAAGGGGCAATTTAGCATGACCAATCCACCCAACCTGCACATCTTTGGACTGTGGGAGGAAACCCACGCAGATACGGGGAGAACGTGCAAACTCTACACAGTCAGTCACTCAAGGTGGGATTTGAACCTGGGGTCCCTGGCACTACGGGGCAGCAGTGTTAACCAATCCCTATGTGCATATTTAAAGAGGTTCTGATGGGTAACTCCGACAGGTGCTTTTAAGGGGCAAGCAGGTTTACAATGATTCTTTGTATTATTCTTTCACTAGAGTCATCTTAACAGGATCCCTCTCGATCAGCAAATGTCCTGTTTATCCTATGAAGAAATCAGCTTTATCAGTATCTGTAACGATACCCATTAGCAACGTCATGGTCTGAGAATGCCTCAAAAGTCAAATATTAACACAAGTTTACATCAAGTAAGTTCAAAACTGTCCCAGTGAGTTCTTTTGGAATTGGTTTACCATGCTTTAGTCTGGGATACACTGGGGAAATCAAAGGATTGGAGAGTATTTCAGCTTCAAAAACAATGAAAGAAATTGATCATCAGAATCAAAGACATGTAGTCTTGCTATCTATAATGGAACATTAATGCTATTTACTTCATGTGACACTAAAGGCAAATAATACGTAAATAAACAACCGGGATCTTTCATCTAACTGAGCTAGTCAGACCATGTGATCTAATAATGGGTATCCTGATTCACAGAAAGCATAAAATCAGCCCCTTCAAAAGGACTTGGAACGATCAAGAGCAAAGTTATAAACAGGACTTGAGAAATTAGCTAATAATTATTTATTTTTAAAAATAAATTAGGGTGCCCAATTAATTATTTCCAATAAAGGGGCAATATAGCGTAACCAATCCACCTACCCTACACATCTTTGGGTTGTGGGGGCGAAACCCACGCAAACATATGGAGAATGTGCAAACTCCACACGGACAGTGACCCAGAGCCGGGATCGAACCTAGGACATCGGTGCCGCGAGGCAGCAGTGCTAACCACTGCGCCGCCGTGCTGCCCAATTCTAATTGTTCGAATTGAATTGATTTGAATTGAATTGATCGGGTGGCTTGGTGGCACAGCAATTAGCACTGCTGCCTCACCAGGATCCGGGTTCAATTCCAGCCTCGGGTGACTGTGCGGAGGGAGTCTGCACTTTCTCCCCGTGTCTGCGTGGGTTTCCACCGGGTGCTCCAGTTTCTTCACACAGTCCAAAGATATGCACAGTAGGAAGTGTTACAACACGAGGTTAAAGTCCAACAGGTTTGTTTTGAACACTAGCTTTCAGAGCACAGTGCTCTGAAAGCTAGTGTTTGAAACAAACCTGTTGGACTTTAGCCTTGTGTTGTAACACTTCCTACTGTGCATATCTTTGGACTGTGGGAGGAAACTGGAGCACCCGGTGGAAACCCCAGTCCAACGCTGGCATCTCCACATCAAAGATATGCAGGTTAGGTGTATTGGCCATGCTAAATTGCCCTGTAGTGTCAAAAAGTTTAGGTGGGGTTACTGGGTACGGGAATGAAAATGAAATGAAATGAAAATCCCTTATTGTCACAAGTAGGCTTCAATGAAGTTACTGTGAAAAGCCCCTAGTTGCCACATTCCGGCGCCTGTTCAGGGAGGCTGGTACGGGAATCGAACCGTGCTGCTGGCCTGCTTTAAAAGCCAGTGATTTAGCCCAGTGAGCTAAACCAGCCCCTAAACTGGTGGGGTGATAGGGTGGAGTCGAGGGCTTAGGTAGGGTGCTCTTTCAGAAGGTTGGTGCAGTCCCGATGGGCCGAATGGCCACCTTCTACACTGTATGGATTGTATGATTCTATGATTTGACCAGAACCTATCCTAGGTCTGCCATGTTTTGTGATAATTGATGCTGTTGATAAGCATCTTGTTATTCAAAAGCGAAATACTGCAGATGCCGGCAATCTGAAATAAAAACAGGAAGTGCTGGAAATACTCAGCAGGTCAGGCTCGATTTTTGCAATGTCTAGAAAACTCAGCATACCTTTAAAAATGGTGGATCCCCCCCCCCCCCCCCCCCCCCATTTCCAAAAGAGCCAACAGGAGAAAGGAACATGGTTGTCAATCATTCAGGACAGACATTTGAACTCTGTGGGGGCAATTTGAACTTGGTGCTGAGCTCAAAAAGCCCTATTCTGGCTGTCACAAGTGCCTCGACTGGCAGCATGGAAGTCATAAATTGATAGAGTAGATATAAGCAGTCTTGAAGGATGGATAAGATCTATATAAGTGTAATGATCTGCACCTTTCTTAAATTACCCATTCTTTAAACATGAAAAGAACAGGCTTAAGCTGTCAGTGAGAGTTTTAGTAACCCTCTGCTGGACTGCTTTGATTCACAGTCCACCTGGTGTAGGTTAGAAAAAAAATTATCATCTGGTCATACAGTTTCAATAGAAGTCTTTGTTGCCATTTCCCAAGGCTATTATTATGTCATTATGAATGCTCAATGAAGGTTCACCAAAAGTTACAATTATCTCAGCAGGGTGTTCAAGAGCTCAAATAGGCTATTAAAACATTGGCTGCCTTTCATGTGGGATCTGAATAGAAGTTTTTTTTTAAAGACATTAACCACTTGAGATTTAGAAGCTTTGAATGAGTTTCGAAGAGGGAGTTTTTTATACTATCAATTGTGTATGAGTGAGAGCTTTATTAAATTATTCAAGATTATTTTGTCATCTCCATATAGATCCTGAGGTGTGCCCATAGTGCATATTGGGTTAGTGGCTTTGGGCCATGGGAGGATTAGAGGGCCAAGGTGATGGGAGGGTGGAGGGCATGAGGGGTGAGGGCTAAAAGGGTCTAACAGCATCTAAAGCGTCTGGCAGGAAGCCCTAGAGAAGTGAGGCAGACAGTATAACCAGCCTGCCTTCAGTGAGCCATTTGGCTCATTGATCTATTTTGGTGTCGGATTCTTCCAAGGCCCGGGAATGAATACCCGTGACTTGGCGAATTTGCCATGGCGCCATTTAACACTAGTTCACACAAACATGGACCAGGTATAACAGCACCTGGGAGGGGGTCTCCCATGGCACAGAGGTCCCTGGATGATTGGGCTCTGGGCAGGGTGATACCCTGGCGCTCCCGCTAGCACCTGGGCACTCTGGCACTACCTGGGTGTCAGTGTGGTGAATCACAGTAGCGTAATTCACACTGTATTACTATGTCTCTGTAAGCTCGGCACACAAGCAGTTGTGCTGCTCTGCCACTAGGGGGAGATGCACTGGGAGTGTACAGGAGTTTGTACTGGGCTCCACCCTTGGTTCCACCTACGGCTCCTCCCCCCTAACCGGAAGTATAAAGGTTGATGCTGAGAGCCTGCCTGCCAGTTCATCTGGAGTTCATCGTGTCACAGGCAGGCTCTGTTGTAAGACGATTAAAACCACTGTTCACTTCTAACCACGTGCCGCGTGAATTGATGGTCTCATCAGTCAGATTACCGGTGCCAGGGATCAGGCCTGGGCCCAGGGTGCCCTGCCTTTAAGAGGTGGGGTGAGGGGGTGCTGGAGGACCCTCTAAGAGGTAAATTTGGATGGGGGAGGGGTCTGGAGACCGCGATGGAATGTCCGGGGGGGGGGGGGGGGGGGGGGGTGGGTGGTTGAGAGATTTTAAAATGGCGCCCGAACTCTTCCTACACTGACGAGCAGGAAGTGTTGTAAGTGCGACGTTGCCGGAGCTGCAGGCGTCGAGAAAGTTCCCACTCTAGTGCCCAAAACGGACTCGTTTTTTGTGTGTGACATCGCGCACTATATTTGAATTAACCTGGCAAGGGGCAGAAAGGTGGCGCAGTGGATTAGCCCTGCAGCCTAACCGCGCCGAGGACCCAGGTTCAATCCCGGCTCTGGGTCACTGTCCGTGTGGAGTTTGCACATTCTCCCCGTGTCTGCGTGGGTTTCACCCCCACAACCCAAAGATGTGTAGGCTAGGTGGATTGGCCACGCTAAATTGCCCCTTAATTGGATAAAATAAATTGGATAAAATAAATTGGGTACTCTAAATTTTAAAAAAAAATTAACCTGGCATGTAGCATCAGCAAAGAGTGTGTGCTTGTTTCTCTTCATCTGTATCTTGTTTTTGTCTGCTTATTTGTAAATGTCTCTAGCTTTTTGTGCCTTTACAATTCAACTTGAACGTAAACGTGAAGTGGCTTCAATTTATATTGTTTAACAGTTATAATGTAAATCCAGTCTAAACACAGTTTTTATTTTAAAAAATTACAATTAAGGGGCAATATAGCGTGGCCAATCCACCTAGCCTGCACATCTCTGGGTTGTGGGAGTGAGACCCACGCAAACACGGGGAGAATGTGCAAACTCCACACGGACAGTGATGCGGGGCTGGGATTGAACCCAGGGCCGTCGGCGCCGTGAGGCAGCAGTGCTAACCACTGCACCATGTGCCGCTCTCTGATCACCTCCGAATGAATCCAAGCCCTCGGATACAATACAGAATTCACCACCCTACTCAGGTCACAAGCACTACAACGTTTAATGCTTGAACCATTCTAATCTCTCAGATTTATTTTCTAATTTCTTCTGCTGCTGCTGCTCCCCTTGTGGGCTGCATGGTAGCACAAGTGATTAGCACTGTGGCTTCACAGCGCCAGGGTCCCAGGTTCGATTCCCCGCTGGGTCACTGTGCGGAGTCTGCATGTTCTCCCTGTGTCTGTGTGGGTTTTCTCCGGGTGCTCCGGTTTCATCCCACAGTCCAAAGACGTGCAGGTTAGGTGGATTGACCATTAAATTGCCCTTAGTGGCCAAAAAGGTTAGGAGGGGTTATTGGGTTACTGGGATAGGGTGGAAGTGAGGGCTTAAGTGGGTCGGTGCAGACTCGATGGGCCCTGGTGCTGTGAAGGAACACACATACACACACACACACACACACACACACACACCTGAGTGGATCAATGAAGTAGGCAGAATTTAGTATCAATGTCTTGTAAAATCCCTAAGCCAGAACTTCGCACAGGAAATCCAGCAAATTTAATTTTAATTAAATTAATAAATTTTGATTATAAAGTTTCAGTAATGGTAACCAGGTCAACTATCATCAATTGTTGTAAACCCCATTGGATTTACTGATGTTCTTTGCGGAGGGAAATCTTCCATCCTTACCTGATTTGGCTTACATGCAGAAGCTTGGCTGAGCGGTCTGAGGCGCTGGATTTAGGCTCCAGTCTCTCCGGGGAACTGGGTTTGAATCCCACCATTACCAGAGGTCATTTCAGTTTATTGGCGACATAGTAGCACAGGGGTTAGCATTGTTGCTTCACAGCACCAGAGACCTGGGTTCAATTCCCAGCTTGGGTCATTGTCTGTGCGGAGTCTGCATGTTCTCCCTGTGGGTCTGCATGGGTTTCTGCCGGGTGCTCCAATTTCCTTCCACAAATCCCAAAGGACATTCTGAACTCTCCCTATGTACCTGAACAGGCGCTGGAGTCTGGCGATTAGGGGCTTTTCACAGTAACTTTATTGCAGTATTAATGTAAGCCGATTTGTGACACTAATAAAGATTATTATTGTTGAAAAACAGCTTCTTCCCGCTGTTACCAGACTCCTGAATGACCCTCTTATGGACTTAACTGATCTCTCCACGCATCTTTTGTACTGAGTAGCATTACAATATGCTTCACCCGATGTCAATGTCTATGTATTTACATTGTGTATTTATCGTATGCCCTATGTTTTTCATGTCTGGAATGATCTGCCTATATTGTATGCAGAACAATACTTTTCACTGTACCTTGGTACACGTGACAATGAATCTAAATCTAAAATCTAAAAAAAAAATTATCTTGATGGCTTCTCCTGTATAGATCACCAATTTTGCTAAATGTATTTTTCAAACCAAGGCTGAGCTTTTTCTTGCAAGTACCTGTACGTGTCTTCCCCTACTGTGGTAAGGGATGCTCCCATGTCTACTTCCATCTCTATAGGTTCACCATTAACCAAAAGCACCACTGTGCTGAGGGCTACTTTGCCCACTTTCATGTTGTTCAGTGAATAAACACTCAAATCATTTGTAGGGAAATCTTCCACACTGGGTACTTGTGATGTGTTACTGCCTTTAGCACTGAGCAGTCTGGGCTTGCTCATACACTGGTGCCTCAAGTGACCGTTCCTGTGGCATGAATAGTATTCTGCTTCCTTAAATCTGCAAGCTTCTGGGAGTGATTACCCCCACACCGGTAACACTCTGCTTTGATCCTTGGTATTGCATTCACTCTCCCAAATCTTCTAACTCTGGGCAGCACGGTGGAGTAATGGTTAGCACTGCTGCTTCATGGCGCCGAGGTCCCAGGTTCGATCCAGGCCCCAGGTCACTGTCCATGAGGAGTTTGCGCATTCTCCCCGTGTCTGCCTGGGAATCACATCCACATCCCATAAAGATGTACAGGGTAGATGAATTGGCCATGCCAAAGTGCCCCTTAATTGGGGGGAAAAAAGGATTGGGTACTCTGAATTTATTTTTAAAAATTTTCTAACTCTGCTTGCTGTTATATTTGGCTCCCATTTAAAACTAGCATCTTCACATTTGGTGTCACTGCTGACTGCAGCTTTATGTCCTAACTGATGAACCGCACCATTATTTTGCACGCTCTGTAGTTCCTGTATGCCCTTTTCAGCGCTATCTCCAGCACCTTTTTAAAATTGATATCTGTCCGCTTACAGCTTTCTCTGGATAGCATCATTATTCATTCCACAAACTAGGCAATCTCTCAACATATCATTCCGGGTCACTCCAAAGTCATAGTGCTCTGCGGTTTGCCTTTCCTTTGTAATGTAAGTTGCATTATTCTCTCCTGGGGCTCTCCCCCTGCACAATTTAAACTTAAAACACTACAGGATGACTGAGGGCGTTGGATGATAAGGTGCCTTCACCAAATCCGCTATCTCCATCAATGAACGCGTGTTGGCTGCTTTTGGAGACATAAGGGCCGGGATTCTCCCCTACCCGGTGGGGCGGGGGGTCCCGGCGTAGCGGAGTGCCGCCAACTACTCCGGCGTCGGGCCTCCCCAAAGGTGTGGAATTCTCCGCACCTTTGGGGGCTAGGCCTGCGCCGGAGTGGTTGGCGCCTCGCTGATTGGTGCCAAAACTGGCGGCAACGGCCTTTGATGCCTGCCCCCCGGTGTCGGGGCTGGCCGAAAGGCCTCCGCTGGTTCGCGCATGCGCCGATGCGTCAGCTGGAGCTGACGTCACTACTGGCGCATGCGCGGTACGGGGGTTCTCTTCCGCCTCCTCTGTGGTGGAGGCCGTGGCGGCGGCGGAAGAAAAAGAGTGCCCCCACGGCACTGGGCCGCCCGCCGATCGGTGGGCTCCGATCGCAGGCCTGGCCACCATTGGGGCACCCCCTGGGGTCCGATCACCCCGCGGCCCCCCCCCCCCGGGGGCCCGCTCGCGCCGCCGATCCCGCCGCCACCAGAGGTGGTTCAAACCACGGCGGCGGGAGAGGCTTCTCAGCGGCGGGACATCAGCCCATCGCGGGCCGGAGAATCACCGCAGGGGGCTCACTGATCGGCATGGAGGGCACGCCGGTCGGCGAGGCGTGATTCTCGCCCCCGCCAATTCCCGGCGGAGAATTCCGGCCACGGCGGGGGTGGGATTTTCGCCGGGCCCTGGCGATTCTCTGACCCTGCGGGGGGTCGGAGAATTTCGCTCAAGGCTACAGATTAGACTGTAGGCCTTGGACCGACATGTGCTTGTACAGATTGCCTTCTTCTTCCCCTCCACCTTTATTCCATTGAGCACAAATGTAGATGCTCCATATACTGTGTCCAATCCCCAATGAAGGCATGAAAGGGATTGAATCAACCGAATAGAGGCATTTTTCCTGCAGCATACTTCAGTTTTGTAACCTAACTTTGCCTTCAACGGGTCCTGTGCCCATAGTCGTCGGACCATATGTCCTCGACTTTATTCTTGCCGCCAGTGTGATAACCTTGGCTCACCAGCTAGGTATGAAACAACTCACGTTTATTACAACATACTATCGTACAGAATCTTGCAGCTTCATGGCTGCCAGTCAGAACTGATCTGAGGCAAAAGCCTGTGCTTGCTTGGGTGAACCCCACCCAGGTCACGATTGGTTTTCCGAATCATGTGACCCTATTGGGGCCAGACACACTACTGAGCCAAATCAATGGGCTATCTAAAAAATACTAATCTGACCTCGAACCTGATCTTCCAAAATCTACTGTTTTAGACTTACTGAAACTGCGTGTAAAGTTCTACAATGAAGAGGGGCAATAAAATGCCGCGTGGTAGTACAGTAGTTACCATACTGAACATGCCGAGACCTGGCTTAATGATCCAGAGACACGAGTTAAAATCCCATCACTGCAGCTGGAAAATTTTAATTCAATTATTTAAATAAATCTGGAATTAAGAAGCTAGCATTAATGATGACCATGAAACTATAATTGATTCACCTGGTTCACTAACGCCCTTGAGGGAAATCTGCTGTATTTATCTGGTTTGGTCTACCTGAGAATCTAAACCCATGGCAGGGTGGTTAACACCTAAACTGACCTCAAATGCTCCACCAAAGAATAATCGCTATTGATGCACCATCAATTGGACACGAGGCGCAGATGCGATCCAAACACAAGGCTTTAATACACAAGATGTACAGAGGAAATGGCCTACTGCCGGGGACATGCGTTCGGGGCGGTAGAAGTGCGGTTTGCACTCTGCGCAGATGTGGCATTCCCTAGTGACTGTCCTGACCTCCTCGATGGAGTAGGGCAGGTTGCGGGTCTTAATGAAATGGAAAAAGCGGGTGACCCCCGGGTGGCAGAGGTCCGCGTGGAGGGTTCAGAGACGGTCCACTTGTGCGTTGGCACAGGTGCTGTGGGACAGGGCATCGGGAGGCTCATTTAGCTTCCCAGGACGATACAAGATGTCGGAGTTGTACGTGGACAACTCAATCCTCCACCGCAAGATTTTATCGTTCTTTATCTTGCCCCTCTGTGCATTATTGAACATGAAAGCTACTAACCGCTGGTCTGTAAGGAGGGTAAACCTCCTGCCGGCCAGATAGTGCCTCCAATGTCGCACAGCTTCAACTATGGCCTGTGCTTCCTTCTCGACCGAGGAATGTCGGATTTCGGAAGCGTTGAGGGTCCGGGAGAAGAAGGCCACGGGTCTGCCCGCTTGGTTGAGGGTGGCCGCCAGAGCAACATCCGACGCGTCGCTCTCATCCTGAAAGGGGAGGGACTCGTCGATAGCGTGCATCGTGGCCTTTGCAATGTCTGCTTTGATGCGGCTAAAGGCCTGGCGGGCCTCCATTGACAGGGGGAACGTGGTGGACTAGATGAGGGGACGGGCTTTGTCTGCGTAATTGGGGACCCATTGTGCGTAAAATGAAAAGAAGCCCAAACAGCGTTTGAGGGCTTTGAGGGAGTGGGGGAGGGGAAGCTCCATCAGGGGTCGCATGCGTTCGGGGTCAGGGGGCCTAACACTCCGTTACGCACTACGTAGCTGAGGATGGCTAGACGGTCGGTGCTAAACACGCACTAATCCTTATTGTATGTCAGGTTAAGTAGTTTTGCGGTACGGAGGAATTTGCGGACGTTGGCGTCGTGGTCCTGCTGGTCATGGCCGCAGGTGGTGACATTGTCGAGAGAAGGGAAGGTTGCCCGTAAACCGTGTTGGTCAACCATTCGGTCCATCTCCCTTTGGAAGACCGAGACCCCATTCGTGACACCGAAAGGAACCCTTAAAAAGTGGTAGAGTCGCCCATCCGCTTCGAACGCAGTGTACTTTCGGTCACTCATGCGGATGGGGAGCTGATGGTAGGCGGACTTAAGGTCCACTGTGGAAAAAACCTTGTACTGCGCGATCCTGTTAACCAGGTCGGGGATACGGGGGAGAGGATACGCGTCCACCTGCGTAAATCGGTTGATGGTCTGACTGTAGTCTATGACCATCCGATTTTTCTCCCCGGTCTTAACCACCAGCACTTGTGCTCGCCAGGGGCTGTTGCTGGCCTCGATAAACCCCTCCTTCAGACGCCTTTGGACCTCGGACCTGATGAAGGTCCGGTCCTGGGCACTGTACCGTCTGCTCCTGGTGGCGACGGATTTGAAATCGGGATGAGGTTTGCAAACAAGGATGGGGGATCGACCCTGAGGGACGCGAGGCTGCAGACAGTAAGGGGGGGCATAGGGCCGCCGAATTTGAAAGTTAAACTCTGGAGGTTGCATTGGAAATCTAAACCCAGGAGTGCTGCCGCGCAGAGATGGGGAAGGACGAAGAGCTTATAATTTTTAAACACCCTCCCCTGGACCGTGATGTTCGCTATGCAGCACCCTGTGATCTGGACCGAGTGCGAACCGGAGGCCAGAGCGATTCTTTGTTTAACCGGATAAACGGGAAGTGCGCAGCGTCTTACCATGGCGGGATGGATGAAACTTTCCGTGCTCCCGGAGTCCAACAGGCAGCTTGTCTCGTGACCGTTGAGGAAAATCTTCGTGGTCGCCATGGAACGCGTGCGGGGCCGTGACTGATCCAATGTCACTGAGGCGAGTCGTGGCAGGAACTCCGAGTTGTCGTCCGGCAGCGAGTGGTCACTTGCGGGGTCCTCGGTGCTGATGCAAGATGGCGGCACCCATCGGCCGCACATGGTGGGGGGGGTGGGGGGGATGAACTAAATGGCGGCGCCCTGGGTTTGCACATGGAGTCGGTGGCCCAAAATGGCGGCGCGCGGTGATCAATCGTGGCGGTGGGGGGTGGGGGCAGCGAGGTCCGCGGGCCGCACGGGGCACGTGAGGAGCACGGGGAGGGACCAATGGTCGCTGCTTGGGACTGCAGCGACCGCCTTGGACTGGCAAACAGTCGTGTCGTGGCCCTTTTTGCCGCAGCCTTTACAGGGGGTGCTTGGCCTGGCCACAAAAGTAGCAGCGGGGCCCTGTGGGTTTATCGGGGCGCCCTGCGTCGCAGGCCTGGGGGGGGGGGTCAGAGTCTGCGGAGGTGAGGGGTGTCACATTCCATGCCGCCCAGGGGGCCGCCGCGCGGTCAGGAGCGTACGCGCGGGCGTTGCGGTTGGTGATATCGAGAGAGGAGGCGAGGCCCCGTGCCTCAGCGAGGCTTGAGGTTTCCTTCTCCAAGAGTCTCTGGCGGAACTGGGTAGATTGAATACCCGCCACGAAAGTGTCTCGAATTAAAGGTTTGGTGTGCTCGGCCGCAGAAACTTGTGGACAGGCGCAGTTCCTCCCCAGAGCAAGGAGGGTCTGGGAGAATTCATCTAAGGCAGGGGTGGGCAAACTACGGCCCGCATGTGGCCCGCCAAAGGTCTTTATGCAGCCCACCAAGTCATAAAAAAAAAGTAAAAAATTTTTTTTTTAATTAAAAAAATTTTTTTTTTTTAAGGTTAATGGGGGGGGGGGGGGCTGTTGGGTTACTGGTATAGGGTGGCTACGTTGACTTGAGTAGGGTGATCATTGCTCGGCACAACATCGAGGGCCAAAGGGCCTGTTCTGTGCTGTACTGTTCTATGTTCTATATGAGGCGCCCAGAATCATAACCGGGTGAAGTAATTATTTTACTTAATATACTATGCGGCCCTTTAAAATTGTGAATTTCTGAATGTGGCCCTTGCACGGAAAAGTTTGCCCACCCTTGATCTAAGGACTCACCGGGGAATTGCTGTCTCGTGGCCAGCAAGTGCCGTGCGTAGACCTGGTTCACCGGCCGGATGAAATGTCCTTTTAGTAAGTCCATAGCTGCGTCATAGTCTGTCGTGTCCTCTATGAGCGTGTACACGGCGGTGCCCACGCACGAGTGGAGGATATGAAGTTTTTGTTCCCTCTACGGGCGGTTTTTTCGGCTGTTCTTAAATAACTGTTGAAACACAGCAGCCAGTGTTTAAATGCAGCTGTTGCATTTGTTGCGTGCGGGCTGAGTCGAAGGCTCTCCGGCTTGATACGAAGCTCCATCTTTTTAAACTTGTGCATTAAATTGATGCACCATCAATTGGACACGAGGCGAAGATGCGATCCAAACAAAAGGCTTTCATACACAAGATGTGTGCCCGGCAGCAGATGTACAGAAGAAATGGCTGACTGCTGGGGAACACGGGTTCTTATATCCCACCCTGTAGGCGGAGCTACCTACCTCTCAGCCAATCGGCTGAGAGGCACATGACTTACCTGGGCCAATGGGCAGCGAGTCCTCTGCACCAATGGCAGCTCACCTCTGAAGGTACCATAATCCCCCTAGTCATACTACCACAGCTATCACCTTCTCAAGAGTGATAGGAATGGGCAGTAAGCGCTGGCCTTATTGCCAATGCCCACATCCTGTGAATGGATTATTAAAAAAAGCATTGTTAGAGGCAGCACGGCGGCACAAAGATGTGGAGGTTAGGTGAATTGGCCACACTAAATTGCCCCTTAATTGGGAAAAAATAAGTGGGTACTCTAAATTATAATTTTTTTTAAAAAAGCCTCGGAATTGTAATCCTTTTTTTGAAAATAAAGACGTTATTTTTTTTCCAATTAAGGGGCAATTTAGTGTGACCAATCCACCTAACCTGTACATCTTTGGGTTGTTGGGGTGAGACCCACGCAGACACGGGGAGAATGCGCATACTCCACACAGACAGTGACCGGGGGCTGGGACCTCAGCATTCTAATGCAAACAGAAAAAATTCATATGAGTTGGGATATGGTGAAAATTCAGGTATATCTTTGTTGGTTTAAGAAGGTGCTATGGGAGAGTTTCATTTGTCAGTAACCCCCCCCCCCCCCCCCCCCCCCCCCCCCCCCCCCCCGTCCTCCGACCTTCTCCACCCCACTACCAGCCTAAAAATCTGACTAGTTGGCTGAATCCAACCTGATTTTCTTTGCCCTTCACACAGGTAGAAGCAATGGTTTCACCCGCAACTGTATAAAACTGTACTGGGAGCCCCTAATGAAGGAGAGCAAACACCATTATCCGAAGAGCTTTGTGCAATGATTCAATCAGTGTGGAACAAAACAAAATAGTTTTGGAGTTTGCTGGATTCGTCCCACCAATAGTGCCTCACAATTGATTGATCAAAATGGGGCTTTTCACAGTAACTTCATTGCAGTGTTAATGTAAGTCTACTTGTGACAATAAAAATTATTATGATGATGTTTTGTTCGGGTGTCAGTGCATTCTGGTTAATGTAGTTACAATAGGAACAAGATGAAAACTACAATTCCAATAATGCCTCACCCCTGGAGATGGCACATGAGAGAGGCGCACTCACAATTTGTTCATAGCAGCTGACATCTCCACATCAGGAAGACTGAATGCAATGTCTTTAACTTGAAACCCAGGCTGAGACAAAAGAAGCAGGCAGAAATCTCGAACATTAAATAACCAAGTCTGTTGGTTTATTCAGAATGATTTAATTTCTAAGTAAATGTTATTCCACTTATGCAATGGCTTGAATGAAGCATTGTGAAGTAAATTATTGGAGCGATTCGATCAGTCGGTTTTAAGGAACATGCTGTTTTGTGAACAGTGCCGTTGAAAATAAACAGAGATATTTGATTGCTGGGGTTTTCTTTAGCTACTCATTTCTCTTGGCAGTACTATTTGCTACTTATTAATTCATTAACAGTTAATCAATCGGATATTTGTTTAAACAGATAAATGGTCACTTGTGCTAATCGTCGTTTTATAGCCCCATAAATATGACACTTCAGAGCTCTGGAACTGCGAGATATGGGGGCCAGGGCCAGGCTTCCAGGTTTAATGTTTTTGGAGAGATATCACATAAATGCACACACTGTGAATTTCTTGAAAATTAGTTAAATCACAGAGCTAGGTGTTGCCATTGATTCTGGGAGGCGGTTTATGCACCAGCTGAAGTGTTTGTAATGCACATAAATTGGAGGGAAACAGAAATAAATGCTAGCTTTCAAAAGCCTAACAATGAAGAGGAAGACAGAAACCATATCAAAACTGCAAGGCCTGTCTAAGCTTTGCAAACTTGGGAGTCTTGATTTTCTAATTAGACGATTCTGGACTGTCAGCCTTTGCCATTATCTTCAAAATCTTAATAACCAATAAAGGTTAGTTCAAAGGAAATGTGAAAAGGCATTATTTTAAATGGTTCAATTTGTTTTCTTATAGGTTACTAACAGCATCTCTTGGAGACACCCCAGGGCAGTCCTGGAGTGTGGCAACCCTAAGTGGTGCCAGCACTCTGCAAATTAGCCCAGCAATTTGTTTGCATTTGACCTCACTGCCAAGGTCAGCCATTGGAGGAGCGCAGCATTTGTCATGATATGCAGACATGCAGATAATGATATACAGACAGGCAGCTAATGCCACAGAGAACAGGACATGACCAATGAGCAGGCAGGACACTCAGGGGTGGTATCTCACTATAAAAGGCACGAGGCACTCAGACTCTGCCTCTTTCCACTGATGAACATCTACAGAGTGAATCAGGGTGTATGTACAGTATTACACATCCGGCATGTGGCTAAGAGCTAGTCTGGTACAGTCAGACAGAGTAACCACACTTAGGTTAGCAGAGAGTCGCACTCATAGAGAACAGTGCTAACTGTGCTACTGGTTCAATAAATCAGATTGAACTAACGTCAAGGTCTGGAGTAACTTTTGGTCAAAGCTGCATCCAGTTGCAGCCTGTGTTACCCCAGAGTACATAACACAACAGCATTTAACAGGTTTTACTTTGGATTTGTTTATTGCCACGTGTACCAAGGTAGATTTTCCTGCGTGCAGCTCAAGCAGATAATTTAGTACATGAAACAAAAAGAAAATACATAATAGGGCGACACAAGATACACAACGTAAATACCTAGACACCGGCATAGGGTAAAGCATACAGTTGGTAGGGGCTGGTTTAGCTCACTCGGCTAAATCGCTGGCTTTTAAAGCAGACCCAGCAGGCCAGCAGCACGGTTCGATTCCTGTACCAGCCTCCCCGGACAGGCGCCGGAACGTGGCGACTAGGGGCTTTTCACAGTAACTTCATTGAAGCCTACTCGTGACAACAAGCGATTTTCATTTTTCATTTCATTTCATGTGTGCGGAACTTAGCTATAAGTTTTTCAGATTTCCAGCATCCAGCATATTAACCCTGCCCGGTTTCGGGGAGAAAAATACCATTGGGGCAGATTTCCAGATGGACTTAAATCCTTTCCAATCCGGTTTAAGAGGTCGAAGTGGGCTTTCTTCATTCTGCACTCTCCGTGCTTGATGTGCAACAGACGAGGTTAGTTGGTGGGGGAGGAGCGTGGCTGAGCTCGGAAGTGAAGCATTGCCCATTTAAACGTGAGGGCAGCCCCGGAACAAGAGCTTTAACAGAGGGTTGCATTCAGGTTTCTCTGATGTCACAGCGCTCGCATCTGGCGCAGTCTCTCTCTCTCTCTCTGTAACAACTCGGTGTGTGTGTTTTTTTTTGGTGTTGTTTTAAGAGCACATTCCAAATAAACCCATGCGATTTGCCCGGGCGGACCGGACATTTTATTCGACTCCAGAGTGTGCGAGAGAAATGGACCTTCACATCCTGGAGCACCGGCTCCGGGTGACGAGCCTCCGCAAAGCCGGCCTGGAGCGTTACACCCACGGGCTCATCAAGCTGGTCTTCTTGCGGGACAAGAGCAGGTAACGGAGCGCCTGACACCTCCCCCCCCCCCCCCGGCACCGGCGCCCTTGTGCTTTAAAAAATTGGGAATTCAGAGTCTAATCTGAAAAGAGTTTGGATTTTGAGTTGGTTAAAGGCACGATTATCATTTTTTAATGTGTTTTTTTTTGGCGAAACTGGGAAAGCGGCCCCTAAATGTTTCACCTTTTTTTTTGTTCTTTATTTACTCTGTGAAGTCGGTCGTTCCGAAAACTCTTGTTCCCTGCAGCTTTGGCTTTGTGGACTGTAACTTTAAGTTCAGGAAGTACTGCTACTTGAACTTTTAGTAGGAAAACAGAAAGACCCAATAAACCCTAATTGGGGTACTATCACTATTCAATTTAAATATTTTACCTAATTTTACATTAGTCTACAGACCCACTTTGGGCGGGATTAAAGGGTCCTGGATGTGTTCATGAGAAGGATGGGTGCGTCGAGAAATGTTCCTCTCTTGTGCAACGAGTTCTACAACCCCCCCCCCCCCCCCCCCCCTCTACGGTGAAACGTTGAAACCAGAGTCTTGTTATTGGACTCTGCTTCATCCAGTGTTTGTTTTTGCTCTGCCGGGAGGCAAACTCTGGCAGTTCTGCTCACTTCCACAAGGCTAGAGCTCCACTTAGAACATAGAACATAGAACAGTACAGCACAGAACAGGCCCTTCGGCCCTCAATGTTGTGCCGAGCCATGATCACCCTACTCAAACCCACGTATCCACCCTATACCCGTAACCCAACAACCCCCCCCCCCCCCCTTACATTTTATTAGGACACTACGGGCAATTTAGCATGGCCAATCCACCTAACCCGCACATCTTTGGACTGTGGGAGGAAACCGGAGCACCCGGAGGAAACCCACACACACAGGGGGAGGACGTGCAGACTCCACACAGACAGTGACCCAGCCGGGAATCGAACCTGGGACCCTGGAGCTGTGAAGCATTTATGCTAACCACCATGCTACCCTGCTGCCCCATGGCCTGTACACTGGTTGAACGGTCTGGGTTGGGACATTGGTATGGGGGTGTTTATTTCTGTGAAGAGGGTAAGCCTAGCCTGGGGTACTGCTCTTTATCATTGCCTAAAATCTCAAGCCAATTGTCTTGATGCTAAGTGAGGGCCTAACTGTGATCAGCTCCTGTGGGTATGTTTATTCCTGCACATGACAAAATTGAAGGTGGAAAGAACTTGCACCTTCTACACCTACAGGATGTCCAAAAACACATTCAGCAACTTGCCTTTTTAAAAAAAATAAATAAATTAGAGAGTACCCAATTTTTTTTCTTCCAATTAAGGGGCAATATAGCGTGGCCAATCCACTTACCCTGCACATCTTTGGGCTGTGGGGGCGAAACCTACGCAAACACAGGGAGAATGTGCAAACTCCACACGGACAGTGACCCAGAGCCAGGATCGAACCTGGGACCTTGGTGCTGTGAGGCAGCAGTGCTAACCACTGTGTCACCGTGCTGCCCAGCAACTTCTTTGGAATGGCACTTTATTATGCAGGCAAGTGTGGTAACTGTGTGCAGTAAGATTCCACAAACAGCTAAGGAAAAAAAAAATAAAGATAATGGCTAGCCGTCCTTGACTATGTTCTTTCCAATGATGGAAGACCCCCAGATATAGCACTACTACTTTTTTGTGTTTGTGTGGCATTTATAGCACAGAAGCTGCAAATTCCATTCAAAAATATTTCGTGCAAGATAATGGACCTCTTGTAACACTGCAATTTATTAAAAAAAAAATTTTTTTTTTTTTTTTTAAAGAGTACCCAATTATATTTTTTCCAATTAAGGGGCAAGTTTAGCATGCCCAATCCACCTAATCAGTAAATCTTTGGGTTGTGGGAGTGAGACCCACGCAGACATGGGGAGAATGTGCAAAATCCACACCGACAGTGACCGGGCTGTGATCGAACCTGGGACCTCAGTGCTGTTGGCAGCAGTGCTAACCACTAGTGCCATCCTTGACATCGCAGTTTCAATCACGGTTTATCCACCACAGCAAACAATGTCCTTCACTGCTGCCTGAATGAGGTAATAGAACGCCGACTATGATAAACAGCCTGTTAGTCGGATGTAAAGACCAGAATTGCAAAATCACAAAAGCGGTCTCACCGGCATACAGAAATTAGAAAAGATCATTTGGCTGCCTTGTTTACTGAAAAGCGGTCTAAAAATGAGCATGGTTCACCCACATGCCATAATCTGTGCCGACGCTTGTGTCCCACGCTATCTAACTCTCTACATAATGCCTTCTGTTTCTTTCTCCGCCATGTAGATATTCAGCTTCCCCTTAAATGCTTTTATGCTTTTTGCCTTGACTACTTCATGTGGTGGCAAGTTCCACATTCTCACCGCTCACTGGAAAGCGGTATCTTCTCAGTTCCTTTTTTTTTTGTATTGTACTTCAGTAATAAACATATCCCAAGAAATTGGGAGAAGTTGAGCACCATTTTGAAAACTGAAGAAACAGAGGAGAGCCTTTATTTGCTGTTACATCTGAAAGGTAGATGCCACAACAATGTCAAGGATGCTGTTTTTAAGATTTCTTTCAATGGTGGAGGACCCCTGACCTTCAACGTGGCCCCTGCTCTTCAGTGGGTGAACCATGCTCACCAGTAAACTAGAGAAGACCAAATGATATTTTCTAATTTTTGTATGTGCTAGTAAGGGCCCTTTTGCAGGCATTTCTGGTCTTTGCATATGACTAACAGGTTGTTTATCAGTAATGTATTACCTCATTGAGGCTAGGAGTGAGAGACATGCCAGATTCTTGCTGTGGTGGATAAATCGAGATTGAAATTGTGATGTTAAAAGGGGTCCATTATTTCGGAGAACTATTTTGAATGCCATTTGCTCCCTCTCCTGATTCTACCCATTCGGAAAACTACACATACTTTGTCTGCCTGCAACTTGCAGAACCCTGACAATTTCCATCATTCACTTGGAAGGGAGCTGCTCTGCTAATTTCATGGTTGATCTATTGGCAAATTGACTCTTTGTTTGTGGAGTATCGATTACCGTCTCCCCTGCTCCTCGATACCTGTTTGAAAAACTCCAAATTAAGGCTGGCTGGTATTGAAATTGGATCTTTAGGCTTGACTTTTGGGATTGGAGGTTCCAATAGGTTGCAGAAGCAGGGCGGCACGGTGGTACAGTGGTTAGCATTGCTGCCTACGGCGCTGAGGACCCGGGTTCGAATCCTGGCCCTGGGTCACTGTCCGGGAGGAGTTTGCACATTCTCCCCGTGTCTGCCTGGGTTTCACCCCCACAACCCAAAGATGTGCAGGATAGGTGGATTGGCTACGCTAAATTGCCCCTTAATTGGAAAAAATAATTGGGTACTCTAAATTTATTTTAAAAAAAGGTTGCTGAAGCAGCAGGCAAGTAAAATAAATGTTGCACGTCATTGTTTTCCAAAGTTGATTTCATAAAGCCAATCGTTACAAAAATAAATGAGCAATTGTATAGAGTTTCCCAGACTTAGTGCTGAATATACTTTTTACTCTGGCCACTCCCAAAAACACATGGACCAAATAATGTTATGCAACAATAATACTGCAAAGCCCAAAGCTGCCAATACCTCTGTGCAAAATTAACCTTTTTTATGAAAGATTTTAATTCCGAGCATAATCTCGCTCTGTACAAATTATTTTAATATGTTTTTATTTTAATACCGCATCCTCTCATATGCCACATGATCGTACATTTGCACTCCATGGGGTAATTTATGCTTTTGAGGGTCCTGTTTGACCTATTTGTATGAATACACAATGTGTTACACTCATGGCAGCATTATCACTGGCAAGCATAGGATAACCGGTTTTGTCAGAAACCTGTGTAATAAACCGGGAAACTGCTATCAAATGTTACTATTGAACGAGTGTAACTAAATGTGCCGGGGGAAATTTATAAATTGTTCTTGTTCTGTAATGTACAGAGGGGGTGCTGCACTGCCAAAGTTGCCTTGTTTCTGTTGTGATAAACTGAGGTCCCATCTGCCCTTCAAGGTTGTAAATGATCCCATCACCTGATTTATCCCATTGCCCTGTTTGTACAGCCTTGCTGTGTGCAAATTGGCTGCTGCTCTTTTTCTCTACTTTTCAGTAGCACCTACACTTGGAATTCATTGGCTGTAGAGTTCTTTCACTCTTGGTGCGTTATTTAAATTGTTATATGCAAAGCAGTTTTTGGACTCCAGCCCTAAAATGAGGAAACGTTGTTTTCCTGATCTTCCTCCTCTGCTTTCTTTAAAATAATGCATCATCTGCTTCATGTTCTGTCAGGCATTCCACCTATATTAAAGAAAGGTGAGGTAAAAGTTATTTCTTATTGTGCGTCTGTGTACATTGATCCACAACTTGCACTTTTTGTGAGTGCAATGTCAAAAGTCCTATAGGGCCAGTAAAGTGTTTCTATCTGGGTTTTATTAAATATTTTATCTGACCTCTGGTAGCTGATGACCAATTTAGACATGGCAGTAATAAATTTATACGTACAAGTGTGTTGAGAATGTGTTTGAGAATGCACAAACAACAGAGAAAGTGTTAACATAAAGGAGGAAATATTATTGTTTGAGTAGGGAGGGAAGTTAAGAATATTTCAGTCCTTGAGTTGGGTATGACAACATCAGTAGGAACTCTACAGTGACGAACACTATTGCAGAGATATTTGGTGCAGGAAATGTGCGAGGTAATTTAAATTTGTGAATCCAGCTGTAAAAATTCAGCCACTAGCCTGATAGATCATAAACAGAAAATGCTGGAAGCACTCAGCGATGTCTGGCAGAATTTGTAGAGAGCTAAGCAGAGTTTAAGGTATGACCCTTCAGCAGAACACCAACTTGAAACATTAACTGGCTCTCTCGCTCTCTATAGCTCCTGTCAGACCTGCTGAGTGTTTCCAGCATGTTTTAAGAGCAGATTTCCAGCATCTGTGTTATCCTGCTTTTGTGATAGCCAGATGAGAACAGTTTATTCATTAGTTCTAGGTGAGGCCTGCCTTATTGTCAACTAAGGTGCAATTTGCTTTCATTTTGTTCTGTGCATTATATATTGTGACTTTAATCTTTCAAGAACAATGAAGGGAATTTAGCATCATTTACTTCGGTGATTTTAAAAATATCGTTTTTGTCCACACTCGGCTGATCACCCATTCTCTAACTAAAATAGAGACCATCATGCATCGATTTAGAACTGGCCAGATTACCGTGACTATTTTAGGCTGTGAATGTGGTACTTCAGGCAAATGCTGTTGTTCTGTACTGGGCCATATATTTGGACACGGTTAAATGTTGTTGAATGTTTTTGCTTTGTAATCATGGAGAGAAAGATGAGGGGTGATTTAGTGTGGTCAGTTTATTAGCACTTGCAGCAATTTAATCCACATAATGTTTTATAATGCCCTGTGAAACGCTTTGGGATATTATTATATTAGAGGCAATTTATAGGTATTTGTTGTTGGCTCAAAAATACCTGCAATGATGCTGTACTTTTTATATATAAGCTCTAACCCCATAATTCTCCTCCCTTTACCTAGTTCTCGTGCCATTTTCAACACTGGATATGATAGGCTAAGTATTACATCAGTGTGCCACTCTGTACCTTGGGAACAAGCCATACTGTGGCTGGCTGAAATATATTCCAGAGCAACATAACAAGCCTGCCAAGTCACACCTCCAAGCTACAGGAAGTGCTTGCCCACTTGTAATACTTGAAAGTGTTTTTATTGCATATTAATGTAAATTCCTCAGTGCACGGTTCCTACAAATGTAATGGAATAACACTTGCATATTGACAGAGTAATTTTAAGATCAGAATGTAAAAGAATGGTACCTATTGAAACACTGGATTCCACTGTGACTTCAGAATTTGGGTAAAATATTTAGCGATGAGAGATCATTCATCTGCCGAAATTCTATTTGCCACCAGTGGAATGTTGCAGTACTGTTCATCAGCTGTTCCTGGTTAGGCATAGTGCCGTTTCTCTTGTTTGAAAGGGTCATTACCGGCTAACATACATGTCGCAGGTATTGTTCCCGATTTCACGGTCAGCAGTGAAGTAATCTTTATTATTGTCACAAGTAGGCTTACATTAACACTTTAGTGAAGTTACTGTGAAAATCCCCTAGTCGCCACACTCCGGCGCCTGTTCGGGTACACTGAGGGAGAATTCAGAATGTCCAATTCACCTAACAAGCACATCTTTCGGGACTTGTGGGAGGAAACCGGAACACCCAGAGGAAACCCATTTCCCACTGTCCTCCAAAGAAAGCTGCCCACTAGGATCTAGTAATTCCTGTGGTGTGTGGATTTCCTCTTTTCCTGATGCCACTTTGAATCTGGTGCTAAGGCAAGGGGATCACCTGGATCCAACAACAGTGATTGTCGTCACACAGGGTAAGCACGTCTGGCGTGACCTGTGGTCAGAGAACCTGAGTTTATGTTTTGAGTCCATTATGACTCACAGCAGTTCTGATCATTTATATCCGTTAACTCTGTTTTCTCTCCATGGGTGCTGCCAGACCTAAATTCTTCCAGCATTTTCTGTTTTTAATTCAGATTTTAATCTGCAATTAAAAGTGAGTATTGCAGCAAAACTTTGACTTGATCTATAATCATTTTGTTATATTGGGGTTCCACAGTAACTACATGCATTTATATAGTGCCTTTTAATATGGTAAAACATCCCCAGGCACTTCACAAGTATGATCAGAAGCATGTTGACCAAGAGCTAAAGAATGAGATATTAGGACTGTGACTCACATGAAGTGTTTTAATGGGGGACTGAGAGGTTTGGGGAAGCAATTCTCGAGCGAGGGGAAGGAAGAGGAGGATGCATAAGAAGCCAGAGTTGGAGGACAACAGATTCTTGGGAGTTGGCTGCATCAGTAGCTGGGAAACCTGGCTGAGATCGAGAGGTGCAAAACCATGGAAGGATTTGAACATGAGGATGTAACTTTTAAAATCAAAATATTGGGTAGGCCAAGCTTTGTGAGCACGTGAAGTGAATGAACGTCACTTTGCAGTAAAAGGATTTGGGCAATAGAGTTTGGGTGAGCTCACCCTCTTGAAGAAGGAAAGATGGTAGACCAGCAAGGAGAGCATTGGAATGATTGCATTGGAGATGACAATAGCATGCAGGTTGAGGCAGCACAAAATACAGGGGTGTTAGAGTTGAAGTAAATTATGCAATGTTAGATTTGTAATTTTATAAAAAAAGCCTATTTAAATCCAAGGGTTATTTACAAATAACCCTGATAACACAGTTAATACTAAATGCAGTATGCTATTACCTCCTGACTTTTACATTTACCTCCTAAACTAATGACTTCTAAATAGAAATTGACCGTGGCTTTTATAAAGGCAATTTAAGACACATTGTCACAAGAATTTAAACTGGGATCATTTGAAATGGAATCAGACACTTAGCAAGATTGATACGAGTTAACGGTGCAGCACCGATATCAAGGTATTCTTTGCGTTCAATTTTGTGTTGATAATATGAACTCCCTATATTTTTACTGATGTGCTTTTGGTGCAGGTTCCAGGATCATTGCCCTCTTGAGGGATGAGAATGTGTGTTTTAAATGTGTTTTTATTAACTCATGCTGCATAATACCGTTGATTGTTCTTAAACACACAATCTAACAGTACAATGGGAATCATCAAAATTAAAGCACATGGTATTGGGGGTAATGTCTTGACGTGGATAGAGAACTGGTTGGCAGACAGGAAGCAGAGAGTGGGAATAAACGGGTTATTTTCAGAGTGGCAGGCAGTGACTAGTGGGGTACTGCAGGGTTCCGTACTGGGAGCCCAGCTGTTCACAATATACATTAATGATTTGGACAGGGGCAGCACGGTGGCCTAGTGGTTAGCACAACCACCTCACGGCGCTGAGGTCCCAGGTTCGATCCTGGCTCTGGGTCACTGTCCGTGTGGAGTTTGCACATTCTCCCCGTGTCTGCGTTGGTTTCGCCCCCACAACCCAAAAATATGCAGAGTAGGTGGATTGGCCACGCTAAATTGCCCCTTAATTAGAAAATATAATTGGCTAATCTAAATTTATAAAAAAAAAATAAAAAAATGATTTGGACAAAGAAATTTGCCAATGACACTAAACTGAATGGCAGTGTGTGCTATGAGAAGGCAAAGAGGCTGCAGGGTGACTTGGACAGGCTGGCTCGGTGAGCAAATGCAATATAATGTGGGTAAATGTGAGGTTACCCACTTTGGTGGTTAAAAACAGGAAGGCAGATTATTATCTGAATGGTGGCAGTTCAGGAAAAGGGGAAGTGCAACAAGATCTGGTGTCATGGTGGAACAGTCGCTGAATGTCGGCATGCAGGTACAGCAGGCGGTGGGGAAAGCTAATGGCATGCTGACCCTCATAGCGAGAGGATTTGAGTATAGGAGCAGGGATGTCTTGCTGCAGTTATAAAGGGCCTTGGTGAGGCCACAACTTGAGTATTGTGTGAAGTTTTGGTCTCCTAGTTTGAGGAAGGACATTCTTGCTATTGCCAGACTAATTTCCAGGATGACAGGACTGACATATATGAAGAAAGACTGGATTGACTGGGCTTGTACTCGCTGGAGTTTAGAAGAATGGGAGGGGATCTCATAGAAACATATCCACTGTGCTGCCCGAAACACACACAATCCTGATGCGGAAAGAATGTTCCCAATGTTGAGGACGTCCAGAACTAGGGGTCACAACCTTTAAAAATACGGGGTAAACCATTCAGGACTGAGATTAGGCAGAACTTCTTATCTCGGAGAGTTGTGAACTTGTGGAATTCTTCTACCACAGAAAGCTGTTGGGGCCAGTTTGTTGGATATATTCAAGAGGGAGCTGGACGTGGCCCTTGCGGTTAAAGAGATTGAGGGGTATGGAGAGAAAGCCGGAGTGGGATACTGAATTTGCATGATTAGCTATGATCATATTGAATGGTGGTGCAGACTCGAAAGGCTGAATGGCTTACTCCAGCACCTATTTTCTATGTTTCTATATTTATAGAATGACAATGTTCCTGTATTGCAGAAACAAAGCTTTTTTAAAAAAAAATAAAGTTGACTGGGGAAGTTTCCTTCTGCCTAACCCCTCTCGGTGCTGGCTGGGTTCATACAATTCTTGGTAATTAGAATGAACAACTGCTTATTTTTTCCACGCTCCATTCAGCAAAGAGGTGCCCTGAATTATGCATTGCTTGCATTGTATTATGCTAATAACCCTATCTTCTGTTTCTGCAGGTGTAAGTTTTTCAGCCTGACTGAAATGCCTGATGACTACACACTGGTATTAGATGAGGAGGGATTTAAAGGTACAAAGTTATTTTGCTTGGGGGTGAGAAAAGCACCGCTCTCTCTACAATGTTGATCTTTTGTTCACTGCCTCACTTAAAATTCTGCAGCATTCCTGCAGGAGGATATTTTATTACAGGTGGCAATTAAACTCGGCCGAAATGACAATGGATTCAATTTACCGTTGCAATATTTAGTACTAGTTAGTTTACGAGCTTGTTAAACTACCCTAAATACCTCTTTAATTTTCACATTTAGGACATTGATTAAGGTGCTGATCTCCTGTTTTAATTCATTTGTTGACATGGTTTACATGGGTTAACAATTACATTTAAAATACAGGAATGTTAACATGACGGTCAGTCCTAAGAATGAACAAAGTTTTAAATAAGCATTTGTATAGCACCACAGCAACATATAGTCGGTTAGTTACTGTTTTTGAAGTGTAGTTAAACTTCATTTTGTTGACCAATATGACTATTAGTTTCTGACACTAAGGCTCCACTGATAGCACGGTAATGAATGACCAATTAAACTGCTTGAATGTTGATTGAGGATCTTGAGAGAACACCTTGCTCCTATTCAGGGTACTATGAGATTTTATATTCACTGAGATATTTTATATTTACTTGAATAGCTGGAAGAGTTCTTGATTTAATGCCTTGCTAGAAAGATGGCAACTCCAACAAGGAAGCAGTCCACAGCACAGTGCCGCCCTGACGTGCCAGCCAGATGATATGTGTGATTCCTAAAATTGGACTTGGCTACACTAAGCTAAAGTTTCACTTTAAACTCTATAGTGGTAAAGTCGATTTTTTTTTTTTTGAAACCAAATGCATCCATCTTAAAAGTCAGTCTGAAACATAATGTTGCTAAATTATTTTCACATACTGGATCGCTACTTTTGTTTCATAAATTTAGAGCACCCAATTCTTTTTTCCAATTGAGGGGCAATTTAGCGTGGCCAATTCACCTACCCTGCACATCTTTTTGGTTGTGGGGGTGAGAGACCCACACAAACACGGGGAGAATGTGCAAACACCTTACGAACGGTGACCCGGGGCTGGGATCGAACCCGGGTCCTCAGCGCCGTAGGCAGCTGTGCTAACCACTATGCCACCATGCTGCCCCTTCTGGATTGTTACTTGAGGGAAATAAACTTTGCATGGTTATGGGATCAGTGTGAGGGAATGGGACTGATTGGATTGCTCTACAGAGATCTGTTATGGACTGAATGGGCCAAATGGCTTCCTTCTGTGCTGTAATGACTCTGTTTTTGTCTTCGTGAAATCCTGTTTTTCTCTTAAATATTCTAAGACTTGGAAAGGCCACTTAATCATGCTGATTCCCTCCGCAGACTGCATGTCATTTTTGAAATGTATTTAATCTCCCAGGGAAATGTTCTACAGTCTTTCTCCCTGCTCCTTAAAATGAATTGAGGACGAATTCAAGTACCTTTCTACTTTTAAATGTTATGTTATTCATTGGTGGCTTTTTTCTGAGGTGGCAATATTCAAGATCCATCATGTTCCATAAGGGCAATTTCTCTTGTTCTTGGCTAGATATTCGTCCAGTTAATATGCCTTAATCAGTACTTCACCTATTCTTAACTTAGTATTACTGATTATAGGACATAGAACATACAGTGCAGAAGGAGGCCATTCAGCTCATTGAGTCTGCACCGACCCACTTAAGCCCTCACTTCCACCCTATCCCCGTAACCCAATAACCCCTCCTAACCTTTTTGTTTGGACACGAAGGGCAATTTAGCATGACCAATCCACCTAACCTGCACATCTTTGGACTGTGGGAGGAAACCGGAACACCCGGAGAAAACCCACGCAGACACTGGGAGAACGTGCAGACTCTGCACAGGCAGTGACCCAGCCAGAAATCGAACCTGGGACCTGGTGCTGTGAAGCCGCAGTGCTAACCACTGTGCTACCGTACTGCCCGGTTACTTCTGTTCCAATTAAATCATATTGATGAAATTGCATTGCTTATCTCTTTTTATTGTTCTGAACATTCAACTGTTCGTTTCCCAAGTTGCAGAACTGACAGGCTCCAAATAGTCTTTATTGGAATCCTCATTTAAAATAAAAAAGAACTTTGATTTCAATGGTGACAGGTGAGTTATTGTCCATGTGTGCTAACCCAGAAAATGCACTCTTTTACATTGAAAATTAGTTTTGTGTAAAGCATCAAATTGTCTTTTTAAAAAAAAGTATTGATGAGGTGGTACTCTTGACCCCAGTTCTGATTAAATTTCTTTAAACTGAGGCTTCCTGTTTCCCATGCTCCCAGTCAGTACTGTCCTCATTTGGAAGGTTGAGTTGTTTTTAAGTTTTTAAAACTCCTTCACAGGAAGGAGTATTTGGGTAGTGCAGGAAGGTCAGTCAGTTTTTTTTAAAGAAGAGGAAATTTAGCTTCCTTTGCAACCTTGTGTAAGTATATTGTCTGATGTATTACCAAGCAACAAGAAGATGCTGGATTCATCCATTGCTCTCCAACAGAACAGCAGATAGAGCACTGTGACTGGTCTTCCTTCTGCAATATCTACTCTCTTCACTGTTTTTGCTAGGAAAGGAAAAACGCAATGTGGGTTCCTTTACCTGATGGCTAGCTTCAAAATGTGCATGTATGGGCACAAATTGTTTGTGGTCTATTTCTTGATTAAATGGCCTGTTTGCATTCTCTGTCCAGCCTCACTCTTGGATCTGGCTGAGTAAGTTACTGGAGAATTACCAGCTCGAAGGAATCCACTCATCAGTAGGTATTTGCACTTTTATTTTTTTTTTTTTTTTTTTTTTTTCTTTTATAAATTTAGAGTACCCAATTATTTTTTTCCAATTAAGGGGCATTTAGCGTGGCCAATTCACCTAACCTGCACATCTTTGGGTTGTGGGGGCAAAACCCACGCAGACACGGGGAGAATGTGCAAACTCCACACGGACAGTGACCCAGGGCTGGGATTCGAACCCGGGTCCTCAGCGCCGTAGGCAGCAATGCTAACTACTGTGCCACCGTGCTGCCCAGATTTGCACTTTTATTTAAAGAAAAATGTTTGTGCAGCGGAGGAATTGATACAAATTAAATTGCATGAGAGTGCTTGCTGCTAGCAAGGAATATTGAAGAAAAATATTCCCAACAATGATATTTTTCATTCTGGTGATCTGAAGAGTTCACTGAAAGATTTTAAAATGAGAAAATGTAAGTCAACACACTACTTTGTGGTTTAAGTGGTGCTGGCAATCCTTTCCCAGCCAAGGAATAATTTGTATGGAGGAATCCAAGAAGGAGAGGACTGATGGCAACAAAATGGCTGAAAGCATAAATAAGCCAAATGAGCACTTGCCAGTTCTCTTGTGCGCCGATTGTCCCTTTTAAGGCCAACACAACAGAGCAAGGGGGAATCACCCCATGGTGAGAGAAGTTCCGAGCCAAAGACATTTTGGGAGCTAGCTGGTGTACAATTTGTTTTAATGAAAGTGCATCTTTACATCTGGCAACGAGGATAAATTAACTTGACACTGCCTCTGGCCCAACACCTGTGTGTATCCTGTTTTAGTCTGCAAAAAAAAAATGTACTCATCAGAAAGCCTCTCTGGGGTGAATAGATCCATTGGACTCCTCCACGGAGGACAGGACACAATACGTCCAGAGCCTCTGGTATTATTTCCAAGCAGACGAAATAGGGGAGAAGGCGACATGCAAAGCAATTCTCCAAAGTGTTTGCAGAACTCAGACCTATAACCTTATTTGCAATCTTACCGCCACAAAGCAAGCACAACTCCAAACCATTTAGTGAGCTTGTGGATTTAGTGAAGGCTCAATTGTAACCTCAACCATCAGGCCGACTCCAGAGATTCAAATTTAATTCCAATCGATCGTGACTTAAGATTGCTAAACTGAAGCAATGATTGAAGTATTGTGATTTTTGGAGCCACCCTAAAATATAGGATAGGTTCGTATGCGTTATGAACAGTGATGCTATTCAATCCAGATTGCTTGCAGAGGCTGACATTGATATTTAAACAAGCAATGGCAAATGTGCTGGCCATGGCGAGTGTTCACAAAGAGAATCTGCAGTCAGCCGTGCCTCGATCACCGAAGCAGCTGCAAAGCAGGCAACCATTTAAGCCACCAACAAAACGGAAAAAGCTTCAGAAAAGGGGCAATCAATCAGTAATGCTTAAAATGGATTGTTACCGATGGAGGTAACCGCACTCCTGAATCATGTCAGTTTAAGGAGGTTGAGTGTTTTTTATTGTCTCACAAGTTGATAAAAGAGGTGCAGAGCTAAGTCAAGGTCGTCGAGTAGTCGATCAGCCAAGATGTTATAAGTATACAATGGGAAGAGCCGAGCACCAGAGATTCTAGTGATCTAAAAACAGGCAAGATAGATCCTATTACTGTAAAGCTCTGGGTGAATGGGAAGCCTCTTATGATGGAAGTGGACACAGCGGCATCAGCCACTGTGATGGGTGAGCATACATTTCAGTACCTTGGTGTGGGAGTCAAACCATTGAACTTGAAGAGCATTTCTGCCAAGTTGACGACTTATACAGGAGAAGCAATAAAAAGCACCACATTGGTACCTGTAAGCTATGGAAAGCAGATTTGTGTGGATCCCAAGGCGACTCCCCGATTTTCTTTAGGGCAAGGCCAGTACCGTATGCCTTGCAGGAGAAAGTGGATACTCCATTAAACGGGTTGGAAGAATTAAGCATTATCCAGCCATTTCCTTTCTCTGAATGGACAGCACTTTTATAGTCTCTGGACAAGATCTTCCGCATTTGTGGTAATTATAAGTTAACAGTTAATCAGGCCTCTAAGCTGGATAAATATCCAGTCCCGAGAATTGGAAACCTTTTGTATAAAGCTGGTAGGAGGTCAATCCTGCACAAAACTGGATATGAGTCCCGCATACCAGCAAGTCGAATTAAATGATGCTTCCTCGGGATATGTCACAATAAACACACACCCAACGGCCTATTCCATATACGCTTCTGCCTTTTGTTGTGTCTTCGGCATGTGCCATATTCCAAAGAATAATGGAGAGTCTGCTACAGGGGCTACAGTGGGTTTTGACATACCTTAATGATGTCCTTGTAACTGGATTGACAGAGCCCAAACATGTAGCAAACTCAGAAGAGGTGTTGAGGAAGACATTTTACAAAGCTGGAGTACACCTTTCAAGCCACCGAGGTGAGGTGACTTACTGGGGCACCGTGTAGATGCACAAGGATTACACCCTGTGGAAGACGAGGTCAAGGTGATAAAGAAGGCGCCGTCCCCGCAATCAACTGAAGGCAATTTGTATTTGAGGATGATAAACTACTATGAACCTTTTTTTTGTTTTTTTACCAATCTTCTCGATGGTATTGGCCCCCTTGCATATTCCCCAGGAGGGAGCTTTCAACAGAGTAAAACAATTGTTCCATCCTCAAACCTTGTAGTACACTTCAACCCATCTGAAGAACTGATGTTGTTCTGCGACACCTCTCCATATGGTGTTGACGCAGTGTTGTCCCATGTGATGGATGACCCCCTCCCAGGCTGAAAAAGACTACTCCCAAATCAAGAAGGGAAAGACTCAACAATCCGTGGCATCAAGAAATTCCACCAGTACTTTTACCTGTGTTTCTGACCACAGACCGCTCTTGTTCTCTTCAAAGAGGACAAGGCTATCCCGCCCATCACCTTAGCAAAAATTAAACTATGGGCATTCATTCTGTTGCTCTATGAACATTCTTTCAAGCACAGACCTGCAAGACACAGTGAATGTGGATGCTCCTGTCCACTTACCTTTGCATCATGTACACTCCAGTACCACAACGGCATTAAATTATTTAGACACATTGCCAGTCTCAGCAAAGCAGATCGGGAACTGGGCCAATCGAGATCCACCTCTGTTCAAAGTTGTTTTTTTTCCAAAAAAAACAAAAATAAATATTTGAGTACTCAATTCTTTTTCCAATAAAAGGGCAGTTTTAGATTGGTCAATCCACCAACCCTGCACAGTTTTCGGGTTGTGGTGGGGGGGGGGGGGAAAGAGACCCACACAGACACGAGGAGAATGTGTGCAAACTTTTGCACAATGACCCAGGACCGCAATCGAACCCAAGTGCTCTGTGCTGTGAGGCACCAGTGCTAACCACCGTGCCACCCCTCCCAAAATACTTATAGGAGAAATAAAATGTGCCAGTTTCCAAGGAAATGAAACCATTCTTTACCCGCAAGAAATAATTTGGAATTGTCAGGATGGCATCATACTCTGGGGGGGAAAGAGCAGTCAGTCGTTCCTGTACCAGGCAGAGAGATGCTCCTAACTGAATTTCACAGGGCTCATCCTGGCAGCTTTTGAGATGAAGGTGTTTGTCAGGAGTTGTGTGTTCGACTGTATTGATGCTGATATCGAGAAGCTAGACAAACAGCACCATCTGCACCAAAGGTTGCCTGCTACAGCACCACTGCATCCTTTGGAATGGACTCGCCAGCCAACGATACAAATCCATATGGATTAGATTGGTCCATTCCTGGGCACAATATTTTTGTTCGTGATTGATGCACACTCAAAATATATGGACATTTTTTTTTTGAAGTGAAGTAATCTACATCACATGCTACAATTGAAAGATTACGTTAGAACAAAGAACAAAGAAAAGTACAGCACAGGAACAGGCCCTTCGGCCCTCCAAGCCTGTGACGACCATGCTGCCCGCCTAAACTAAAATCATTTGCACTTCCTGGGTCTGTATCCTTCTATTCCCATCCTATTCATATATTTGTCAAGATGCCCCTTAAATGTCACTTGTCCCTGCTTCCACCACCTCCTCCGGCAACGAGTTCCAGGCACCCACTACCCTCTGTGTAATAAAAAAAACAAAACAAAAAAACTTGCCTCGTACATCTCCTCAAAAACTTGCCCCTCGCACCTTAAACCAATGCCCCTTAGTAATTGACCCCTCTACACTGGGAAAAAGCCTCTGACTATCCACTCTGTCTGTGCCCCTCGTAATTTTGTAGACCTCTTATCAGATCGCCCCTCAACCTTCGTCGTTCCAGTGAGAACAAACCGAATTTATTCAACCGCTCCTCGTGGCTAATGCCCTCCATACCAGGCAACATCCTGGTAAATCTCTTCTGCGCCCTCTCTTAAAGCTCCCACATCCTTCTGGTAGTGTGGCGACGTTAAAGCTTTTCAACTCACTCTGAAATCATGGTATTGGACATTGGGACCATATTCGCAATTGCTGAGTTTCAAAACTACTGCTTTCAACCGTATTAAACACATTCGTACTGCGCCTTACCACCGTGCATCAAATGCACCAGCCGAGAGATCCATCAAATCTTCAGGTTTGGCTGTCAGGAGGCACTTTGGAAACAAAAATGTTACGATTCCTCATTGGCTATCGTACCACTCCATATGCTGGAGTTCCACAGCAGAACTGCTAATGAAATGTAGTCTCCGAATGAGATTGAACCTTGGGTTTCCAAATTTGCTAGGCAGGGTAGAAGCCAGCCCAAGTAATCAGAGAGCTGGCCATGATTCCACATAGTACAGCACAATCATTTATTGTAAATTAAACCATATACATGAGAAACCTGGATCTCCAGAATTGCCTGGACACTTTTCATCCAAGTGGACATGGAGCGACTGATAAACATGTGGGCCACTTGAGCAGAGAGACGCTCCAGTAGTCGAATGATGAAATGTTTTGGAACCGATAAGCACTGAAATCCCTGTCATCAATGTAATTGATGTCTTCTTGGAAATAAATAGTAAAGAATCAACTGTGCCAGAAGAGGTACTTGTTATTGCAGTTCCTGTGGAAACATCTCCGACAACCGAATTACGCTGCTCTACAAGGAACAGAAAACCCCCTCAATACGAGATGGATAGTTATAAATAATGTCAATAGTTAATATTTCGCACTCAGTAGTTGTTGAAGATTCTATAAAGGATTTAAAGGGGAGGGATGTGGTGATTGTCTTTTTTTTATAGGGCAACACCGAGTAAAAGGTCTCATGAACTGGGCAACCAATCAAAAGTGTGGAATCACCACATGGTGAGAGAGGCTCCTAGGCAAAGATACTTTTTTGGGAGCTGGCTACAGCTGCAAGGCTGCTGTGCAATTTTTATAAATAATTCATTTTTTTTGGTTTTCATTAATGAAGTCTATGAAAGTGCATCTTTACACCATGGGAAGAGAATATCTTGTCACAGTAAAATCAAGATTCCGAGACGATGAGCACATCTATTTATAAAAAAAAACTTTGTGCTGGTCATTGCTTTTCTGTGCATGCGCTGTTATAAATAAAATATAGGGATGACTTCAATGCCACTGAAATTTGTAAGGTTTCTTACTCTGTTGGTGAAATTTGAACTGTTGGTGTCAACAATTGATTGCCCTGAATTTTACAGTATGTTGCGACCTTCTGAAACAAAAACATACAGCCGAGCAGTAATAGAGGAATTTTCTATAGTTTATTGTCTTGTATCCTGTTGTGAGAATTGCTGGAAAAGAATTTTCAAATATTGAAGCAGTTTTCAAATAGTTGGATTTGGGATTTCTAATAATTTTCTTTTATAAAGTTGTGAGAAATTAAGAGAAGGATATTAGGGAAACTGATGATGTTGACAATGAACAGTCAACTTTTTATTTTGAAGGGTGTGGCTGAGGTCAGGCCATCGCTCAGCCAGTACGTTGACCCAAGAACGGAGATTGTGTGAACGGAGAGGATGCTATCCAGAGTTGATGAATCCAAAAGAATGGATAGGGTTGGGTAATTAATAGAGGGGGTTTTTGTGTGGAAGGAACATAGTGGAAGAGGGCAGAACTCTTGGCTAAATGGCTTACTGCTGTTCTTTGGTAACTTGTCAGAATCTGTTGAGACATCAAAGCAATAATAAATAACATCCCAGTCAGGCCCACATCAAATAGCGACTGGGTTGCTTCAGATTTGCCAGGTTGTTTTCAAAGTGCTTGCAGTAGCTGGGTCTACAAAACCATTTCCTTGACTGCAGTTACTGCAACGATCTCTTGAAGATTGTCTATTCTTCAAAAACTAGAGTCTTCTGATTTTCCAATTTCCCAAAACCACGATACGTCCTGTAAAATGCATGTGTGGAGTCACCTTCTGCAGTTTTTCATGGTCAGAGCAAAGGTTTTAGCGAGTCTTTAGCATTAATCAGGATGGCTCCGATCCTGCTAAGGAATGTCATTAATTGCATCTACCCATAGACTTTTTATGGGAACACAGGTACCCACATTTTATTTCCATAGATTACAGCTTATAAATTGTTGCCTCCAAAATGTGAGGTTGGCTTGCATGTGAATTGCTGGCGTGTGGGTGGTCGCCGTTTTGAAATGTGGAAAAAAAAAATTGCCAGTAATTCACACCGAATTAATGTGACCAAGCTTATCAAATTAGGCACCAAGATGCCTTTAGGCACAAGCCAAGTATTTTAAAACCATCACGGTGACGCAGTGGGTTAGCCCTGCTGTCTCACGGCGCCGAGGTCCCAGGTTCGAACCCGGCTCTGGGTCACTGTCCGTGTGGAGTTTGCATATTCTCCCCGTGTTTGCATGGGTTTTGCCCCCACAACCCAAAGATGTGCAGGGTAGGTGGATTGGCCATGCTGAATTGCCCCTGAATTGGAAAAAATGAATTGGGTACTCTAAATTTAAAAAAAAAAAAAAAAAAAATGCCTTGTCTTTGGCACCTGAGAGTCATTTGGCTATGACTTTGTCATAATCATCATTCCAGTCTGGATCAGATTTGGTGCTTTCATCCCTCCACGACAAATCATCTTCCTCTTCATCCATTGAATTGGATATTTTGCATTATTTTGAATGGTCTGGTGAGTGTTTGTACAGTCCTGTGTTTTGATAATGAAACACACACAACATCAGGTGGGGCGTCATGCATATTTCTACTCCAGGTAAGTTTTTTTTTCTCTGTCAGCCATTCACCTATTCCGTTCGGCATAATAGCTTATTGAGCACACATTCAAAGATTGGTCTGTGGACTTTAGACCCTTGGTATAACTGCAGTGTGGGTGTTACCTCTTCGCAGGAGCCTCTTGTTTCATTGGTTTTATGAGATCTGAACATGTCCTACACTTATCACCTGCGTTTTTTACTTCAGCCGACGGAACGCCTATTTCCACATTATCCACAAATTCCCCTTCATCCATCTAACCATTGTCCATTGTGCACAGAAACCTCCTCCAGGGAACTGTGTTTGACATGGTTTTACATCTGAAAATTACCATCGGCTTTAATTTTGTTCTGTTGGCCGTGCAAGCTGTGAATCTTAGTCTTCTTGTGATGTCCTGTGGTTTTCACTAGAACTGTAGTCGACAGATGTGGTTGTGCTGCTGGGCATATCAAATTGATGGGTGTTTCATCCATGTTGCCAAGTGATTTTAATGGTGTGTTTTTCACTATCTGATAAATTATTGGGGGGAAAAAAACTATGGCCGCGATTCTCCAGGCCCCGTGCTGGGCCGGAGAATCGGCGCAATCGCGCCCCGATGCCGGCGCGCGATTCTCCGAGGTGCGGAGAATTGGCGCTATTTGCGACGGTACGTTTGACACGGCGCCAGCCATGGGCCGCTGGAATCGGCGGGGCAGCCGATTCTCCGGCCCGGATACGGCAGAGCCCCGCCGGCACCATTCACCCCTGGTCCACTGCTGGTGGGAATTCTGTGCGAAGGGTCAGGGGGCGGCTTGTGGGGGCGGGGAAAAGCGCTCCTCACCGAGGGGGGCCTCCGATGGGGTCTGGCCCGCGATTGGGCCCACCGATCAGCGGGCCGGCCCGTTTTGCGCTGTCGTGAAACGTGAAGCCGTTCATGACACCGCAAACACATTGTCCTCCATTTTGGAGAATCGCCCCTATAGTCACTTCAGTCCCTGTGCTGCTTTTTTTTTTGTGGCAATTTAGCATGGTCAATCATCCTACCCTACACACCTTTTTTGGGTTATGGATGTAAGACCCAGGCAAACACTGGAGAATGTGCAAACTCTACACGAACAGTGATTCGGGGGCTGGGTTCGTACCCAGGTCCTCAGCGCCGTGAGACAACAATGCTAACCACTGCACCACTAGTCTGAAATCTTTGCTCAGTGATTGATTTGGCTTTTAAGAGTTTCTGTGATATTGTATTCCTGTGATATTTTTCTTTTTCTGAGGACACATTACGACCCTTTTCCAGATCAGGCCTTGGTTGTCTGCTTCAGGGACTATTTCTCTTTCTGTTCTCGCACCACTTTTTCCACTAACACCAAATTACTTCACTGCAGTAGTTATCTGATGAGTTCGCAAATGTTATGACTTTTGCCTTGAAAGCAGCTTCGTATTTTGATTTTTTTTTGTAGCTGGAGGATCCAATACTTTCTGTCACATGTCATGTGCTTTGTAGGAGTCTTCAACTCCTATGCATCATCTTCACATCACCGCCCATATTGTCTGCTTGATCCCATGTGCTGAGTTATAGTATAAAGTAAAATATTCATTTCCGAGGTGAAAAAAATCGAGGCAGACTAATCGGGCAAGTATACCATTTTGTAGCTGAAAAGCTGGGGTCGGGGGTCAGCTTGCAAGTTGAATACGCAGACGTGATTTTTAGAGCTGAAAAAATTGGGTCACCTACTCGGGTTGACTCGTATGCTACTATCTATAGTATCGCCTGTCAGTGTACCAGCTTAATATTTTTTTTAAAAAAAAAGTAATTTTTATTCAAATTTTCACATTTTCACAAAAAGGAAAACAATAACAGAAAATTCTAAGAACACAAAAAACAGACCCCCCCCCCCCCCCCCCGGCCATAAATACAAAGAGAAACATTAATTACCGCCCGTCATTGGCAAAAACAGATATTCAACCCAACCCAAAACAAAACAAAGAGACAACCCCCCCCCCCGAGTTGCTGCTGCTGCTGACCTTTTGTTTTTAACCGTTCTGCCAGGAGATCTAGGAATGGTTGCCATCTCCTGAAAACCCTTGCACTGACCCTCTTAGGGCAAATTTCACCCTCTCCAATTTAATAAACCCCGCCATATTGTTGATCCAGGCCTCCACGCTCGGGGGCCTTGCATCCTTCCACTGAAGAAATACTCCGCTGGGCTACTAGGACGCAAAGGCCAGAACGCCGGCCTCTTTCGCCTCCTGCACTCCCGCCCCACTGCAACCCCAAATATTGCGAGTCCCCAGCCTGGATTGACCCTGGATCCTCCTACCCCCTCGATACCGTCCTTGCTCCACCCTTCCAAAATCCCCCCCCAGCGCTGGGCATGCCCAGAACATGTGGACATGGTTTGCTGGGCTCCCTGAGCACCTAAAACACCTGTCCTCGGTCCCAAAAAACCGGCTCATCCTTGTCCCGGTCATATGAGCCCTATGTAGTACCTTAAACTGTATGAGGCTAAGCCTCGCACACGAAGAGGAGGAGTTCACCCTTTCTAGGGCATCCGCCCACGTCCCCCCCTCAATCTCCTCACCCAGCTCCTCCTCCCATTTATCTTTCAGCTCCTCCACAGGGGCCTCGTCTACCTCCTACATCACCTGGTACACTTCCGAGATCCTCCCCTCTCCAACCCATACCCCCGAGAGCACCCTGTCCTGGACCCCACGTGGCGGCAGCAGAGGGAACCCCGCCACCTGCCGCCTGACAAACGCCCTTACTTGCATGTACCTAAGTGTTCCCCGGGGGGAGCCTGAACTTCCCAGGCTAGCAAACCTCCCGTCTATGAACAGGTCCCCCAGCCTCCTGACACCTGCCCTGTGCCAACTCCAGGAACCCGCCATCAATTCTCCCCGGAACAAACCGGTGGTTCCCCCGTATTGGGGACCCCATCGAGGCCCCCCCCTCGCCGCCTCCATTGCCCCCAAATCTTGAGGGTAGCTGCCACCACCGGGCTTGTGGTATACCTCGTTCAAGGGACGGCAGCGGCGCTGTTGCAAGTGCTTCCAGGCTCGTACCCACACAGGATGCCATCTCCAGCCTCTTCCATGCCGCCCCCTCCCCTTCCATTACCCACTTGCGCACCATCGCTGCGTTGGCAGCCAAATAATACCCACAGAGGTTGGGCAACGCCAGCTCCCCCATCCCGCTCCAAGAACACCCGTCTTACCCTTGGAGTCCCGTGTGCCCCCACAAACCCCGTAATGCTCCTGTTAACCCGCCTGAAAAAGGCCTTCGGGATAAGGCCTGGAACAGGAACAGAAACCTCGGGAGCACCTTCATCTTGACTGACTGTGCCCTACCCGCCAAAGACAGCGGCAGCATGTCCCACCTCTTAAACTCCTCCTCCATTTGCTCCACCAGCCTTGTGAGGTTTAGCTTATGCAAGGCCCCCCAGCTCCTGGCCACTTGAACCCCCAAGTACCTGAAGCTCCTCTCCGCCCTTTTCAGTGGGAGCCTCCCAATTCCCCCCCCTCCTGGTCCCCCGGGTGTGCCACAAACAGCTCGCTTTTATTTTAATTTATTTTTAACATGCAGATTTATAGCACATACTTGGCTTAATAATACTCGTTGCCAATAATGTGACAAGATGATTACTTTAGTGCAGGGGCAAATCAGTTGCTTTCCCTCTGAAGACGCTGACGATACTTTTCATTCCAGTAGGTGATGAAAATCCACGTTCTCACGAGGTGCATTGTAGCAAACTACTGTGTCCAAAGCTTAAAAGCTCTGAATGACAATTCGGCGCATTGTTCTTGCATTTGGACCCAGAGCACATCTGACTTGTTTTTGCTGGAACCTGATCTGCTGTCTGTTGAGCTGTCTCCTGGAGCTTCTCTTGTCTTGTTTGTTCATTGGCAGGACTGTGGCAGCGTGATGCAGGAAAATAATTGCGCCGGTTGGCGAACGCAGCTCTTTGCGCTTCACTGGGCACAGAACGGGGCACTTCTGCCAGCTTCTCTTAAATCTAGGATAACAAAACTGTCAATTTGGCCTAAATCAGCTGTTAATGATCAAGGCACCTCTCCTCTCTTAATTTTGATCATTCCTTTTTATTTGACCTTTCCCAGAAACATTTTTTAGGTACCGTGGAGTTCAAGAATGTTGAGATTTTATTTTATTTTTCCCGAAGCAATCCTCCCCAGGCCTGTTTTTAGTAAATAGAATTTTCAGCTTGGTTTTGCCACCACTGTATCCGCAAACAGTAACTCTTTTTTTTTTCTCCAGAAGCATTATTTTTAATGCAGCCAATTTTACTTGACATTAAACACTCCTCCTAAAAATAGGATTGCTTTACGCAGTCGCTTTCAAAAGTATTAGCATTTTGGGTTGAAACATTTCACATTTTAATGATGGTGTCTATCTTAGTTAAGTGTTTCAGATCTAAATTGGGATTGGTGCATACTTAATAAAAAGAATCAACTTTTACAAAGACAGTAGATCAGCCAGCCTGCGAAGTTGGCAAAAGTATAAGTCCACATTTGCCCGGAATGTTTTCAAACGTAGAATAATTTGAAATCTTCCCAAAAATAATTTAAAAAAAATAAATTTAGTATACCCAATTATTTTTTTTTCCAATTAAGGGGCAATTTACCGTGGCCAATCCTCCTACTCTGCACATTTTTAAGCTATGGGGTGAAACCCACGCAGACACGGGGGAAACGTCCAAACTCCACACAGTCAGTGACCCAGAGCCGGGATTCGAACCCGGTCCTCGGCCCGTAGGCAGCAATGCTAACCACTGCGCCACCCTGAAAAACTGACCATGTTAACCGGGTACATTTATTCCAGCAGGTTTGTGACCATACTCCACTTCCTGAAATGCCTGTTCGTAGTGGGCCTATTAATATTCTTGATTTTCAAATCTTCATTTTACTTTTAAGCTACCTTTTAAAGCCAGCGGCAGCTTGGTTTATCAAAAAGGTTTAAACTTGATAAAACGCTGGCAGTGATCTCTAAAGATTAATAATAAAAATCATTGTCACAAGTAGGCTTACTTTAACCTGCAATGAGGTTACTGTGAAAAGCCCCTAGTCGCCACGTTCCAGTGTCTGTTTGGACATTTGGCATGCAGTGCTGCAGTTTGGCAACTCTGCCACTGGTTGTTGTAATTAGTGCAGCATCGAGAGGATCTGGGACCTATGAACAGGCAACAGCAGTGTCTCCTTAGCCAATAGTTTGAAGAATCAGTGAGCAGTATAGAATCTGAAGCTGTATCTAATCAATTACAAAATGCAAAGGAACGATGAAATTAAGAGACACCTTTCTTTTTAAAAAAAAAAAGGACTGTAATTAAATTCTGAGAATGGGACTCCACGCTAGTAAAACTTAATTTTCTGGGATGAAGAAGTTGTCGGCAATTGAGATTTCAAAAGTAATAAAGTTACGCATGCTTGAATGGACAAATGCATTGCCATCTTTTTGTAAGTGTAGTGTCTACCTATCACGTAATTACCCCAACTTTGACATTGCATGCATTTCAATTCCACGTCTCTTGGTGAGATATCAATATGGTGAATTTTGTGAAAGAGCTGGGCAACCTGAGGAGCAGCTTCCTGATTTCTGTGTTTCTGGAAGTTGCTGTTTGATTTCTTCTTCAATAAGGGTGAGTTGAATTTTACCTTCCAAATGCAGACACATGCCTTTCTGTTGTAAGTAATGACTACTCTTTAAATCCATGCCAACTGGCTTTGTTCTGGTCATGAGGGGATTTAGAGCAGTGTTTTTCAAACTGTTTTTTTTCCTGGGACCGATTTTGCTCACCGGCTGACCTTTTGTGACCCATACTGGCTGACCTTCGATGCAAATGCGAAAGGGGAGCCTGCTTGGTCCTCATGATCTCACCCCAATCGGGTTCACAGGAGAAGAGGGCAATGTGCATATAAGTGCAGACATCAGCCAGCTCCTTTCTGCTGTCTTCATCTTTATGATAATGGAAAATCCAACCTCTCAAATGTAGATCATTGTGAAGGGCAATAGCAACAAAATGCTTGTTTTGCTCAGCATTGGATACTCCTGGGAGATTCTAGAATGCTGACAGCTTCATGGGCTTTTGGCATGTTTTTAATGTGCTGTCACAGGCTAGGTACAGCAGAGTAGCCTTTTTTTGTTTGACGTAAGCTGTAAGTTAAAACTGACTCTGTGACATTTGAGCCCTATGTAGCACCTTGAACTGTATGAAGCTAAGCCTCGCACAAGAAGAGGAGGAATTCACATTTCCAGGGCATCCGCCCACGTCCCCTCCTAAATCTCCTCACCCAGCTCCTCTTTCCAGTTACCCTTCAGCTCCTCCACCGAGGCCTCATCTACCTCCTGCATTACGTGGTACATGTCCAAAATCCTCCCTCCTCCAACACGCACCCCCGAGAGCACCCTGTCCCGTACCCCACGTGGGGGCAGCAGACGGAACCCCTCCACCTGCCGCCTGGCAAGCGCCCTAACCTGCATGTACCTAAACATGTTCCCCGGGGGGAGCCCAAACTTCCCCTCTAACTCCCCCAGGCTCGTGAACCTCCCATCCACAAACAGGTCCCTCAACCTCCTAATACCTACCCTGTGCCAGGCAAGAAACCCGCCATCGATGCTCCCCGGAACAAACCAGTGGTTCCCCCATATCGGGGACTCTATCGAGCCCCCCACCTCCCCCCATGCCGTTTCCATTGCCCCCAGATTTTGAGGGTAGCCGCCACCACCGGGCTCGTGGTATACCTAGTTGGAGGGAGCGGCAACGGCGCTGTTACCAGCGCCTCCAGGCTCATGTCCACACAGGATGCCATCTCCATCCTCTTCTATGCTGCCCCTTCCGCGTCCATCTCCATCCTCTTCCATGCTGCCCCTTCCCCGTCCATCTCCATCCTCTTCCATGCTGCCCCTTCTCCGTCCATTACCCACTTCCGCACCATCGCTGCGTTGGCAGCCCAATAGTACCCACAGAGGTTGGGCAGCGCCAGCCCCCCCCCCCCCCCCCCCCCCCCCCCCCCCCCCCCCCCCCCCCCCCCCCCCCCCCCCGCTCCAAAAACACCCTTCTCACTCTCGGGGTCCCGTGTGCCCATTCAAATCCTGTAATACTCTTGTTGACCCTCCTAAAAAAGGCCTTCGGGTTAAGGATATGGAGGCACTGGAACAGGAACAAAAACCTCGGGAGCACCGTCACCTTGACTGACTGCACCCTGCCCGCCAGCGACAGCGGCAACATGTCCCATCTTTTAAACTCCTCCTCCATTTGCTCCACCAGCCTAGTGAGGTTAAGTTTGTGTAGGGCCCCCAGCTCCTAGCCACCTGGACTCCCAGGTACCTAAAGCTCCTCCCTGCCCTTTTCAGTGGGAGCCTAACAATCCCCTCCTCCTGATCCCCCGGGTGCACGACGAACAACTCACTCTTACCCAGGCTGAGCTTGTACCCTGAAAAACCCCCAAATTCCCTAAGAATCTTCATCACCTCCGGCATCCCCCCCACTGGGTCCGCCACATATAGCAACAAGTCATCTGCGTAAAGTGACACTCGGTGCTCCTCCCCACCCCGCACCAGACCCCTCCACTTCCTCGACTCCCTCAACACCATGGCCAGGGGCTCAATTGCCAACGCAAAGAGCAAGGGGGACAGGGGACACCCCTGTCTCGTCCCCGGTACAACCGAAAGTACTCCGATCTCCTCTTATTCATGGCTACGCTCGCCATCGGGGCCTCATAAAGCAGCCTCGCCCAACTGACAAACCCCTCCCCGAACCCAAACCTTTCCAGCACCTCCCACAGGTACCCCCACTCAACCCTATCAAAGGCCTTCTCCGCGTCTAATGCTACCACTATCTCTGCCTTCCCTTCTACCGCCGGCATCATTATAACATTCAGAAGCCTACGTATATTGATGTTCAGCTGCCTTCCCTTCAGAAACCCCGTCTGGTCCTCATGAATGACCCCGGCACACAGTCCTCTATCCTTGTGGCCAAGATCTTCGCCAACAGCTTGGCATCCACATTTAACAGCGTGATCGGCCTTTATGATCCACACTGCAGGGGGTCCTTGTCCCGTTTAAGGATCAAGGAAATCAGTGCCCGTGACATAGTCGTGGGCAAAGCCCCCCCCCCCGCCTCATTAAAGGTCCTAACCAACAGGGGGCCCAGCAGGCCTGCGTACATTTTATAAAATTCGACTGGGAACCCAACCGGCCCCGGCTGCCAATCCCAGTAACCAGCTCCTCCAGCTCAATCGGCGCCCTCAGCCCCTCCATCTGCCCCTCCTTCACCTTTGGAATTCTCAGCCTGTCCAAAAAGCGCCCCATCCCCCCCCCACCGGGAGGTCGGACCGGTACAATTCCCCATAAAAACTCCTGAAGACCCCATTAATGTCCACCCCCCTTTGCACCACATTTCCTCCCCTATCCTTCACTCCACCAATCTCCCTGGCCGCATCCCGCTTACGGAGCTGATGCGCCAACATCCTACTCGCCTTCTCCCCATATTCGTACACCGCTCCCTGTGCCTTCCTCCACCAAGCTTCCGCCTTTCTGGTGGTCAGTAAGTCGAACTTGGCCTGAAGATTACGCCGCTTCCTCAGCAATCCCTCCTCCGGAGCCTCTGCGTATCTTCTGTCCACCCTCACCATCTCCCCCACCAACCTCTCCCTCTCTCTTTGCTCTCTCCTCTCCCTATTGGCTCGGATGGAAATCAACTCCCCTCTAATCACCGCCTTCAATGCCTCCCAAACCGTCCCCACTCGGACCTCCCCATTATCATTGGCTTCTAAGTACCTCTTGATACAACCCCGAACCCGCCTGCCCACCTCCTCACCCACCAGCAGCCCCACCTCCAGGCGCCAGAGCGGGCGCTGGTCCCTCTCCTTCCCCCAACTCAAGGTCCACCCAGTGCGGGGCATGATCCGAAATGACTATGGCCACACAAGGAATTTTTGACCCACCACTTCGCTTTCAAATTCTGAAACTCTTCCTCTCATTTGGCAGTACTTGCATATAACGCACACGGGATTTGCATTGGCAGAATTGACAAAACCATACCTCAAGAAATCCTCTTTATATTGCTTTATTCCTGAGTCAAGATTCTTCTTTTGTAGGCTGTTCACTAGAGGCCCTGGAGCTTTGTGCAGAGCTAACACTGGCACTGCTTTTCTCCATCAGATTCAGTTGTAAGATCCTGATAGTGGGTACACTGCCTATTTGTGTTTCTGACCATCTATTACTTGTAAGAAAATGATTCCTCTTGCCTTGTTTGCCAGCAGCTAGAAGTGAAAGAAACTCTCCTCTCTGATTTAGTGCCAAAAACACGTGCGTACGCGCAGAGCATGTGACCTGCTCACTGCTGCCACTTCTGGCTGGATGACTGCACATGGCCTCCTTTGATTTTCATTTAAAAGACGGCAGGGGCCGTCATTCGCAATAAAAATTCCGGTAGCGGCTGTTGGGTACTTCTCCGACATGGGATCACCATGGGAACACCTCTGCCGATCGCTCCGTTATCCTTCCGACGCTCCCATGCAGGTCTAAACCCGCGCACTTGAAAACCCCTGATTTAGAGGATGCCGATAGCATTGTATTTTAAAATATAATTTCCCAATTTCTTTCCAATTAAGGGGCCATTTAGTGTGGCCAATCAACCTACCTTCCACATCCTTTGGGTTGTAGGGGTGAGACCCACACAGATACAGGGAGAATGTGCAAACTCCACAATGTGTTATGTGAATGATTCCAGGTCAAGTACACGAGCAGTCAATGGGTAAATAATTGTTTGGTCCCAGCTGTTAATATTGTTGAATGATTTATTGGAGAAATTTGAACCGTGGTTTATTGTCGAGCAAGATTCTGATTCTTTTAAATTGCCAGTTAGAGTTATACATTGATAAATGAGAAATCGAATTTCTTGGCACAGTTTCTTTATTAGTCATTTATAAACTTGGTGGGAGTCCAGTGAGCTACAGGGGAATCTGAAGCAAATAAATATTGTGTTGCAACTATGCCACTGGATGAAGTCCAGATACAATGATTAGTCCATCGTTTGTTTTGCTGAATTACAGATAAAAGAGTTCACATTCCCATAGCTGTTGCTTCAGCACTGTTTGTTTCTAGGCATGTTCCTTATGGACATGCATGTTGGCTTAAAGAAGCATCAATATTCAAACTTCCCTAAAATGCTGACACTTCAACAATAACCCAAAGTATGAACTGTATTGACAAGTAGCCACATGGGTTAGTTAATTTACCTGTAGATTATATACACCATTCCTTGCTCTGTGTTTTTAAAATAAATTTAGAGTACCCAATTCATTTTTTCCAATTAAGGGGCAATTTAGCGTTACCAATCCACCTACCCTGCACATCTTTGGGTTGTGGGGGTGAAACCCACGCAGACATGGGGAGAATGTGCAAACACCACATGGACAGTGACCCAGGGCCGGGATCGAACCTGGGACCTTGGTGCCGTGAGGCAGCAATGCTGCCCACTGCGCCACCATGCTGTCCTCTCCTTCCTCCATGTTGGTGAAAACATATTGAAGCCTGAAGACAGAAATCTAAATCTTAAAGGCAAAAATATAGTGGTTCACTTCTTGGGGCAAGCTCCCCTGGAAAGTGTTAACCTTTTTTACATAATAGTGTTGCATCCTGGTTACTACAACTACAGCTTGTCCTTTATAGCACCTTAACCTTGCGGTCTAGTGTGCTTCCCAGAGTTGTAATCGATCAACAATTGTCACCAAACCCAAGAGGGAGAGATTGGGGGTTGTGCCCAACAGTTTGAGAAACTGTCTTCAAGGTGGAGAGCTTCAGGGAGGGTATTCTGGCTTAGACAGCTGGCGGCACAATCGCTGGTGTTGGGGCAAAAGGATTTGGGGATGCCACGATAATCCAGAAATTCCTGTTCCTCTTGTCAATGAAGTGAACTGACTGGGATTGCTGACACGAGTGATGCTTAGCAGAGAGGATTCACCGACGGGCCTGTTAGTGTCAGGGTTCAGGTAGGAACAAAGATTTGGGAAAGACTGAAGTGACCATGATGATTGAGAGCTTGTTCTTCACTGATTTCTCCAAGTGTTGATGAGAAGCACCATTTCCCTCGATTGAAAATGGATTGGGAAATTATGGGCTGTACATCCGTATCTTGCACCCTTCCCTCAATTGACAGATTAATTCTATCCGGACTTCAACTTGCAGCCAACCATTCTAATACTTCCCGTTTTATCAACCTTTAGCTCGTTTAATTTCTCTACCAGTACATTTCTTATGACATTGCATGAAGGGACATGCTACAAAGACCAAAGTATCTACGCCTCCAGGCATGGATTCCCTTTTAATCCCTAATCAGTGCTAACCTTCCACTTAACTACCCCTTTTGGATTCTCTCTTTTGTTAGCTGCCAGTCTTTTCTCATATCAGCTTATCATCTTTCTACTTCAGTTTCCCCTTTTTATGAGCTTTCTATACTCAGCCTAGTTCTCGTTTTGTTACGAACATCTGTCATACACCTTTTCCTGCTTCATCCTATTTGCGATCTCATTATCCAGGGAGCTCTGGGTTTGGTGTTCAGAAATATACCTTATCCGTACTTGAACCATTCCCTCTGTAAAGCCGGCTTATCACAGTTTAGCCTCCAATCTTTTATTCCAATTAAACTGAGACAGGTCTGTCCTTGACTGACTTTTACTGTACGATGTTCAATGTCCGTCTCCACAGCTAAGTTAAGCTTGCGATGTTATGATCCCAAATATTCCCCGACTGACATTTGGAGCGCTAGTTTGCCTCATTCCCCACTGCCAGGCCCAACACTGCCTCCCTCCCTCATTTGACTGGAAATGTTCTGGTCAAAAACCCACATTTTAGAAACACTACCCCACCGCTGCCTTTTACACTATAATTAGCCCAGTTTATATTGGGATAATTGAAGTCCCACATTATAACTACTCAATAGTTGTAGGGAAATTACGGAGGTGTAACTAGTTTGCTCCTCTCAAATCTTACCCTTTCGTTGGTGGCCTTCAGCAAATACCTCGTCATGCAATGGTACATCATATTATCTAACTCTAACTTTCTAACTCTAACCAAATAGGCCTTGAACTTTCCAGGATGTGGAACACTTTCCAATGTTTTCCTTTTATTCAATGCTGCCATATGTTTGCTGAACACCTTGTACCGTGAGTATTTATTGCCCTGTCCTGCCCACTATAGGGTCAGGACTCCCATTACTGCCATGTCATCATATTCCCAAGTGGCTATTTGTGCCTGCAGCTAACCGACCATGTTTATCACTCTAAGTATGCTTGCGTGCCTTTATATTGTAAAACTAATTGAAACATTTTTTTAAAGTACCCAATTCATTTTTTTCCCAATAAGAGGGGATTTTTCGTAGCCAATCCACCTACCCTACACATCTTTGGGTTGGAGGGGCGAAACCCACGCAAACATGGGGACAATGTGCAAACTCCACACGGACAGTGACCCAGAGCCGGGATCGAACCTTGACCTTGGTGCGTGAGACAGCAGTGTTAACCACTGCGACACCGTGCTGCCCTTCTGTAGAACTACTTTAGGACACATGCATTCTCTCTTAGTCTGCCCTCTCATACTACTTTACTATTTCTTAGTCCAGTGTTCTATGTCTCTGTCCTAATCCTTTGATCACTTTCAGTGTAACATTATTCCCCCCATAGTTGGTTTAAATCCTCCCCAACACCTCTTGCACATGTCGTTGTCCAGGGCAAGAAAGTGCCCTGAGTTACCACATGACCTATTAGGATAAACCATTCTTTCATGGGGTGTGGATGTCACTGGCAAGACCAGCGTTTGTTGCACATCCCTAATTGCCTTTTAACTGAAAGGCTTGCTGGGGCATTTCCGAATAAATCACATTTAACTATAGATTTGGAGTCGCATGGAGGCCAGACCAGGCAAGGATGGCAGATTTCCTTCCCGTTGTCCTTTTTCATGCTAATGTACCCCAGATGAGGATTGCCTCTCATTTTGAATGCAGAGCAGAAGTTTAAAACTAAATGATCAGAATTAAGTAGATTTTGAGAAGATCAGCTCCATAAAAATGTTTTCCTTCATCTGGCAAGGTAAGCAATCATGTTTGTGATTTTACTTTTAACCTTGTGAATAAGCCACCTTTCTTTGACCTATAACATTACAGACTCTGCAAAACTGCAGTGAAGTTGTTAACTGAGTACTATTGCTTCTTAACGGCCTTCTGATGAAGGCAAGGTTAATTGGCTGTGGCAGTCTTTGGTTTTATTGTTGCGTTTTAGTTAAAGGTACAGGACCTTTTGAAATTGCTGGTTATTGATTTTGTTTTGTAGAACCGTATCTGAATACGTGGAACTGGAACAACCTGTGTTTATAAACAAAAAAAAACAAAAGTGTAATGTTGGCCAATAAATCCTATGTTGCAGCTAAATTATTTATTTCTAAATTCAAGGATTATTTTTTATTCTTTCATAAAATGTCGGGATCTCTGGCAAGGCCAGAATTTATTGCCCATCTCCAATTGCCCTTGGTGATGAGCTGCAGTCTGTGTGGTGTGGTTACTCTTTTCTAGTGCTGTCCAGTAGGGAGTCCCAGGACTTTAACCCAGCAATGATGAGGAAAGATGATCAATTTCCAAGACTGGACAATACAGAACTTGGGGGAACTTGCAGGTGGTGTTAATTCCATACGCCTGCTGTCCTTGTCCTTTTTAGGGGCTAAGAATTAGTATTTCGGCATTTATTTTCACCCTTTGCTGAAGTACCCGATGGTAAACAAAGACACAAAATATTATCTGGCTACAAACTTCATACAAAAAGTATGGTTTCTATGATTCAAACTTTTCATGCTTGATGTAAAGCTGTAGCAGGAATTGGGAGCTTTATTGACATCCATTGCTTGGAGAAGGTTTGGTGTCATAAAATAAGGCATTAGCTTTTCTCAGACTCCTAAATCAGTACACTCAAGTTCGATTTTTCATTTTTTTCAAAGTAGGAGCATTAACTTGACTGTTCTCTTCATACGGGTTTTCCTGTGTCATCATAACTGATACTTAAAAAAAAGAAAAATTGTTGGTCCCCTACTAACCCTGCTCATCTAGAAGTTTAGCCTTTAAAGGAAAGTTTGATAACTAATTACTCATAAGACCGAGCCTGTTCCTAATTTTCAAATTTCCCCCATATTAAAAACACGATATCTTAATGTCAAGAGATGCCATTGGAGGATGATTGACAATGATGTATACCGTAGGTCATTCGGTTTGCAGTTTCACAGTAAAACATACTGATTTATTAAACGTCCTGAAATCCTCTGCAGTGAAAAGGAATTTAAACTATTCGGTAGCCTGGGGCAATGGCCTTGGTTATAAACAATGTTCCCAGTCATTCATTTTCTTTTGGTGGATTTTGTGGGACTGCCTGTTTGTTTGTTTGTTTGTTTGTCTATTTATTTATTTATTTTTTAAGCCTTTTCAGTTTTTAAGTTCTTGAAGTTGGAAGTAAGCTCTAGAACAGTGAGTGGGCAACCTAGGCTAGTGAGTGGGCTGCATGAGTAGCCCTCCTTCATCTCAGTTGGCTGCTTAAGTAGGGTTTGTTCACTAACCACGACCCCATGAATAAGATTCAATACACTTAATACATGTTAAATATTTCGTGAGTTACAGAAAATGTGTAATCATTTATCTGATAGAATTATCATTAACTTCAAATGGTAAAAACAAAATAAATATTTAGACTTTTTGGTCACTGAGGTAGTTCATGGCTCTTACAGTCAACGTTGTGAGCAATCAGCATGCACCTCACTGCCCTTGCTGTACGTGCATATTGTTTCAGTCATTCCACTCGGAAAATAACTAGGCAGACAGAATGTGGCAACCCTGTGGAGTGGGCAATGGTCAACAAAATGTCGCATGGACCACACTCTGAACTCAGATGGGCGGCATGTTGCCCACCACTGTTCTAGAATGGTGGAATTTGAAGGAACCAGACTTGTGTTTTGTAATGGTGGTAGTCAATTGCAACAGTATAAGTTTTCACGATTCCGTCTCACTTTATTGGTACCGGGATGTTATTAAGCAACAGTCTTTGTTATAGCATATCCTTTTATGTTTTGTATAAAAGTTTTCACTTGCCACTAGGGTGGGTGAGTAGGCCTAGGTAGGATGCTCTTTCAGAGGGTCTGTGCAGACTCCCATGAACCGAATGGCTTCCTGCTGCACTTCAGAAATTCTCTGGTTCTACATTGATCACTGTTGCAGTGGCCAAGTGTGGTATTGAGTTGCAAATATAATACCTCTCCCCATTTTGATTTATTTTTCTTCTGTTTTTTCTTGATGTTTGCACATTGTTTCTACATGACTGAACGAACGAGGTCGAGAATATTGCAATGTGTGAACTTGCGTGCTATTATTTTGTTGAAGTATTCTGGGCATACTAATGCATTAAGATGGCTTGACATTTGTACGGTTGCCTGAATAACATTGCTAATTGAACATGCTCTTCAGAATTAATAGAAATTTAAGCTGTGCTATTTTGACATTCCTCATTCTGCGTCGACAGCAGCTGACCATAGTACGTTATCGCTCTTTCAGCCTTCATGATGTTACATAAACGATTTGTGGTTGGGTTTCACTTTTTTATGTCATTACTTTGTTTCTAAACAGTCTTTTGGCAAATCCTTGCATGAAGGGAAATCTACACCAGTGAGCAGCGCACAATACTGGCTTCTGTTACTGAGAAACTGCGTTTTGTGGGAAAATTGTAAAAAGATTTTCTTTTTTTTTTAAACAAAGTTGACAGATTTCACCTAGTTTCTATGCATTCCATTACTGAGTTTGGTGGGGGTTACTAACATTTACGCTGGCCCTGTGGTAAAAAGTAAATGGGCCACTGCAGAAAAGTTGTGTTTCGGACAAGAGAATTGTGACTTGAAATAGTTGAGAGGCATTCATTAAATCTGAACTTTCTGGGCATCTTTTTAGGTAGCATATTCCTGCAAGAATTTCTTTGGTTGGATTCTGTGTGTTCATAACACATTGTTGTTAAGTCCATGTGCATATTTGAACTTTGATTTTTCGCTGTTGATTTGTGTGTTTGGAATGGGGAGGAGGAGTTGGACTTGAATTTCTGATATAATTTAAATGGCTTTTTGCTCCAGCTTAAGGTGGAAGAAATGGGAATTCCCTTGTTTTAAAGGCAGATAGTTTTCCTTAAAGTTAGCTTTGATGCATGAGTTGAATACATCAATAGTTGCCCTTGTGCCATGCTTCATAGATTTGATTCTATCCTTTAGTCAGAGGAGAAAATGTGGATTCTCTAGCAATTAAAACATTCATATTAGATGCAGGTTCCTTGAAAGCAAACCAATTTAGAAAACACTGCTGTTTATTGCTGGGGACTGATGTATCTCTATTTTGAATAGTTACCAAGCTACTGTAATGTTTCCAGCTTTTAACACTGTAGCAGAATGTCACTGGCTCTGCCTCCTCAACTGGCTGTCAAGATGTGCTGATTTGAACGGTTACTGTTGGTGCTGTGGGAGATGAAGTGTATGTCTTGTATTAAATTTTTGTGATTAATGCAGTCACAGCAAGCAGCAGCAGTGTGATTGTGAGCCAGCCTGGTTTCATCCTGCAATGAGTGTGTGCTTCATATAGGGGTGGCCACGGGGAGTGAGACACCTGAGATCATGGCCCTCTGTTAGAAATTACATGCCTTTTTTTGACACCGGTGGCGCAGTGGTTGGCTCTGGTGTCTCACCACACCAGGATCTCGGGTGACTTGACTGTGGAGTTTACACTTTCTCTCCCCGTGTCTGCATGGGTTTCCTCCAGGTGCTCTGGTTTCCTCCCACGGTCCAAAGATGTGCAGGTTAGGTGGATTGGCTGTGCTAAATTGCCCCTTAGTGTCCAAAGGTTAGGTGACGTTACGGAGATAGGGTGGGGCAGCGGGCTTAGGTAGGGTGCTCTTGGGGTCGGTGCACACTCGATGGGCTAGATTCAAAAATTGTCCCTTCCTTGCTGTTTCCAAACTCTTGAATTACCCTCTTAGGGTCTGAACTAATATTTCCAAAGATGTTTGGGTTAAGTGGATTGGCCATGCTAAATTGCCCCTTAGTGTCCACAAGATTAGGTGGGGTTACGGGGATAGGGTGGAGGCGTGGGCTTGGGTAGGGTGCTCTTGCCAAGAGCCAGTGCATACTCGATGGGCCAATTAGCTTCCTGCACTGTAAAATTCTATGATCTTACGATTCTACGCATCTCTTCTGCAATTGTAGCACCATAAACCGTATACTTCACCCGCAATCTATGTTTATGCATTTTCATTCTGCATCCTCATGTTCTCACATGTTTTCATGTATGGAGTGAGCTGCCTGGACTGTACGCAGAACAATACTTTTCACTGTACCTTGGTACATGTGACAAATCTAAATGACCTGCACTGGAAGGATTCTATGATTCTTCTATGATCTATTGCATCTTGGAACTGGCAGGAAATTAAAGTAGGTTGTTTTGTCAAGAAGTGTTTAGTATGAAAATAAGGTAGTTACAGAGACTTAAACTGCAAGTTCTTTGAGCTTCAGGCTGACCAAATATTTACGATCTATTCTAGGCACTTCTCTAATTGGCATAAAACGTATTACTTTAAAATGCAGCACTTCTGAAAGGCAAAAAATATAAAATGTGAATGTTTCTAAGTTGAGTGCAGAAACAATGATGTTAGAAGGTGTTTAAGTTTGATGCTTTGCATGACCATGTGTGGAGTCATGATGTGGAGATGCCGGCATTGGACTGGGGTGAGCACAGTAAGAAGTCTTACAACACCAGGAAGAACACTTCCTCACCTGAAGAAGGAGCAGTGCTCCGAAAGCTAGTGTTTGAAAACAAACCTGTTGGACTTTAATCTGGTGTTGTAAGACTTCTTACCATGCATGGAGTGTTATTCATGAGCAAACTGTGAGCAATTTTTAAGTTGAAGGGGGAGAAGATTAATTGCATTTGTTTGTACCCAACTGTGCCCCCCCCCCCCCCGGGGCAAAGCCAGTTATCACGTTGGGGAAAGTGGTAAGGACCCTGAAAAGAATGTCTTTAGTGTTCTGTTAATTTAGATGTTGATAGGCTTGGTGCTGCAGGTATAACACGGCTGTTTTAAACATTATAATCCTTCTTGTGAAAATTGGGGTCCTGTGAAGCATTTGGATACATTCTAGGAGAGAATTAATTGGAGTGAGCAATCTTGTGTAATTGGTTTTATGGGTGAGAGAAAAAAGGCCCAGCAAAGGCAAGTTTGTCATTGTATTTGTGGGGATGGAGGAACATGAGTATTCCTTCAGGCTGCATGACAATAATCTAGGTGAATGCATCCCGTCCTTGTGATTGTGATCATGCCATCTTTGTTTTTTTTTCTCTTTTGTTCATGCTCGCACTCTCCCTCTAACTCTGCCACCCACTCTTTCCTCACTGACCACCCCCCCCCCCCCCCCCCCCCCCCCCCCCCCCCCCCAATCACCCCGAACGCTTGGCTTGCTGACAGCTGAGATGATCCACTTGGGCATCCTGCAACTTTCTTTTCCCATGCACCTTGAGGTCGAGGACTCAAAAGTCATGTCGACCTCGTTGCACCTCTTGGTTGGACAACTGGCATGATACACCTGCCTGTAACTCGGTTTCATCGGACAGATCCCTGATTGAAATAATGTATGGACCCTGCCTTTCCACATTGGCAGCAGTGTGACCAAGTGTCCCATTAGATGTCAACCAGAGCTCAGTGGTCACACTCTCATCTGTGGTTTGAAGTCCCATTCCAGAGATTTCAAAGCATAACCTCTGGATGCTGCCGTACTGAAGGGAATAATGCTTTGCTGACCATTCTTCCTTTTTGAGTCATTAAAACAAAGTCCACGTCTGCCGTCTCAAGTTAACATGGTAGAATGCCAGACACTATTTGAAGAAAAGCAAGGCAATCTTGGCTTTATCCCTCAAACTGAGAATCTAAAAATAGATTAACTTTCCACTTATTTTATTGCTTTTAGTACCTGGCTGTGCACAAATTGGCTGCCATGTTTCCTGTCACAACAGTGACCACACTACAAAAGTTTGTCCGTAGCTAGAAAGCACATTAGGACATCCTGTGCTCATGAAAGGTGCTGTATAAATAAAGGGACTGGATTCTCCAGCAATGCCCGCCCGACGACTGGAGAATCCTGCCTGAGGTAAAATGGACTTTTCCATTGTCCGCGTCTCGCCCATGGCCATCTTGCGGCGGGCGGGGTGGAAGAATCCAGCTCAATATTTTTTCCACTTCGGCTGATACTTTCACATCCCACCTAAAGTCTGGTGCCCAGAATGGGACGTAACACAGTGTTAGCCTTGATCTTTGTACTTGGACTTGCACTGGAACCGTGACTCAGAAACGAGAGTGCCGCCAACAGGGTCACGGCTCCATATAGAATATACATGCAATACATAAGGCAACCCAAGCCTTTCTCTTCTAGACATATACTTCTTGTATATCTTTGTTTGAGGACGGTAAGAAGTCTTACAACACCAGGTTAAATTCTAACATGTTTGTTTCAAACACTAGCTTTCGGAGCACTGCTCCTTCCTCTGGTGAATGAGGAGCAGTGCTCCGAAAGCTAGTGTTTCAAACAAACATGTTGGACTTTAACCTGGTGTTGTAAGACTACTTACTGTGCTTACCCCAGTCCAACGCTGGCATCGCCACATCTTAGTATGAAGAGCGAGTGTAAGCAAAGGAAAATCGGGAGAGCTGTCCCTACGGCAAAGCCAGGATTTACCAGACGAATGAAAGATGTGGTGTTCAAGGTCCTCTGATGCAAGATTGCAATGTAATGGAGAGTTGATCTGTATGGAAGTAAAATTAGATAGCTATATCGTATTCCATGCTGTATATTTGTCTGTTCTATTGGAACCTGCATGGTGCAGTAAATCCTGGTTATTAGATCATTACATCGTAAATCCTATTGATTGTAAAGATAAAAGCCATTTTATTACAGCAATGCATTCTGTGTAAATCGGTAGGTTATCTGCTGCTTATCACTTGGGTTACAAAATAAGAGAGAGCCTGGCCTGCATCATCTTTATTGCTCCTATATAATGTTTTGTACTTTGTGGCTAGCATGCCGAGGACCTGGGTCACTGTCCGTGTGGAGTTTGCACATTCTCCCCGTGACTGTGTGGGTCTCGCCTCCACAACCCAAAGATGTGCAGGGTAGTTGGATTGCCATGCTAATTTGCCCCTTATTTGGGAAAACAAATTTTGCGGTTGTACATTTACTCTTCGTGTTTTTCAACTCTCTTTGTCATGTAGATTTTCTGCAAATTTTTCAAATTTGTTGTTGAAATTCAGAGCTATTACAAACCGTGCATATTCAAACCTTTTGTCCTCCCCATCTCCATCCAATATTTTTGTGCCAGTCCAGATCCGGTTGTTTCAATAAACAAGTCTTTGTTGGGGTGTGGGTGAATGGGGGGATTGTTTGGGGTGTGGGTGAATGGGGGGACTGTTTGGGGTGTAGGTGAATGGGGGGATTGTTTGTTGGGGTGTGGGTGAATGGGGGGATTGTTTGTTGGGGTGTGGGTGAATGGGGGGATTGTTTGTTGGGGTGTGGGTGAATGGGGGGACTGTTTGGGGTGTGGGTGAATGGGGGACTGTTTGGGGTGTGGGTGAATGGGGGGACTGTTTGGGGTGTAGGTGAATGGGGGGATTGTTTGTTGGGGTGTGGGTGAATGGGGGGATTGTTTGTTGGGGTGTGGGTGAATGGGGGGATTGTTTGGGGTGTGGGTGAATGGGGGGATTGTTTGGGGTGTGGGTGAATGGGGGGACTGTTTGTTGGGGTGTGGGTGAATGGGGGGACTGTTTGGGGTGTGGGTGAATGGGGGGACTGTTTGGGGTGTGGGTGAATGGGGGGACTGTTTGTTGGGGTGTGGGTGAATGGGGGGGACTGTTTGTTGGGGTGTGGGTGAATGGGGGGGACTGTTTGTTGGGGTGTGGGTGAATGGGGGGGGACTGTTGGGGTGTGGGTGAATGGGGGGGACTGTTTGTTGGGGTGTGGGTGAATGGGGGGATTGTTTGGGTGTGGGTGAATGGAGGGACTGTTTGTTGGGGTGTGGGTGAATGGGGGGATTGTTGGGGTGTGGGTGAATGGGGGGGACTGTTTGTTGGGGTGTGGGTGAATGGGGGGATTGTTTGTTGGGGTGTGGGTGAATGGGGGGACTGTTTGTTGGGGTGTGGGTGAATGGGGGGACTGTTTGTTGGGGTGTGGGTGAATGGGGGGACTGTTTGGGGTGTGGGTGAATGGGGGGATTGTTTGTTGGGGTGGGTGAATGGGGGGACTGTTTGTTGGGGTGTGGGTGAATGGGGGGACTGTTTGTTGGGGTGTGGGTGAATGGGGGGACTGTTTGTTGGGGTGTGGGTGAATGGGGGGATTGTTTGTTGGGGTGTGGGTGAATGGGGGGACTGTTTGTTGGGGTGTGGGTGAATGGGGGGATTGTTTGTTGGGGTGTGGGTGAATGGGGGGACTGTTTGTTGGGGTGTGGGTGAATGGGGGGACTGTTTGTTGGGGTGTGGGTGAATGGGGGGGGCTGTTTGTTGGGGTGTGGGTGAATGGGGGGACTGTTTGTTGGGGTGTCGGTGAATGGGGGACTGTTTGGGGTGTCGGTGAATGGGGGGATTGTTTAACTGCAGTAGAAAGATCTTCTTCGGAGCTTATTTGAATGTGAATGTTTCCTTGTTTGTTTAATACTTGACTGCCTTTTGTGGTCTCTTTCACATTGGCTAGTAAATTGGCAGCTTTACTGTTAGGGACTTTTGCCACCCTGGAACTGAGCTGTAACTTGTTAAACTCCTTTCACTTGTGATACTGGCGTGAGGAAACCTTCATCCTCTTGGGATGAGCGGCATTTGAATCTGGTGCTGGATACGAGAAGATATATTCTACCCCCAGCAACACCCACTCACTTCCTTGGTGTTCTATTTAATTTTTTGTAGCCAACTCTCCGTATAATTCCACCCCCCAACCCTCCTTTCCAACCCTCCTACAATTATTTATACTTAATTCTGTATTTACGGTTCAAATGTTAAATATTTGTAACATCCATTTCAAGACAAAATTTTGCAGTTAATCAAATTGTTGCATGAACCAATCCCTCCACTACAGATGAACAGTGGCAGCCGTGTGTACCATCTGCAAGATGCACTGCAGTAACTCGCCAAGGTTCCTTCGGCAGCACCTTCCAAATCCATGGCCACTACCATCCAGAAGGCCAAGAGCAGCAGATACCTGGGAACTCCAACACCTGGAGGTTCCGCTCCAAGTCACTCAACACCCTGCCTTAGAAATATATCGCCGTTCCATCACTGTTGTTGAGTCAAAGTTCTGGAATTCCCTCCCTAACAGCACATTGGGTGTACCTACACCTCGGGACTGCAGGCGGTTCAAGAAGACAGCTCACCACCACCTTCTGATGGGCAATAAATGCTGGCCTACTCAGTGATGCCCGCATCCTGTAAATGAATTTTAACAAACTCTGCTGGGGAGGGAGTCCAGATTTTTGATCCTGTGGTAGTGAAGGAACGGTGATGTTTCCAAGCCTGGATGGTGTGTGGCTTGGAGGGGAACATGGGTGGTGTTCCCATGTGTCTGCTGCCCTTGCCCTTCTCGGTGGTAGAGGTCGCAGGTTTGGAAGGTCCTATCAAAGGAAGTTTGGTGAGTTGCTGCAGCAGACCTTGTACAGGGTATAATGATAGGTGCAATTTTAAGGGGCAGCCATGCTGGAAAACATGTCTGCTCCTTTGTGTTGGAGTGACCTGTACTCTGTGAATAAAGACTCCAGACTTGATCACTTTGACAGATTTTAGTGAACACACAAGTAACACATGCAAACAATACAACAACAAGTTAATACAGCTACATGTTACCTGGAGATGGGGGACGATGGCTAGGAGTATCACCAGTTGAGGTGGTTCCTAAATGCTGAGTTTACCTAACCCAGGTTTTAATTACATCTTCTGGATAGGCACCTCCTTGTTTCTGTTGATTTGTCTGTAACAGTTCCTCAATGACTCGGCAGGTGCCACATGACTACTTTTGGCACAGACCAATGGGATCTAAGGGCCCCAACTCTTAACTGTTCCTTTCGAGGTTTGTGTTCCTTACGTTGTTCAGCTGAGCTCGCTCGTTTTCTCAGTAATTTTATATTCTCTCTAGGCCACAATTGTTGCATTATTATAATCTTGTTGCATTATTATAATCTTGCTCTAACTTAAATTGGATCTCTCTCTCTCTCTTTCTCTCGCTCGTTTGTGTTCGTTCTAAATTCAGTTTACATTGCGCTGTGCGTGAAGTCACTTCATTTGCCCAAACCTTTGTATGGGTAAGTTTCTGTTCGCTAGATGCCTGAACAGCATGGCTGTGTGGAGAGGGAAAGCCACTGTATATCTCCTTAACCCGTCACATTGAAGAATTGCTCATGGGGTGGTCTGAACAAGTGTCAGAATAGTGAATTCAATGTTAAATTGGGTACGAAAAGCAAAATGAAAGGAGGGAAAGAAAGATTGAGACTCCATACTTGTAAAAACAATTTTCAAAGCCAGGTTTCTTTTAGTGCTGGGTAGTTTGGCAGTAACAAATACTTTACATCTAAAAGGGTACTTATCCTGGAATGGACAAACCTTAACTTAGTGATAACATTCCAACTCAGGGCGGCAGTGTGGCGCAGTGGTTAGCACTGCTGCCTCATGGCGCTGAGGACCCAGGTTCAATCCCGGCCCCGGTTCATTGTCCATGTGGAGTTTGCACATTCTCCCAATGTTTGCGTGGGTCTCGCCCCCAGAACCCCCTCCACCCAAAGATGTACAGGGTAGGTGGATTGGCCACCCTTAATTGGAAAAAAAATAATTGGGTACTCTAAATTAAAAAATAAAATAAAATTCCAAGACAAACATTATCTAAGACAGCAACATCTTGCTACTCCAAAATAATCTGGGAGTCAAGTAAACGGTTTTGGGCATCTTCTGGAAGGACACCATCTGCTGGATTTCTACACTTTATTGTACATATCTTGCTTGATTTGCAGCTGGAAAATGATGAGGCTCACTATTGCTTTCACAGTATAATCTGGCTCATGTTTAACCATAGATTGTCATATCTGCTTCTACTTCCGTTTGCTTATTCTTTATCATCCATTTCTAACTGGTTTGCTGCAGTCAAGAACGTCTCTCCTTTCTACACTGTCATGAAAAAACACTGAATGCCTAGCTGAATTCAGAAAATGGATTCCCTATGCTAACAATCTGGTCAGACTTGCCCCAGGCCATTTAACCTGTCCCAATACATTATACTTCCCTCTCCCAATACATTATACTTCCCTCTCTCTCTCATAGCCGCAGTTGGACTGGATTTTCATTTGGCTCCAGAGGTGGACAGACCCACAATTTCCTATTGTCAGTCAGCGTGCTGGTCTCCCACCATTGTCTTGTTTCCAGTCAGTTTCGATCCAGGCAGAATTTGGAGGTGGTGGTGAAGGTGGGCGGGGTGGCGGTTGATTGCTACCAACCTGTAAATGGTGGCTCAGCTAATTGGACCAAAAAAAGGGCTCATCAAGGCCACTTGAGGGGCAGCACGGTGGTGCAGTGCTTAGCACTGTTGCCTCACGGTGCTGAGGTCCCAGGTTCGATCCCGGCTCTGGGTCACTGTCCGTGTGGAGTTTGCACATTCTCCCCGTGTCTGCGTGGGTTTCGCACCCACAACCCACAGATGTGCAGGGTAGGTGGATTGGCCACGCTAAATTGCCCCTTAATTGGACAAAATGAATTGGGTATTCGAAATTAAAAAAAAAATGAAGATCAAGGCCACTGTGCACATCAAATTCAATTTTTTAGTCAACATGTAAGCCTTCCCTTCTGAGGTCAGAACATGGCGAAGGATGGAGGCATCCTTCCAGTGGCAGATCAAGGGCCATCCTGTGGGAATGTCCAAGCCACCGCCTACACGTGCCGTGGCGGACAGATCACCGTTGCGGCTGCTGGCTGAACAGCGTAGAGGTTTCCCCTCCATGACATTGGCCGGCAGCTGTGGTCTCTTCAATGTTAAACATTTGTTGGGCATCTTTATTCACCCACCTCTCATGGCAGTGTTGCTGATTTGTGTTGGAGGGGCTCCTATTGTCCTTCAGATGTGGGAGTCCACCTACCATTGTTAATTGGACTTAATTGACCATCTCTTTGAATCTGGGTCCTGGTGCTGCCCAATGTGGGTTCCTGACCTCCTTTTACTCCCACTGGCGGGATCGAGACCCACAAATGAAAACGGAGGATAGAGAGGCTGGTAACTGCCTGAAATTGGGTCATGTTGTTGTTACTGATGTTCACGTCGGTGCAGGAGTTGAGCATGCTTAGAATGTTGATTTCTAATGCAGCAAATGCCTGACGTCAGGCTGCCATATTTGACAAAAGCATTAATTTGGCAGGAACATCCCTCCTTGTGGCTGGCACTGCCATGTTGACGAGGCAGACGCTTTACAACAGGCTACTGTTCAGTCCATTTGAGCAAGAAAAGGGGATGGGCAGAGAACCCATCTTCTTGTGGGGTGGATGGGTATTGCAGCAATGGTTTTGTTTTAAATTGCAAGCTCACTAATACTCTTTTTTTAAATTTGTTTGGAGAACATGTGGAAGTGCAGCCATATGCAGAAAAAATATATTGTGTAGCCGTTGTATCTCACTGGACTTTGAGATTTAAAAAAAAAAGTATTTTTGTTGTGAAGTTTTTCATTTTAGCAAATAAAGCAACAAAACTCCAGGAACGATACAGCTTCACCAAAAAGAGTCTCGGTATAGAAATATAGCAACTTTAGAAACCAGGAGGAGGCCATTTGGTCCTTCAAGCGAGCCTGCTGCGCCATTCATTATGATCGTGGTTGATCATCCAACTCAATAGCCTAATCCCACTTTTCCCCCCCATATCCTTTGATCCCTATCACCCTAAGTGCTATATCTAACTGCTTTTTGAAAAGATGCAATGTTTTGGCCTCAACTACTTCCTGTGGTAACAAATTCCACAGGCTCACCACTCTCTGGGTGAAGACATTTCTCCTAATCTCTGTCCTGAATGGTCTACCTTGTATCTTCAGACTGTGACCCCTGGATCTGGACACATCCACCATCGGGGACATCGTTCCTACATCTTCCCCGTCTAGTCCTGTCAAGAGTTTTTTTCGTTTCTGAGATTCCCCCCCCCCATTCATCTGAACTCCAGCAAATACAATCCTTTATTAAAATAAATTTAGAGTACCCAATTAATTTATTCCAATTAAGGAGCAATTTTGCATGGCCAATCCACCTACCCTACACATCTTTGGGTTGTGGGGGCAAAACCCACGCAAACATGGGGAACAGCTGGTGGGGATATTGCAGATGTTTTCAACCTTTTTCTTTACAACAATCTGAGGGCTCTATCTGCTTCAAAAAGTCTACAATCGTCCCTGTACCAAAGATAAGCCAAGCAGCGTGCCTTAATGACTATCATTCAGTGGCTCTGATGTCCGTCATTATGAAGTGCTTCAAAAGGTTATTCATGGCATGAATCAACTCCAGCCTTGCGGATTGCCTTGATCCACTACAGTTCACCTACCGCTACAACAGATCCATGGCAGATGCCATCTCCATGGCCTTGCACTCAACACTGGAACACCTAGATAACAAAGACACCTATGTCGGACTCCTATTTATCGACTACAGCTCAGCCTTCAACACCATGATTCCTATGAAACTCTTCTCCAAACTCCGTGGCCTGGATCTCGGCTCCTCCCTCTGCGACTGGATCCTGAACTCCCTAATCCACAGGCCACAATCAGTAAGGATAGGCAACAACGCCACTTCCACCATCATCCTCCACACAGGTGCCCCAGAAGGTTGTGTCCTCAGCCTCCTACTATACTCCTTATATACCTCTGAAGGTATGGCCAAATTCCCCACCAACTTCATTTTCAAATTTTTAAAATAATTTTTATTGAAAAATTTTGAATTTATACAACAATAACGCACCATAGTAAAATACCAAAAATAACAATAATAAACATTCGCCCCACCCCCATGCACAACACAGCATTTTAACAACAACGCAAATTAACACAATATAAAGTTACAGAATAGACACTACAATAAGGAACCCCCCCCCCGGGTTGCTGCTGCCATTGACCAAGATACCTATCTTTGAGCCAGGAAGTCCAGAAAAGGCTGCCATCGTTTATAGAACCCTTGTATTGATCCTCTCAGGGCAAATTTGACCCTTTCCAGTTTTATAAATCCCGCCATGTCACTGATCCAGGTCTCCACATTGGGGGCCTTGCATCCTTCCACTGCAGCAGAATCCTTCGACGGGCTACTAGGGACGCAAAGGCCAGGACACCGGCCTCTTTTGCCTCCTGCACTCCTGGCTCTACCGCAACTCCAAAAATCGCGAGTCCCCACCCTGGTTTGACCCTGGATCCAACCACCCTCGACACCGTCCCCGCCGCCCCCTTCCAGAATTCTTCCAGTGCTGGGCATGCCCAGAACATATGGGCGTGGTTCGCTGGACTCCCCGAACATCTGGTGCACCTGTCCTCACCCCCGAAGAACCTACTCATCCTAGTCCCGGACATGTGGGCCCGGTGCAGCACCTTAAATTGGATGAGACTAAGCCTCGCACATGAGGAGGAAGAGTTGACTCTCTCCAAGGCATCCGCCCAAGTTCCGTCCTCTATCTGCTCCCCGAGTTACTCCTCCCATTTAGCCTTCAGCTCCTCCACTGACAACTCCTCCACCTCCTGCATTACCTTATAGATGTCAGACACCTTCCCCTCTCCGACCCACACCCCCGAAAGCACTCTGTCCATCGTCCCCTGCGAGGGCAGCAAAGGGAATCCCTCTACCTGTCGCCTAGCAAACGCCTTCACCTCCAAGTATCTGAACATGTTCCCTTGGGGAAGGCCAAATTTATCTTCCAGTTCCCCCCAGGCCCGCAAACCTCCCGCCAATAAACAGGTCCCTCAATTTGCTGATGCCCGCCCTTTGCCACCCCCTAAATCCCCCATCCTTGTTCCCCGGGATGAACCGATGGTTGCCACCCAGTGGAGCCTCCATCGAGCCCCCTGTTCCCCCCTATGCCGCCTCCACTGTCTCCAGATTCTTAGGGTCGCCGCCACCACCGGGCTCATGGTAAACCTCTTAGGGGAGAGCGGCAACGGCGCCGTTACCATGGCACCCAGGCTCGTACCTCTACATGACGCCATCTCCATTCTTTTCCACGCCTACCCTCCCCCCTCCATCACCCATTTACGCACCATTGACACATTGGCCGCCCAATAGTACCCCAGAAGGTTGGGCAGCGCCAGCCCGCCTCTATCCCTCCCTCGCTCCAGGAACACCCTCTTCACTCTCGGAGTCCCATGCGCCCACACAAAGCTCAGAATACTGCTAGTCACTCTCCTAAAGAAGGCCCTGGGGATAAAGATGGGCAGGCACTGAAAAAGGAACAAGAACCTCGGAAGCACCGTCATTTTGACGGACTGTACCCTCCCCGCCAACGATAATGGCAGCATGTCCCACCTCTTGAACTCCTCCTCCATCTGATCTACAAGTCTGGTGAAATTATGCTTGTGAAGAGTCCCCCAGTCCCTGGCCACCTGCACCCCCAGGCGCCTAAGCGGGAGCCTACCAATTCCTTCCTCCTGATCTCCAGGGTGCACCACAAACACCTCACTCTTGCCTAAATTTAATTTATAACCTGAAAAGGTCCCAGACTCAGCTAGCAACTCCATCACCCCCAGCATCCCTCCCACCGGGTCCGCCACATACAGCAAACAACAAGGGGACAGGGGGCAACCCTGCCTGGTCCCTCGGTAAAGCCGGAAGTACTCCGACCTCCCTCTATTCGTGGCCACGCACGCCATCGGGGCCTCATATAGCAGCCTTACCCATCTAATGAACCCTTCACCAAATCCAAACCTCCCCAACACCTCCCATAAGTACCCCCACTCCACTCTATTGAAGGCCTTCTCTGCATCCAGCGCCACCACTATCTCTGCCTCCCCCTCAATCGCCGGCATCATGATGACATTCAACAATCTCCGCACATTCATGTTCAGCTGCCTTCCCTTCACAAAACCTGTCTGGTCCTCGTGCACAACCCCTGGCACACAGTCCTCTATCCTGGTGGCCAGGATTTTTGCCAGCACCTTCGCATCCACGTTGAGGAGAGATATGGGCCTGTATGAACCACACTGCTGGGGGTCCTTGTCCCTCTTTAAAATTAACGAGATCAGCGTCCGCGACATCATCGGGGGCAAAGTCCCCCCTTCCCACGCTTCATTGAGTGTCCGCACCAGCAAGGGGCCCACTAGGTCCACAAACTTTTTATAAAATTCCACCGGGAACCCATCCGGCCCCGGTGCCTTCCCTGACTGCATCTGCCCGATCCCCTTAACTAGCTCCTCCAGCTCATTCGGCGCACCCAACCCCTCCACCTTCTCCTCCACCTTCTCCTCCTGCACCTTCGGGAAAGAAAGCCCGTCAAGGAACCTCTCCATTCCCCTCCTCTCCCCCGTTGGCTCCGACCGGTACAGTTCCCCGTAAAAGTCCTTGAAGACCTCATTCACCTCTACCCCCTTCCGCACCACATTCCCACTCTTGTGTCTCACTCCAGCAATCTCCTTAGCCGCATCCCGCTTACGGAGCTGATGAGCCAGCATCCTACTCGCCTTTTCACCATGTTCGTACACTGCCCCTTGTGCCTTCCTCCACTGTGCCTCCGCCTTTCTAGTGGCCAGCAAATCAAATTTAGCCTGCAGGCTGTGCCTCTCCCCCAACAGTCCCTCCTCTGGTGCCTCTGCATACCTCCTGTCCACCTCCAGCATCTTTCCCACCAGTCTATCCCTCTCACTCCTCTTGCTCCTCTCCCTGTGTGCCCGGATGGATATCAGCTCCCCACGAATCACTGCCTTCAGGGCTTCCCAGACCATCCCCACCTGAACCTCCCCCGTATCATTCACCTCGAGGTACCCCTCAATACTTGCCCGGACCCTCCTACACACCACCTCCTCCGCCAACAACCCCACATCCAACCGCCACAACGGGCGCTGGTCCCGCACCTCCTCCATCTCCAACTCTATCCAATGCGGAGCGTGGTCGGAGATTGCAATGGCCGAATACTCGGCCTCCTCCACTCTCGGAATCAGTCAACTACTCACCACGAAGAAATCTATCCGAGAGTAGACCCTATGTACGTGGGAGAAGAAAGAGTACTCGCGTGCCCTCTGCCTCACAAACCTCCATGGATCCACCCCAACCATCTGGTCCATAAACCCTCTCAGTACCTTGGCCGCCATCGGCCTCCTACCCGTCCTAGAGCTGGACCGATCCAGTGAAGGATCCAACACCGTATTAAAGTCTCTCTCTTCTCTCTCTCTCTCCCCCCCCCCCCCCCGATCAGACCTCCTGCCTCCAGATCCGGGACCCGTTCCAACATACGCCTCATAAAGCCCGCATCGTCCCAATTTGGGGCATACACACTAGCCAGTACCACCTTCTCTCCTTGTAGCCTGCCCCTAACCATAACATACCTACCCCCCTCATCCGCCACCACCTCCGATGCCTCAAATAACACATTTTTCCCCACCAGAATCGCCACTTCCCGGTTCTTCACATCCAACCCAGAGTGGAAAACCTGCCCCACCCATCCCTTCCTCAGGCGGACCTGGTCCGTCACCTTCAGGTGGGTCTCCTGAAGCATTGCCACATCTGCCTTTAGCCCCTTCAGATGAGCCAGTACCCTCGACCGCTTCACTGGCCTATTCAACCCTCTCCATTCCAGGTGACCAACCGGATCAGAGGGCGTCCCGCCCCCCCCTCCCATGTCGACTAGCCGTAGCCCGTCGACTGCCCGCCCCAGGCCAGCACCCCCTGCCCGACCCAGTTCCCACGTCGACAACACCTCACCTCTGTCCCCCCAGCCCCCACCAGCTCCTTCCTGACCCTACCAGCAGCAACCCGGTATTCCCCTTCCCCCCCCCCCCCCCCCCCCCAAGGCTAGGAACCCTCCTATCCGCGAACCATCCTCCATTGCTTCATTTTCAAATTTGACACCACCATAGTGGGTCGGATCTCAAACAATGATGAGACACAGTACAGGAAAGAGATGGAGAATCTGGTGAACTGGTGCAATGACCATAATCTCTCCCTCGATGTCAACAAAACTAAGAAGATTGTCATTGACTTCAGGAAGCGTAGTGTAGAACATGCCCCCTGTCTACATCAATGGGAACAAAGTAGAAAGGGTCGAGAGCTTCAAAGTTTTAGGTGTCCAGATCACCAACAACCTGGCCTGGTTCCTCCGTGCTGTCACTATAGTTAAGAAAGCCCACCAAGGGCTCTACTTTCTCAGAAGACTACGGAAAATTGGCATGTCAGCCAAGACTCACCAACTTTTACAGATGCACCATAGAAAGCTTTCTCTCTGGTTGTATCACAGCTTGGTATGGATCCTGCTCTGCCCAAGACTGCAGGAATCTACTAAAGGTCATGAATGTAGTCCAATCCATCACACAAACCAGCTTCCCATCCATTGACTGTCTATAATTCCCGCTGCCTTGGAAAGGCAGCCAGCATAATTAAGGACCCCACGCACCCCGGACATGTTCTCTTCCACCTTCTTCCGTCAGGGAAACGATACAAATGTTTGAGGTCACGTACAAACTGACTCGAGAACAGCTTATTCCCTGCTGCCATCAGACTTTTGAATGGACCTACCTCATATTAAGTTGATTTTTTCTCTACACCCAAGCTATGACTGTAACATTACGTTCTGCAGTCTCTCCTTCCTTCCTGTTGTCTGTATAGCATGCAAGAAACAATACTCATCACGGTGCCAATAAGAATGGGGCAGCACGGTAGCATTGTGGATAGCACAATTGCTTCACAGCTCCAGGGTCCCAGGTTCGATTCCGGCTTGGGTCACTGTCTGTGCGGAGTCTGCACATCCTCCCCGTGTCTGCGTGGGTTTCCTCCGGGTGCTCCGGTTTCCTCCCACAGTCCAAAGACGTGCAGGTTAGGTGGATTGGCCATGATAAATTGCCCTTAGTGTCCAAAATTGCCCGTGGTGTTGGGTGGGGTTACTGGGTTATGGGGATAGGGTGGAGGTGTGGACCTTGGGTAGGGTGCTCTTTCCAAGAGCTGGTGCAGACTCGATGGGCCGAATGGCCTCCTTCTGTACTGTAAATTCTATAATAAAAAAATAAATCAAATCAAAAATCAATGTGCAGTCTCCACAGGAACAGTGACCCAGAGCCGGGATCGAACCTGGTACCTCGGTGCCGTGAGGCAGCAGTGCGCCACCGTGCTACCCTAGCGAATACAATCCTAACTGATTCAATCTCTCCTCGTACGTCAGTCCTGCCATCCCAGGGGTCAGTTTGGTAAACCTTCACTGCACACCCTCTAGAGCAAGAACATCCTTCCTTGGATCAGGAGACCAAAACTGCACACAGTATTCCAGATGTAGCCTCACCAAGGCCCTGTATAACTGCAGGAAAACATCCCTGTTCCTGTACTCCAATCCACTCTCCATGAAGGCCAACATACAATTTTCTTTATCTGCATGCTTACCTCCAGTGACTGGTGTATCAGGACACCCAAGTCTTGTTGCAATTCCCCTCTCCTAATTTGTGGCCATTCAGATAATAGTCTGCCTTCCTGTTTTTGCAACCAAAGTGGATAACCTCTCATTTATCCAAATTATACTGCATCTGCCATTCAGTTGCCCACTTGCTCAACTTGTCCAAATTGTACTGAACAAGAAAATTACAGCACAGGAACAGGCCCTTCGGCCCTCCCAGCCTGCGCCAATCCAGATCCTTTATCTAAAAATGTTGTCTATTTTCCAAGGATCTACTTCCCTCTGTTCCCCGCCCGTTCATATATCTGTCTAGATGCATCTTAAATGATGCTATCGTGCCCGCCTCTACCACCTCCGCTGGCAAAGCGTTCCAGGCACCCACCACTCTCTGCGTAAAAAAACTTTCCACGCACATCTCCCTTAAACTTTCTCCCCCTCACCTTGAAATCGTGACCCCTTGTAATTGACACCCCCACTCTTGGAAAAAGCTTGTTGCTATCCACCCTGTCCATACCTCTCATAATTTTGTAGACCTCAATCAGGTCTCCCATCAACCTCCGTCTTTCCCACGAAAACAATCCTAATCTACTCGACCTTTCTTCATAACTAGCACCCTCCATACCAGGCAACATCTTGGTGAACCTCCTCTGCACCCTCTCTAAAGCATCCACATCCTTCTGGTAATGTGGCGACCAGAACTGCACGCAGTATTCCAAATGTGGCCGAACCAAAGTCCTATACAACTTTAACATGACCTGCTGACTCTTGAACTCAATACCCTGTCCAATGAAGGCAAGCATGCTGTATGCCTTCTTGACCACTCTATTGACCTGCGTTGCCACCTTCAGGGTACAATGGACCTGAACTCCCAGATCTCTCTTCCATTGACCGTATAGTCCGCTCTTGAATTAGATCTTCCAAAATGCATCACCTTGCATTTGCCTGGATTGAACTCTATCTGCCATTTCTCTGCCCAACTTTCCAATCTATCTATATTTTGCTGTATTCTCTGACAGTCCTCCTTGCTATCTGCAACTCCACCAATTTTAGTATCATCTGCAAACTTGCTCATCAGACCACCTATACCTTCATCCAGATCATTTATGTATATCACAAACAACAGTGGTCCAAACACGGATCACTGTGGAACACCACTAGTCACCTTTCTCTATTTTGAGACACTCCCTTCCACCACTACTCTCTGTCTCCTGTTGCCCAGCCAGTTCTTTATCCATCTAGCTAGTACACCCTGAACCTCATACGACTTCACTTTTTCCATCAACCTGCCAAGGGAAACATTATCAAACGCCTTACTGAAGTCCATGTATATGACATCTACAGCCCCTCCCTCATCAATTAACTTTGTCACTTCCTCAAAGAATTCTATTAGGTTTGTAAGACATGACCTTCCCTGAACAAAACCATGCTGCCTATCACTGATAAGTCTATTTTCTTCCAAATGTGAATAGATCCTATCCCTCCGTATCTTCTCCAACAGTTTGCCTACCACTGACGTCAAGCTCGCAGGTCTATAATTCCCTGCTACCCTTCTTAAACAAAGGGACAACATTCGCAATTCTCCAGTCCTCCGGGACCTCGCCCGTGCTCAAGGATGTTGCAAAGATATCTGTCAAAGCCCCAGATGCTTTGTCCCTCGCTTCCCTCAGTAACCTGGGATAGATCCCATCGGACCTGGGGACTTGTCCATCTTAATGCCTTTTAGAATACCCAAAACTTCCCCCTTCCATATGCCGACTTGACCTAGAGTATTTAAACAACCATCCCTAGCCGCAACATCCGTCTTGTCCCTCTCCTTGGTGAATACCGATGCGAAGTACTCATTAAGAATCTCACGCATTTCCTCTGACTCCATGCATAAATTCCCTCTTTTGTCTTTGAGTGGGTCAATCCTTCCTCTAGTTACCCTCTTGCTCCTTATATACGAATAAAAAGCTTTGGGATTTTCCTTAACCCTGTTAGCCAAAGATATTTCATGACCTCTTTTAGCCCTCTTTATTGCGCGTTTGAGATTTGTCCTACTTTCCCAATTTTCCTCCAAAGCTTCATTCGTTTTAAGTCGCCTTGATCTTATGTATGCTTCCTTTTTCATCTTAGCTTGTCTCACAATCCCACCCGTCATCTATGGTTCCCTAATCTTGCCATTTCTATCCCTCATTTTCACAGGGACATGTCTGTCCTGCACTCTAATCAACCTTTCCTTAAAAGACTCCCACATTTCAAATGTGGACTTACCCTTAAACAGCTGCTCCCAATCCACATTCCCTAGCTCCTGCCGAATTTTGTTATACTTGGCCTTTCCCCAATTTAGCACTCTTCCTTTAGGACCACTCTCGTCTTTGTCCATGAGTATTCTAAAAATTACAGAATTGTGATCGCTGAAACTTGAACCACCTGGCTGGGATCATTCCCCAATACCAGGTCCAGTATGGCCCCTTCCCGAGTTGGACTATTTACATACTGCTCTAAAAAAACTCTCCTGGATGCTCCGTCCAAATTCTGCTCCATCTACGTCTCCAACACTATATGATTCCCATTCAATGTTGGGGAAGTTAAAATCTCCCATCACGACCACCCTATTGCTCCTACATTTTTCTATAATCTGTCTCCATATTTGTACCTCTACTTCACGCTCGCTTTTGGGAGGCCTGTAGTAAAGTCCCAACAATGTTACTGCACCCTTTCTATTTCTTAGCTCTACCCATATTGCCTCAGTGCTCAAATCCTCCATCGTGCCCTCTTTAATCACAGCTGTGATATCATCTCTGACCAGTAATGCAACTCCTCCACCCATTTTACCTCCCTCTCTATCCCTCCTGCAGCATCTATACCCTGGGATATTTAGTTGCCAGTCTTGCCCTTCCCTCAACCAGGTCTCAGTAATACAAATAACATCATATTCCCAGGTACTAATCCAAGTCCTAAGTTCATCTGCCTTACCTGCTGCACTTCTCACCTTAAAACAAATGCACCTCAGACCACCTTTCCCTTTGCGTTCATCATCTCTTCCCCTTCATCACATTGAGTTTATTATCTTGTACCTTACTGGCTTTAGTTGCTGCCTCTTTACTCAGAACTCTGATCTAATTTTTATTACTGACCCAGTCATTCTGTGCACCACTAGATGGCAATATATGCCATATGCCAATGAATTATTAAGAGGCAATTTATTAAAACTGGCTTTGTAAAAGTTGCTGCTGGTTATGTTTGTGAACCACTTTTGATGTTTGAAGCAAATAATACACCAAAACACCAATCTTCATGCATTGACTATTTGAACATGATGTCATGGGATGTGTGTGCCTTGCGCCCCCCTCAGCTATCCTCTCGATGATCCAGACAATAAGACTTTGATTTCTTTTGACATATTATTTAATCTTGTTTTTTTTCCCCCCCTCTCCCTTCTCCCCACCAACCAGCCGAACATTCTGGCATCCATCTTTTTGAAACAATTTTAAAATTGCATTTCTCAATTGCTTTTTTTTTTTAACTCCTCCACCATCTCAATCATTTTGTCCAATTCACACAGTGGTTCTTGAGATGTGGGTGTCTATTATTTATTGTCAACAAATTAAAACATTTTATGGATTTAGTTTCACAACCTTGCAGCGTGGGATTTGGACTTGCAGCGTCTGTTTCTCTAGTGTTTCTCTAGCACTTCATCGACTAGAGAACATAGCTGTACAGACTTAATACAAAAGCTTCCAGGGCACTACAGAGACATGAGAAAAGTGGATACTCTATTCAAGAAAAAAAAGTGGGGTGGGGTTAACCAATAGTTTGACTAAAGGTGTACGTTTTAATGAGGATGTTGGAGTGGTTTATAAAGGAAATTCCTGAGCATGGGACCTCTGTAGCCAAAGGCATGCTGACTGGAGGGAGAAGAACACCAAAATGAGCTGTGGCTTAGATGGTTAAAGTGCCTGTCTAGTAAACCGGAGATCTTGAGTTCAAATCTCAGCAGTGCCTTCTAGTCTTTAGGCCAAAGCGAGTAGCCTGTTATAAAATGCTCCCAATTTAATGGTGAATGCAGAACACGTTGGCAAAAGTGCTGTGCCACCAACCTTGCAGTTTGTTTTCCCTTGTTTAGGGGCTGGTTTAGCACACTGGGCTAAATTGGCTGGCTTTTAAAGCAGACCAAGGCAGGCCAGCAGCACGGTTCAATTCCCATAGAACAGGCGCCGGAATGTGGCAACTAGGGGCTTTTCGCAGTAACTTAATTGAAGCCTACTCGTGACAATAAGCGATTTTCATTTCATTTCATTCATGAGGGGGCATAAGATCAGAGAAAAGGTTTGCAAGGTAAGATTTCGTTTAGAAGAAGGGGGGAGTGTTCAAAGACATAGATTTAAACACACTTCCTATGTGCCTCTGTGTTACATATTCAGTATTAAGATAACTTGCGTGTGTACTTTGCTGTGCCCAGTTTATCAACCTTTGGCATTACAATTCCAAATTTGTGATTTTATTTTCATATAATATAAACATGGCATATTTGTAAAGCTTCTAGGGAGACGGACACCTTTTTTTTCTTTTACTTTTTAAAAAAACAACATGGGATATGGGCGGCGTTGTTCCTTCACAAGATGGACTTCAGAAAGTCAGTTGCCTTTTTCTGTGCAGACAGACACATGCAGGTTTGAACATCTCTCTGGAAAGTTACTTGAAATGCCGATAGTCTTCCCGGATGCTGATTGGCTTTTCCTCAATATTTCACTAGACGAGATTTAAAAGGCCTTCTATTGGGACTTATCTTGCAAATTTTGCCTGTGGTTCTTTTCTTTTCCTACCTTGGGTTGGTATCAAATCTTTGGAAAGAAAAGTGTTTATGGTTGGAACGACCAATTTTTCCTCCATATTACATTCTGAGTGCGAGGTCGAGCTGGTCCGTTGTTAGAAGCCTAAATATCTTTTCTTTTCCCCCCCCCCCCACACTCTCTCTTGGTTTCAGAATTGCCTCAAACAGACTATCTACAAGTGGCAGAAGCAACATGGCTGGCACTGAATGTCGTGTCCAATGGTCATTCTTCAACCTGTTCTCAGACAATTGGAGTGACAAAGATAGCAAAATCGGTGATTGCTCCCCTAGCCCAACATAATGTATCAGTATTCATGTTGTCGACCTACCAGACTGACTTCATACTGGTGAGTACACTATCTATTTCTCTCTCGGTTGTTTTTTTGTAGCGGGGTTGATAGCGTAGAGGTAAGGCCCAGGCTAATAGAACAGATCAAATCTCACCATTAATAAAATCTGCAGCTGAGAAATTAGTCTCGGTAATAGTGACCATGCATCTATGTCGTTTATCTGGTAGACAGGAGTCCATTTGGGGAAGAAGATCTGCCATCCTTACCTGGTCTGACCTACATGTGACTCCAGACTCTCAAATGCCCTCCTGAAATGGATTGGGAAGCCCAACTGCTACAAAGACTGCAAAATGTAATTAAACCAGACCGATCACCTGGCACTGACCTGGGCATTGGAAATGATGACGGCAAACTCAGTTCCGTCAACCCTGCAGCATCCTCCCTAACATCTGGCAGTGTGCCAATATTGGGAGGTCTGCCCCACAGACGAGGTTGCATAACAGCCTGAGATAGTCATACTCTTACTAATCCCCATCCCTGGGTATGTCCTGTCCCACCGGCACAGTAGTATTACAGTCGGGTGGGAGTTGCCCAGGGAGTCTCAACATTGATTCCAAAGGCTCAAGTCTCATGGCATCAGGTCAAACATGGGCAAGGAAAGCGCCTTCCACATACCATCTATGGCATCCCCCACCTCAGCTGATGAACTGGTACTCCCATGTTGAATGCCAATTGGAGGATACACCGAGCGTGGAAAGGACACAGAACGTACTCTGGTTGGACCCCAAAGTCTTATTACCAAAAGTGTCTCGGTAGCACCACTACTGACCGATCTGGTTAAACTGTAATCGCTTCTAGATTGGATCTACAGCAGGGGTGGTGAGGGAACCAAGAACCTACCTATTTGACCTAGTCCTCACAAATCTATCTGCCATAGATCATATCAGGATTGGTAGAAGTGATCACTGCACAGTCCTTGTTGTTAGGAAAACAAAGGTAGTTTTAAGAGATTATATTTGTATTGGTAAACATTAGAAACATGGGAGGGTTTTAAATAACACAATATTTCTGTGTCTGGAAGGGTAAAACCTATAGTTCGATATCTTTTATGTTTAGGGGTTGGCTAAGTTAAGAGAGGCTACAGCCTGAAGAATTAATAAAATGCATACGCATGTGGGTGTTACTCGGCAACTGAGGCGGAGTTTATGTTTTAGCTGAAAGTCTGGGCAGTTGGAGACTGGACACTGAGGCGTGAGCCTCTCTCTGCGAAGCTGGAGAAGTCCGGACAAGGGAGTTGCAAAAGAGGCATGATTCTTAACCTAAGGAACAGAGCGCCACGGTGGCGGAGTGATTAGCACTGCTGTCTCATGGCGCCGAGGGTCCGGGTTTGATCCCAGGCCACTGTCTGTGTGGAGTTTGCACATTCTCCCCGTGTTTGCGTGGGTCTCAACCCCATAACCTAAAGATGTGCAGGATGGGTGGATTGGCCACGCTAAATTGCCCCTTAATTGGGGGGGGGGGGGGGGGGGGGAGATAATTGGGTACTCTTATTTTTTTTAAAAGGTTTCCCAAGGAACACAATACAATCCAGATTATCAGGCAATTGGGACACAAAGATCATTTTGGATACCTGAAGTTAAGAGAACAGAGACCAAGGTATTGTTCAGAAGAATTCAAGGAAGAGTAAACAAAATATTCTGTGTGAGAGACAGTTGCAGTAACTAGATTTGAAGTTGGACAACAGACTTCAAAGATAAGAACAAAGAACAATACAGCACAGGAACCGGCCCTTTGGTCTTCCAACTGTGCTGATCATGTGTCCTATATAGACCAAACCCCTGCATCCTTCTGTACCCCATCTGTTCATGTGCCTATCCAGATAAGTCTTAAAGGTCACTAACATATCTGCCTCAACCACCTCACTTGGCAGTGCAACCAGGTCACCACCACCCTCTGTGGGAGAAAAAGAAACAAAAAAAAAACCCACACATCTCCGCTGAACCTATCCACCCCCCCCCCCCCCCCCCCCCCCCCCCCTCACCTTGAACTTGTGTCCCCTTGTAATTTTCAATTCTGCACTGGGGAAAAGCCTCCCAACTGTTCACCCTATCTATACCCCTAATAATTCTATAAACTTCTATCTAGTCGCCCCTCAGCCTCCATCTCTCTAGGGAGAACAATTCCAGTTTATTCAATCTCTCCTCATAGCTAATACCCTCCATAACAGGCAACAACCTGGTAAACCTTTTCTGTATTTCTCCAAAGCCTCCACGCCCTTCTGGTAGTGCGGTGACCAGAATTGGAAACAGTATTCCAAATGTGGCCTAATCAACATTCTATATAACTGGTAACATAATTCTCGAGCTTTTATACTCGCTACCCCGTCCTATGAAGGCAAGCATGCCATATGCTTTCTTTACCACCATTTCCACCTGTGCTGCCACTTTTAAGGATTTGTGGACCTGCACGCCCAGATCTCTGTGTTTCTATGCTCCTGATGGTTCTGCCATTTATTTTGTAGCTCCCACTTGCATCACCTCGCATTTGTCTGGGTTAAATTCTCTGTCATTTCTCTGAACCAAATTTGCAGCCTATCTATATCCTGTTGTATTCTCTGACAATCTTCATCACTATCCGCAACTCCTGCTATCTTAGTATCATCCGCAAACTTGCTAATCAGACCCACTACGTTTTCTTCGAAGTCATTTATATATATTACAAAGAGGCGAGGTCCCAATACTGATCCCTGCGGAACACTACTAGTTACAGACATCCATTCGTAAAAGCACCCTTCCACTGCTACCCTCTATCTTTTATGGCCAAGACATTTCTGAATCCATCCAGCTAGTTCACCCCTGACTCCATGTGATTTAATCTTTTGCACCAGCCTGCCATGAGGGATCTTATCAAATGCTTTACTAAAGCTCATGTAGACAACATCCACAGCCCTTCCCTCATCAATCAGTTTTGTCATCTCCTCAAAAAACCCAATTACATTAGTGAGACATGACCTCCCTCATACAAAGCCATGCTGTCTGTCGCTAATAAGACCATTCACTTCCAGAGGTGCATAGATCCTATTTCTGAGAATCTTTTCAACAATTTTACTATCACTGACATCAAGCTCACTGGCCTATAATTACCCGGGTTATCCTTGCAACCCATCTTAAACAATGGTACAACATTGGCTATCCTCTAATCCTCTGGGATCTCGCCTGTGGCCAAAGAGGACACACCGATTTCTTTGAGGCTCAGCGATTTCATCTCTTGTCTCTCTCTCAATCTGTTATCTGGCCCTGGGGATTTGTCCACCTAATGTTTTTTAATACACCTAACATTTCCTCCCTCGTAATAACGACCTGTTCTAAAGTGTTTACACATCCCTCTGAGACACTACCAATCGACGTGTCCCTCCTTTGTGAATACTGATACAAAATACTCATTAAGGATTTTGCACACTTCCTTTGGTTCTCATCATTTCCCTCCTTTGTCCTTGAGTGGACCAACTCTTTCTCTAGCTACCCTCTTGTTCCTAATATACGTAGGAAATGCCTTGGGATTCTCCTTAATCCTGTCTGCCAAGGACATTTCGTGACCCCTTTTTGCCCTCCTATCTCCCTGCTTGAGCTCTTTTCTACTTTCCTTGTATTCCTCAAGTGCTTCATCTGTTTTTAGTTTCCTCTTCCTCATGTATGCTTCTTTTTTCTTTTTGACTGGACTCACAATTTCCCTGGTCATCCATGGTTCCTGAATCTTGCCTTTCCTGTCTTTTTTCTTTTTACCGGCGCATGCCTGTCCTGCATTCTCATCAACTGCTCTTTAAAAAACTCCCACATGCCAAATGTGGATTTACCCTCAAACAGCCTCCCAAATCCTGCCTAATCTGGTTGTAGTTAGCCTTCTCCCAATTTAACACCTTGACCCGAGGACAACACTCGTCCTTTTCCATGAGTATCAGAAAGCTTGCGGAATTGAGGCCACTGTTTGCCACATGTTCTCCCACTACAACGTTGATGATCTGGCTGGGCTCGTTCCCTAGTACTAGGCCCAGTATAGCCCCCTCTCCAGTTGGACGATCCAGATAGATGAAACGTTTGATGTCATTCTAATACAGTCTCGGAATAGTGAGTCAAGGCAATTGGAAACAGTTTGCACTGCAGCTAAGACAAATAAATCCTAGAGGGGTTGTTGCAGAATCCTGGACTGGATTAGCTGTTAAAAATGGAGCGGAAGCACTGTTTAAAAGTGTCATTTGGAAAACATGGATGGGATTTTGGAATGCAAACCGCTAAGGGCAAGCATTAATGGAATGAAATGAAAATCGCTTGTTGTCACAAGTAGGCTTCAAATGAAGTTACTGTGAAAAGCCCCTATTCGTCACATTCCGGCGCCTGTTCGGGGAGGCTGGTACGGGAGAGATTATTATGAGAAAAGTATGTTTTTGGGAGTGGAGTTTGGAAACTCTCCATCTGGGGGATTCTTGAGGAGAAATCCACAGACACTAACTTAGGTTCAGAGTGGAGTGTGTATATTTGACCACCATCATCTGTGCTTCAAAGGGCCTTTTTTGTTTTAAGGAGCCCAATGTAGCTTAAGATGCACTTTGTAATCCATCTTTAATCCTTAAATCTGTGTGTATTTGTTAAGCTAAGGGGGGAGTAAAGGTCTTTTGAGCCAGGGTTTCATTCTGGGATCTTCCTTTGCAGTTATAACATCAACTGGGATTGTAATATCGCGGAGACAAAGTCCTATCTTCATATTTGAAGACACCCTCCATCGTGTTATGAGGAATTACCACAGCTAAATGGGATAGATTTTGAACAGATAATTTTTTTAATAAACATTTTATTGAGGTATTTTTTCGGTATTATAACAACAACACAATAAACATTGTACATGAAACTATAAACATAGTGCAAAAGCCATCTCCCTCCCTTACAGGTCCTACCTTTTATTAACCCCCTACTCAAAGCTAAACTAACCACCTCGCCCTCCTTCTGCTGACGACTAATTTTCCGCAAAGAAGTCGATGAACAGTTGCCACTCTGGGCGAACCCTAACAGTGACCCTCTCAAGGCGGCGAACTTGATTTTCTCCAAACAGAAAGCCAGCCATGTCCGATAGCCAGATCTCCGACTTCGGGGACTTTGTGTCCCTCCAAGCTAATAGTATCCGTCTCTGGGCTCCCCGGGAGGCAAAGGCCAGAACATCTGCCTCTTTCTCCTCCTGGATTCCTGGGTCTTCCGACACCCCGAAAATTATTTTGAACAGATCGAACATGTTCAGTGCCATTGTCACTGGGTCAATACCCTGGAACTCTTCCATGCCACATGGACTGCAGCATTTCAAGAGGGCACCTCGCCAGCAGTCTTCTCTAGGGCAATTGGAGATTAGCAATAAATGCTGGCCTAGCCAGCGGACACCCACACCTTCTGAATGAATAAATTGAAAAGAGTAAAGGAATGGTACTGAATATCATTGCAGTCTCACACAAATGTGTGTTTTGGAAAGTTCCATTTATTTACAGTGCAAAGAAATAAAATAGCTCTGCAACATCTCTTGATTGGCATCATGGTGAGACACTACAATATTATTTAACTTTTTTTTTCTTAAGTTTAGAATGCCCAATTATTTTTTTACAATTAAGGGGCAATTTATTGAGGCCAATCCACCTTGCCTGCACATCTTTGGGTTGTGGGGGCGAAACCCACACAAACACTGGTAAAATGTGCAAACTTCACACGGACAGTGACCCAGAGCCGGGATCGAACCTGGGACCACCGTGCTGCCCACAGTGTTATTTAACTTAGCGGGTTGCCAAGTAATCTTCCTTGAAACAATGAGCACGATCTAATGGAAAGTGCCATTTGTGGCGGGTTTTGCTTGGAGTTTCTCGCCAGCTCTGTCGGCGAGTTTCTCACTGCAATCTAACCGCCCTTGGGCACTCTTTTTTGCACCCTTGGGAGTTTCTACTCGGTCACGCCCACACTTAGAATTATTTTAATCACCGGGGAGCTGAAATTATTTTCATCACTGGGGAGTTGAACTTGCTGGTCAGACTGGCTCCTGTTGAGATCCGGCCACCATTTTGAAAGGATGCCCTGATCTCAGAGCTTGTGGATACTCTTCCCCCCCCCCCCCCCCCCCCCATCCCCCTCCTTCCTCCAAGTCAGGACCCCCCTGCTATGGGGTCACTGGGGGGCTTTCCCATGCCCCTTTTTGGACCCTGCACCCCCACCCCACCACCCTCCTTTCATGGGCATTGCTCTCCTGGGCCCTGGCCTTGGCCGTACCACCCATGGGCACCCTGACAGTATTCCTACTGGCTGCAGTGCCACCTGGGCAATGTGCCTGGGTTCCAGGTGGAGGGCGAGGGACCACCCTGCCCTGCCATTGACCACCCCAAGGGGCCTCCAATGGCCCGGCTGACACCCTGGGTGCCATTCTGTTTGGTCCATGTTTGTGTGGGCCAGTACTCAACGGAGGCTGTTGGGGAGGCCGTAAACATCCCAGGTGAGGTGGGTTTAAAATCTACTTTGGCTCTTGGGTGATTGCACTCCCTCTCGCTATCCGGGTAGACCTCGCAGGGTGTACTGGCTGCCTGGAAGGCCAGAAGGCCTCATGACATCTATAGGCCAGGTCGTTTTCCCATTTGGGCACGACGTAGCCAGGTAGATGTTGCCCAGGTCGCGTCCACGTTCGGGTGGGCACGGCCAGGGTAGTTCGCGCCCAGGTCACATTCCCGTTCGGGTGTACGGTTGCCAGGGTACAGGGTACATCGTGCTCGGGTCACTTTCCTGTTTGGGTGCAGGCGGCCAGGGTAGATCACGCCCAGGTCATGTTCCCGTTTGGGTGCAGGCGGCCAGGGTAGATCGCGGCCAGGGTAGATCACGCCCAGGTCACGTTCCCGTTTGGGTGCAGGCGGCCAGGGTAGATCGCGGCCAGGGTAGATCACGCCCAGGTCATGTTCCCGTTTGGGTGCAGGCGGCCAGGGTAGATCGCGGCCAGGGTAGATCACGCCCAGGTCACGTTCCCGTTTGGGTGCAGGCGGCCAGGGTAGATCGCGGCCAGGGTAGATCACGCCCAGGTCATGTTCCCGTTTGGGTGCAGGCGGCCAGGGTAGATCACGCCCAGGTCACGTTCCCGTTTGGGTGCAGGCGGCCAGGGTAGATCGCGCCCAGGTTGCGTTGTTCGGGCAGGCACTGGCAGGGTAGATTGTGCCCAGGTCGTGTTCTCATTCGGGCATGACGTAGCCAAGGTAGATCGTGCCCAATGGCAGAAGGGTAATTTCTAGCATCAGAGTTGTTGTGAAGAAACTAGAGCTCTTTAGCCTGGAAAGGACTTCAATGGGACACTTAAATAGCACGGATGAGGTTAATCTGAAATCCTACTTTAGAAACCAGGAGTATGGGTGAAAACTCTTGGAGAAGAATCATTTAAGACAAATGCCAGAGAAGACAACTACTTACAAAGAATAGTCAGAACTTGGGAGGAACTTCTTGGTAGAGTAATGTAGGCAAAGACTCATTCAGAAATCAGTTTGTGATCTGATGGCTGGATGTAGGCCTTTTACAGAATGGTTAAATTAAGATGGGATTAATAGATTCTCTGATCTGGACCTATTTTATGATCTTGTATGATGCCCTTTCAGTAATTGTAGCAAGGTTTCTGGTTATGCATTTCAATTATCTAATTGGTCACCATGACATGAACCTCAGTAATTCAGGGAAGGTGCAGTCTTGGGCATACTTTTAGATCTTCTGGATATGGGCGACGTGGATTTCGATAAATATGAAATTATTGTCTCATGAACTAGGTTGCAAACTGCATTGGGAGTTGAGACTGTACAAGCTACTGTCCATTTAATCAGTGCTCCCAGCATTCTGTCATAACCTAAAGTGTTTAATAAAAAAAAAAATATCCTTTTTGGTTTTTTAAAAATTTAGAGTACCCTTTTCCAATTAAGGGGCAATTTAGCGTGGCCAATCCACTTACCCTGCACATCTTTGGGTTGTGGGGGTGAAACCCATGCAAACACGGGGAGAATGTGCAAACTCCACACGGACAGTGACCCAGAGCCGGGATCAAACCTAGGACATCGGTGCCGTGAGGCAGCAGTGCTAACCCACTGCGCCACCATGATGCCCTCCTTTTTTTTTCTTCAAGAGTGACCTAAATATCTGCTGTAGCACAAATTAACAGTGGACAAGCTAATAACAGTACTATAAACCTAAGTGTTGGTTGCACTGTGACTCGTACTGCAGATTTTAAGTTGGGTACTTTTACATATGCAGTATATTCATTCTCTCTTGGCAGAAAATCAAAGAGAAATTGAACAGAATTCAAGTTAGTGATCAGGCCCAGAGTGATGAAATTGGCTTGATAATTTTGCTTTGATATAATTCCAAAAGGACACAGATTTTATACTCCACTACACTGCATATCGCAGCACTGAGGAAACACAACCTTCCTTGCTCACTGTGTTTATGCTCTGGAATTTGTCACAATTTCACTTTTCACATCCAATGTTGGCACCAAGCATTTTTTGGGTATGTTCATAGATAAAAGTGTGGAACAGATACAGAGCAAAGAACCAGTCCACTGCTCTACAATGTGTATTGACCTCCAACTTTTGCACCAAGTGATTATTGTTAAGGTGTGCATAAGTAAGACGGACTTGCTGTAAAACACTGATTTTATGCTGTAGGTGAACACAGTAAGGTCTCGGATGTGACTGTGCAAATATATTTTGTCTTTTTTATTTTTTTTTATTTTTTATTTCTTTAAATTTATTTTCTCTATAAATTTAGAGTACCCAATTATTTTTTCCAATTAAGGGGCAATTTAGCGTGGCCAATCCACCTAACCTGCACATCTTTGGGTTGTGGGGGCGAAACCCACGCAGACACGGGGAGAATGTGCAAACTCCACACGGACAGTGACCCAGGGCCGGGATTCGAACCCGGGTCCTCAGCGCCGTAGGCAGCAATGCTAACCACTGTGCCACCATGCTGCCCCCTCTCCAACACTTACTTAATGAGTTTGAACTATTGTCCTCTGTTTGAACATGTAATGTTCTCTTTAATTTAAACATGTAATGTTCTCTTTAATTTATGTGCCTAGGTACGGGAGAGTGATTTACCAGCGGTCATTCACACCCTGTCTGAAGAATTTAGTATCTACAAGGAGGTGAATGGGGAATCGGTTCCAGTGGATAGTAACAATGTTACAAACGGCTTTATTAAACCCAAAACTGGTAAGGTAAAATTGCCAGATTTAGAATGTTCATAATTGTCATATTTTTCACATGACTAGAACAGATATCTCAAAGTTTGATGTAGTTAAAAGAAAATGTGATGGATGAAAGTAGGGTGGATAAAGAGGAACCAGTAGATGTAGTCTCTTTGGATTTCCAAATCGTATTGGTTTAGGTGCCACATAAAAATGTTTCTGCACAATCATAGTGTTGTGGATAATATATTAGCTTGGCTAACAAACAAGAAAGAGTTGCGATAAATAGGTCATTTTCAGTTTGGTAAACTGTAACTAGTGGGGTGCCGTGGGGATCATGCTGGGCTTCTAACCATGTACATTCTATATTAATGACTTGGAATGAAAGGACCAAGTATATCATAGCCAAATTTGCTGATACAAAGGTACTGTAGGAGACAAAGTTGTGAGGAGGATGCAAAGGGGTAAATGGGCCAAACTTTGGCAGATGAAGTATAATGTGGAAAATGTGTGGTTGCCAACTTTGCCAGGAAGAATGCAGAAAAGAGAATGTTACTTAAGTTGAGCGAGTCTGCAGAATGCAGTGGTACATTTTCATTTCTCATTTCATTTCAGTAGGATCTGTTTGTCCTCCTACATAAAGCACACAAAAAAAATATATAGGTACAGCAAATAATCAGGAAGGCCAATGAAATGTCAGTCGTCATTACGAAGAGGTTTGGGGGATCTGTTGGAATTCTTGACTCTTGAGAAGGTTAGGTTTGAACTGAGGGGAACAATGGAGGGGTTCTACAATTCGTGGGCATTATTTATTATGCACTTTCAAGAACTGGATAACATCCAACATTAGTTGGGGGGGGTGGGTCGGAGGGCTGGGGGGGGGGGGGGAAGGGGGGCGATGGGTGTTAATGGGGGCTATGGGGGATTCTTGATTCCTTTTTATCAGTTGTTTATGTGAATATGCGGGCTAATGTTTGGGGTGTGGTGGGAGGATGGGATCGTTGTTATTGATATGGGAATTGAAATATTTGTTGCTGATTATTGTTTATTGTTGGATGTAATTTTGGGAGAAAATGCGATAAAGGAGGAGAATAAAGAAATAAAAAAATAATAATAATTGCAAAGAGGTTTGAGAAGGGAAGTCTTGCTGCAACTGTCTGGACATTGGTGAGACTTTGCTTAGAATGTACAGTTGTGGTCTCTTTACAAGGAGGGGAAAACTTGCATTGGATGTAGTGGCAGAATGTTCAGAAAGTTGATTCCTGGACTGAGGGCTTTGTCTTGAGGAAATGTAGAGCAGGTTCGGCCTACAATCATTTCAGTTTGAGAGGTGATCTTATTGAAACACAAGATTCTGAGGGGGCTTTACAGGGTGGATGCTGAGATGGGCGTGATTCTCCCAAAACATTTCTACATTCATGTGTGGTGGTTTTTTCAGGGAGTTTCTCGCCAGCTTTGCGAGCGAGTTCCCCACCACTATTCAATGACACTTAGTCACTTTTTTGGGTTCTGGGAAGTTTCTTATCGTCTTAGCCCACACTTGAGTTATTTTTTACACTGGGGAGCTGAACTCCGAGATCAGGTCGCCATTTCGAAAGAGTGCCCCGATCTCTTAAATGAACTTGTGGGTCCCCCACACCCCCCACCCATGGCATGTTACCCCCCACATGCACGGACACTACCCCACACACCCCAAGTGAGGACACTCTGCTGTGGGGTCCCTGGGGGTCCCCCTCCCTTCTCTGACCCCACCCTTCATCCTCCAATCTCCCGGAGGCCCCTACTTATCTGCCTTGCACTTCCACCACTCTTTCATGGGCATGGCCCCCCTTGCCCCGACCCTTGGCCGTGCCAATCTGGCACTTGGGCACCCTTGCAGTGGCACCCAGACACTGCTCCTGTTAGCTTGGCAGTGCCATCCGAACACCATGCAGTGCCAAGATGCCAGCTGGGCAGTGCGAAGGTGCCCACATTCCAGAGGGAGGGTCAGGGGGCCACCCTGTACTTCCCCATACCACCCAGAGGTCTCTGATGGCCCAGGAGACCCTCCCACCAGCAACGGGTGCCGTTCATCCTGGTCCACGTTTGTGTGGACCAGCACAAGGTCAGCGCCCACATCCTTGGGGAGGCCGAAGGATTTAGGGAGGCCGGTGGATCCAGCGCAGGTCGGTCGTATGTAGACTTAAGACCTACATCTGTGAGCATCATTCGGTCCCGTCCATTTGGGGCGGATTTCCGACTCCAACGTCCCGCGGGACTCGGGAGAATCTCGTGAGTCATGGAGGCTGTTGCGAGGCTCGCTGCAAGGCTTTCCCGAGATTCTCCTGCCGTGCCGCGCTCTCCCATGCGCCCATTATTTCTCCTTTCAAACTGGGGTAACAGTGATGAGGAGGAATTTCTTCCTTCAGAGGGTCATTGAGAGCAGTGGAGGCTGGGTCATTGAATATATTCAAAGCTGAGTGAGGAGAGAGGAGAAATTGTGATCTAAAAGAGAATTGAGGTTTTCGGGGGCTGGTAGGAAAGTGGAGTTAATGCCACAATCTGAACGACCATGCTCGGAACTGGCTTACTCCTCCTATTTCATATGTTTATATACATTCATTCAACAAAGCTGACTTAACTTGCAACTGGCAACTGAATTTCAATATAGGTTATGTTTGATGTGGTTTGTTTTTATGGGTAGGTTAAGGGACCACATGCTGCTTGAATAATAGGAGTCCGAATAGGTTAGAGAAGCAAAGGAATCTTTATTTTTGCCATTGCATTTTTGATTCGGGGATGGTTAATGGACATATGTCTTTATGGCAGCCTGCATCTTTAATTCAAACAGAAGGAAGCAGTGACCTGTGCCTTTAATTCCAACAGCAGAGTCCGAGGGCTGCGGTGTTTTAGACTAGTGATTGCAGACTGTCTGGTGTCAGTGATGACTCGGTTGGATTGATTTGGCTGGTGGCCAATGAATGGCCCCAAAAGACTGTACTCTGCCTGGTAACAGGTGGCGATTGGATATTATACCACTGGAATGTTTACAGAGTCACGAGGTTCCGCTTTGGATTCACTTTTGATTCTGCAGCCTGGATGAAGGGACCTAACTAACTCTCTCCAAGAAGGTCTAACTAAACCTCTTCAGAAGGTGGGGGCTGACATTCTCTCTCTCCACCAAGTCTGGGTGTCGTTCTCTTGTGACTGAAAAGGCCTGAAGTCAAACCACGAGCTGAAAGCAGAGTTTAATGTGAAATAAAGTGTCGCTACAGAAAGATATAGGCATAAAGGAAAACCTTGAACTGAAGACTCAGCTTTATAAGAAATAAAGTGTCTCCAGAAAGCCTGGTGCCAGTAAGTACTGTATTTTCTGACCTGTGGGGTCCCTGAATAAATGACTCTGCAAGTCAGACCATTACCAGCTCTAAAGCAGACACTCTGATCAACCAGCATGCAGTGAGGAAAGCATGCGAAAGAACCACCGTTTGTAGCAAAGACCCTTACGTTTTGACTTTTCTCCTTATTTTACCTCTTTCTATACCCCCACCCCCTGTGTTTTGTGTGTGTGTGTAGAGTTTGTGACAGTTAAAAGGGGATGGTAGGTATTAGTTGTCATCTAGTTGCAGTTACTGCGTATTTCATGATAGTTCTTGGTATAAATAAACAAATTGTGTTTCATATACATTAATGATCTGGAAGAAGGTACTGTTGCTACGTTTGCAGATGATACAAAGATCTGTAGAGGGACAGTTTGTATTGAGGAAGCAAGTGGGCTGCAGAAGGATTTGGACAAGCTAGGAGAGTGGGCAATGAAGTGACAAATGAAATACGATGTGGAAAAGTGTGAGGTTATGCAATTTGGAAGGAGGAATTTAGGCATAGACTATTTTCCAAATGGGGAAATGCTTCGGAAAGCAGAAGCACAAAGGGACTTGGGAGTCCTTGTTCACGATTCTCTTAAGGTTAATGTGCAGGTTCAGTCGGCAGTTAAGAAGGCAAATGCAATGTTAGCATTCATGTCAGAGCTAGAATACAAGACCAGGGATGTACTTCTGAGGCTTTATAAGGCTCTGGTCAGACCCCATTTGGAGTATTGAGCAGTTTTGGGCCTCATATCTAAGGAAGGATGTGCTGGCCTTGGAAAGGGCCCAGAGGAGGTTCACAAGATTGATTCCTGGAATGAAGAACTTGTCGTATGAGGAACGTTTGAGGACTTTGGGTTTGTACCCGTTGGAGTTTAGAAGGATGAGAGGGAATCTTTATTGAAACATGCAAGATACTGCGAGGCATGAATAGAGTGGACGTGGAGAGGATGTTTCCACTTGTAGGAAAAACTAAAGAGACGATCCTTTAAAACAGAGATGATGAGGAATTTTTTCAGCCAGAGGGTGGTGAATCTGTGGATCACTTTGTCGCAGAACGCTGTGGAGGCCAATTCACTGAGTGTCTTTAAGACAGAGATAGATAGGTTCTTTGATTAATATGTAGCCATGCTGGCCACGCAAAATGGACACTGAGCCAAACTAAAATGGAAGACAGAAGGAAAAGCCTGTTTAGTGAGAACAGACAGCCTGCTCTCAACTAATTAGCATTTTGCAAGCAGCAAAACAGTTTCTGGCCAGGTGCAAGATCTCCAAGCCAAAGGTGTTAATGGCAAAGCGCTTAGCATTCTGATGAGGCAGCCCAGATCCAGGCACAAACAATGGCAACATTTCCATCTCAATGTAACACTTAATTGGTTGTGCAGACAGGATGGCACCAGAGTAACGAATATCGAAACCACCCCCCAACATCGAGGGAAGCCCCCGCATTGGAGGATTTCGAAGGTAACCGTTTGGAAACGCTCCAATCGGTACCGAAAGGTAGAGCCCGCCTAGAAGGGGGCAAGGACATTAGAGAGGGGTATAAAGGTAAATTCCCCACAGTGCCCGGTCTGTTAAACCCGTGCTCCGGCTCTGACTGACATCTTGCATCCTGACTCCAGCCGTTCAGCAACAGCCGCCGAAACCGTAAGTTCAACGCTCGCTACGTGATCCAAGCCCACTAGACCCCCAGTACCAGAACGCTTGCTGAAGGCTGCAGTACAAGACCAGGACGAAGGCCTCGTTCTCTGACCTTGCCTGTTCCTGTTAGATAAGTATTCTGTTTGCTTAAGTTTAGTTATAGCTTAGTCTCTTAGTGTGTGCATGAGTATTTATTATAACTGTATAATAAATATTGATCGTTTGAACCTTACTAATCGGTGTATCGTCTTTATTACTTTGAACTTGACCTTGGAATACTTGTGACGGTGTCTATACGGCACCTGGCGACTCCAGAGCTGAATAAATACATAGAACAGAGCCTAGTAGTGTTAAGCACACGTCGAATACGGAGGCGTGTTAATACACTCCAATAAACGCGTTTTACAACCACAGTAAAACGTGCAACATTTAGTGGCGACTCCCTGGCGGGACACGGTTGTAAGTGGAAACCCCACACTGTCCAGGACCCTGAAATTTGAATTAGAACTCCAAATTGCAGAGAAAGAAAGAGATCACAAGTATTCAAGGTGTTCAAAATAATAAGCGTAATTCGGAAGTGTGTTTAGTGCATGCGTACTAACAGGGCTGTAAGGTAAAACTGAAAGCATTTTGTTGCGACAAACTTTCGGCAGTTTTGTGAACGGAACATAGCATAAGCCGTACCCGTTTCTTGAAACACAACCCCAGCAACCCCCTGTTCCAAATTATACAAAGAGAGTCAGAGGAAATGGCCATGCAGGCAATGGAACGTCTGATGGATCCAGAAAGGTTTGTGGTCGCAGCGACCAGCAGCAGTAGCAGAGTAGGCCAGTGTCCCACGTGGGAGCTGGAACTCCGCAAATATTTACAAGGAAAGGGATGGCCCCTTTGGAAAGAGTTTTGTGCAAATGAGGAGACAGGTCCCGGGAGTATAGGTCATACTTGGTGGGAGAACCTCTCTCAAATACACAAAAAGAACCTAGGTAAAGCACGCAAGCCGATGGCGATTGTGTCCTGTTTGGCACAGTTGCGAGGCGCAGAGGAGGTCATCAGGACGCTCCGGACAGATTTAGAAGAGAGGAATAGGATGAGTAAGGTCTATGTCAGGGACATTGAGAAGGAGAACCTGGATCTGAAAGGGAAGTTGGCAGAGAAGGATAGAGAGGTGGATGATGCCAAAAGGGCTCATCAGTCTTGTCTAGCTCATCTGAGCAGTTCCCAGACCCAGTATGAGAAAGCCTATCAGGACGTGCAACGTGCCGTTCTGATAAGACAGGAATCAGAAAAGCAGGTGGAGGCATTGCAGAGGCAATGTTCTGATCTCAAAGCAGCTTTGAGAGCACTCCATGCTGCAACGACCGAACAAAGACAAAGCACAGTTGACCACGCGAAATGCAGGAAACAGATTGCGGAATTGCAATCTCTGCTTTCGGTGCAGAATGGCTTCCAAAGCACCTTTGGAGCACAGTTAGACGGGGAAAATGCCCCAGATTGGCAGGAATTGAGTGATTCAGCGCAGCGTTATGTTCAGGGAACATGTGCGCCAGCAGCTCAGCAGAAACGACAGGCACCCCAACCACCCACAGCTCAGACCATAACCGCACCCATGAATCCCGTAACCACGCAGAGAAAAGCCGAATCAGAAGGCGCCCCAGACATAACCTACACCACCCCTTTAACAGTAACCCAGCTAAGGGACGCGTGTGAAAAGATCACTCCGTTCCTCCCCACCGCAGACCCCCACCAGTTTTTCGCTAAAGTAAAGCAGCAGGCTACCATGTACGGCCTGGATGAGAGAGAGCAGGTTAAGCTCACCGTGCTGAGCTTAGACCAGAGTGTAGTAGCAGCCCTCCCCGACCCACAAAACGTGGCAGGAGGCAGCCTAGAGGAGATGCACACCGCCATTTTAGATGCCATAGGGTACAATAGAGGTGACCCAGTAGAAGGATTAAACAAATGCCGACAGAAAAGATCCGAACACCCCACAGCATTCGCCGGAAGGCTGTGGATTCATTTCAGCGCAGTTTTTGGACAATTAGATAGAGCGCATTTAACCCGCGAAAACATGGTTAAGTGGACGCGCACAATCATCTCCCACGCAACAGAGGCAGGACAGAGCGCTTGCAACAGCTATGACCCCTCAGAAGAGGCCCATAACGAAAAATCACAGGGTGTGACTTAGCCAGTCATTTAATGGGTCAATTGGGTTTTGAAAGACAGATGCACTAACAGGTAAAGATCTTAAACTGTGTATTGACAGATACTGTGCTTGATCCCAAAGGTTTCAAAGGACGAGACAGGGATCGAAGCAAGGATTGTCAATACCGGAGGAAGAAGGAAGAGAAAGAAGAAGAACAGCAAAATGATGGAAACCCACCTATTGTTTCTAAATGTTATGTGTATATGTGTGGAAACAAGACACGTTTCCCCCACAACCCCCACCGTAAATGTTTCAATTACAGCAAACCCCCAGTGCTCAGCTCTGATCAGCGAGGTTCAGACCTGGTGCACTAAATTCATGACGTGGTACTCCATGTCCTATATAATCGAATCACTGTTGGTGATCGCGATCCTCATCATACTAGTACAGACCCTCAGGTTGAGGAAATGGAAGAGGAGAGCCTCTCGTTCCAGCACCTCACCCATCTATAGAGTTCAATCCCCCATCTTCGGATTCCACCAAACCCCTCAACCCCTCACTGATTACAACACTCTGTAAATAAAAAGTTCAGCCATGTATTATATTGTTCCATACTCGACTGCCGAGTTGGGAAGTGTGATGTTGTGGTGTGAATGGTTAAGGTTTTAGAGTGATGAAATGTTAAGTTAAGGTTAAGGTTAATAGTGATAGGTAGAGGTTCCCAGTTGTAGTAATGCATGTCCCTTTGACATAGGGCCAAGTAGAAATGTTAGTTAAAAATTTTTTCTCTTCTTCCCATAGTTTAAGATAGAGTAGAACAGGAACTGGCAAGAGGTCAGAACACAAGGAAGGCAACGTACATAGGTGATCCTTCACAATAGTATGATTGTGAGGATCACAAGGAGGGAATGTAGCCATGCTGGCCACGCAAAATGGACACTGAGCCAAACTAAAATGGAAGACAGAAGGAAAAGCCTGTTTAGTGAGAACAGACAGCCTGCTCTCAACTAATTAGCATTTTGCAAGCAGCAAAACAGTTTCTGGCCAGGTGCAAGATCTCCAAGCCAAAGGTGTTAATGGCAAAGCGCTTAGCATTCTGATGAGGCAGCCCAGATCCAGGCACAAACAATGGCAACATTTCCATCTCAATGTAACACTTAATTGGTTGTGCAGACAGGATGGCACCAGAGTAACGAATATCGAAACCACCCCCCAACATCGAGGGAAGCCCCCGCATTGGAGGATTTCGAAGGTAACCGTTTGGAAACGCTCCAATCGGTACCGAAAGGTAGAGCCCGCCTAGAAGGGGGCAAGGACATTAGAGAGGGGTATAAAGGTAAATTCCCCACAGAGCCCGGTCTGTTAAACCCGTGCTCCGGCTCTGACTGACATCTTGCATCCTGACTCCAGCCGTTGAGCACCAGCCGCCGAAACCGTAAGTTCAACGCTCGCTACGCGATCCAAGCCCACTAGACCCCCAGTACCAGAACGCTTGCTGAAGGCTGCAGTACAAGACCAGGACGAAGGCCTCGTTCTCTGACCTTGCCTGTTCCTGTTAGATAAGTATTCTGTTTGCTTAAGTTTAGTTGTAGCTTAGTCTCTTAGTGTGTGCATGAGTATTTATTATAACTGTATAATAAATATTGATCGTTTGAACCTTACTAATCGGTGTATCGTCTTTATTACTTTGAACTTGACCTTGGAATACTTGTGACGGTGTCTATACGGCACCTGGCGACTCCAGAGCTGAATAAATACATAGAACAGAGCCTAGTAGTGTTAAGCACACGTCGAATACGGAGGCGTGTTAATACACTCCAATAAACGCGTTTTACAACCACAGTAAAACGTGCAACAAATAAGGGGATCAGGGGTTATGGGGAGAAGGCAGGAGAATGGGGATGAGAAAATATCAGCCATGGTTGAATGGCGGAGCAGATTCGATCGGCCAAGTGGCCTAATTCTGCTCCTATGTCTTATGGTCGTATTATGGTCTTGATTCACAAACCTGGTGACTGTAATTATTGGGCAGCCAAGAGCCAAAGAATTCAAAAGTTTTAATAAGAATTATTGGTTAATTCACTTGTTTTGTGACTCTGGGATACATGGGACTGGGATTGACCGTGCGCTTGTCCAAGGTGGCGTAACAGGAGACGTTGCCAAAGGTGGGAAAAAAGGGTTGCTAGAATGATAGTAAAACTGAGGTAGGCTCAACAGGTGGTACTTTTTTGTATAAAAAGGAGAGATTTGTGGGATTATCTGATAGAGGACTGTTATGATAATGAAAGGACATGATGGTATAGATGTATACAGAAATCTTTTTTAAAATTTTATTTAAAATACCTAAGGTCCTTGGTTGAACCCAACATGCATCTAATTAGTTTCTTTCTGGAGTTCAGCTTTCATTTTGATACTTCTTCCTTCTGGGCTTGAGACCGTTTTCTCTCCATCTTGGAGTTCACAGCAAAGAATGTGCCGGGCACTCGCTGTTTTCAGGACAATAAAGCAGTTCTATCACTTCAGCAAGCAAGCTAGATAGAAAGAGAGAACATTCCTTTTGTTTACAAGGTCTTAACATTTCTGCTCCGTTCTCAGAAGGATCACGCTGGAATCCATTGCTGACCGTTGTCAGGCAGAACACTGTCCCTGGCCAACCCACCAGTTGCCAGTTAACCAATCGACCCAACTTCCTCCAAACCTGGTTCTAAAATACACTTGGTGCTGTGCACCCTTGGAACACAGGTGTCCTGACAAGCAGGCTGCTTTAATCTTTTTTGTTTTATAAATTTAAAGTACACAGTTATCTTTTTCCAATTAAGGGGCAATTTAGCGTGGCCAATCCACCTTCCCTGCACATCCTTTAGGTTGTGGGGGCAAAACCCACCCAAACACAGGGAGAATGTGCAAACTCCACATGGACAGTGACCCAGAGCCGGGATTGAACCTGGGACCTTGGTGCCGTGAGGCAGCAGCATTAACCACTGTGCCACCGTGCTGCCCTAGGCTGCTTTAATCTTGACTTCTGCTCAAAGGCACATTCTGCTGTGGGCCCAAGGACCAAAGGATGTGGGTGTTGCAGTCTGTGCCAGCATTTATTATCCATCCCTAATTGTCCTTGTGGGGGCAGTTAAGATTCCAGAACATTGCTGTGGGTCTGGAGTCACATGTAGGCCAGACCAGGTAAGGACGGCAGATTTCCTTCCCTCAAAGGACATTAGTGAACTAGATGGGTTTTTATGACAATCGACAATAGTGTCATGATCATAATTAGAATTTTAATTCCACATTTTAAAAATTGAATTCAAATTTCACCATCGGCAGTGGCGGGATTCGAACCCAGAATGCCAGAGCATTATCCTGGCTTTCTGGTTTACCAGTCCAGTGACAATACCACTATGCCACCGCCTCCCATTACATTCTCCCCATATCTGCATGGATCTCACCCCCACAACCTAAAAATGTGGCATGTAGATGAATTGGCCATGCTAAATGTTGTGTTGTGTTTGTGAAATCTTGTTTGTTCAATGTGCTTTGTGACGCTCAGTAATGACATTAAAACTAAAGCTGAAACCATTTTAGGCTTGTTTTCTGAGATGTGTGCAGAAATATACTCAGAATTCCTACTTTCCTTGGTAACGGTGTCTGGATGATCGATAGAAATTTGATTGGAACCAGACTTGTGGAGCTGGACCGAACTGGTGTGAGTTTGACAATTTGGCCCTTTGGTGGGGCCACTGTGATGGACAAGATAAGGATTGATACATTTTTCAGTTTTAGAAGTTGATTTTGTTTTAAAACCAAGTAGCCCTTTGCTTTCTGTTTAGACTGCATCAGATAAAAAGTTTGGACCGATAGTCCTTGCACTGATTCTTCGTCCTTGGAAAGTGTGTTTGCCCATATTAAATATAGAATTGATGGTAAAAATATAGTGTGTGTAGATTTGTGGGCTGTTTCATCTCTACTGAAGGCATTGGTATAAGCGACCGTTTTATTTAATTTCTGGACTGTTTGTATTTGACGCATGGCCAGCTAAACAAAATATTTTTGTTTCATACAATTGGGCTTGATTCTAAACTTGGTGTACTCCCTCAGGGACATCTGCAATACAATTTGAACTAAATGGTCATTGAAATCCACTACAAACTGAATGTTATTCGGAGAGAAAATAACCTGTTTATAAAATTTTTTTAAAGAGTTGATTGAACAAGTGTCCAAATCTCTTTTTAAAAAAAAAAATAATAATAAAATTAACCCTTGCTTCATTGGAAGAGAAAGAGCTTAAATAGGCATTTTTAATGATGATGACCAATGTAGACAAAAAGGATTCATGATTTAGTCTTGGCAGCAAGCTCTTAAACCAGAATCTCTTCACTGTTACAGCTGCCAGCCCCACAGTCCATCCAGTGTTAAGCCCCAAGAACCAATTCTGTGTAATGAGCTTGGACCCAGATACTCTTCCCACTATTGCCACCATTCTCATGGATGTAATGTTCTACTCTGCAAGGTATGGATCTCTTGATAAGTCTTTGGTGCTTATTTATTGCTACTGTAATACAGAGAGGTCACTGTACTTGATTCTTAAATTTGATGGGTTAAGTAGTGGCCTGTTGTAATTTCTAAGATTCTATTTTATCTGAAACTTCTGTCAAGTAAATATGGCTTTTGCTCAATCTTCTGCTAACGTTTTACATTACTCACAAGATTTCACCACGTGACCTGGAATAATTCATGTGGGAGTCTTCAGTTACATTATAGTCCTTTTTCTTCCTGACAATTGCCTGACATGCAAACATATGAATTAGGTATAGGCTACTTGGCCCCTCCAGCCTGCTTTACTATTCAATAAGTTCATGGCTGATCTGATTGTAACCTCAACCCCACATTCCCATCTACCCTCCATAACCTTTCACCCCCTTGCTTATCAAGATCTATCTATCTCTGCCATAAAATATTCCAAGATTCTGCTCCCACTGCCTTTTGAGGAAGAGGTCTCTCCACCCTCAGAAAAAAATTCTCCTCATCTGTATTAAAATGGGTGACCTGTTATATTTATTTTTATTTAAAATTTTTCTAATTAAGAGACAATTTAGCGTGGCCAGCCCACCTACCCCGCACATCTTTGGGTTGTGGGGGTGACACCCAACGCAGACACTGCGCGGGACCCGGGGCTGGGATCAAACCTGGGTCCTCGGCGCCGTGAGGCAGCAGTGTTAACTACTCTGCCTCTATTCCACCCCGACTCCTTAGTTTTAAACAGTGACTCCTAGTCTAGATTCTCTCTCTCTCTCTCTCTCTCTCTCTCTCTCTCTCTCTCTCTCTCTCTCTCTCTCTCTCTCTCTCTCTCTCTCTCTCTCTCTCTCTCTCTCTCTCTCTCTCTCTCTCTCTCTCTCTCTCGGAAATATCCTCTCCACATCCATCATGTCAAGACAGAATCTTGTGTGTTTCAATCAAGTCACCTCTTACTGTTCTAAACTCCAGTGGATACAAGCCTAGCCTCTCCAACCTTTTCCTTATAAAACAGCCTATAATACATTCCAGGTTTTAGTGAGCAAACCTTCTTTGAACTGCTTCCAATGCATTTATGTCCGTCCTTAAATTAGGAGATCAAAACTGTCTTGAGTACACCAGATATGGTCTTGCCAATGCTCTGTATAACTGACTCACCTGATGAAGGAGCTGCGCTCCGAAAGCTAATGATTCGAAACAAACCTGTTGGACTTTAACCTGGTGTTGGAAGACTTCCTACTGTGCCCACCCCAGTCCAATGCTGGCATCTCCACATCATGGCTATATAACTGAAGCATAAGCTTTCTACTTTTGTATTCTGTTCCCCTCACAATAAACAATAACACTCTGTTAACTTTCATAATTACATGCTGTACCTGTATACTAACCTTTCACGGTTCATGCACTAGTATACACAGATCCCTCTACATCTCTGCAATCCCTCACCATTTAGATAGCATGATTTTTTTTCTTCTTTCCACCAAAATAGACAATTTCACATTTTTCCTAACCATCTTTTATCATCAGCAAATCAAGCCACCGTACCCATGGTCCCTTTATCCAAGCCATTTATATACATTGTATACAATTGAGGGCTCAGCATTGCTCCCTGTGGCACATCACTCATTTTACCCTGCCAACCAGAAAATTACCCATTTATGCCTACTCTTTCTTTAGCTATCCAGTCTTCTATTTATGCCATCTCCCTACATCATGAGCTTTTACTTTCATCAATATCCTTTGATTGTAGAGCACATCAAATTCCTTCTGGAAAGCTAAGTACAGTACATCCACTGGTTCCCCTTTATCTATAGCACGTGTTTCTTAAAAGAACTCTAATAAATTGGTAACATGATTTTACTTTCACAAAACCTGATTGCCATGAATTTATCCAAGTGCTCTGTTATAACCTCTTTAATAATGGCTTCCAGCATGTTTCCTGTGATAGATTTTAAGCATCTAGGCCTTGGTTTCCTTCTTCTAGTCTCCATCCCTTTTTGATCAAAGGAATTACATGTGCTATTTTCCAATTTAATGGATCCCTCTCTGAACTATCCACTATCTCACTAGCCACTTTTAAGAGCCTAGGCTGATGTCCATCAGGTCCTGTCAGCCTACATATCAAAAAGTTTGTTTAGTGCCACTTCTTTGGTAATGAATTCCTCCTCCTTTCATCCCTAATTTACAGCTATTTCTGGGATGTTACTCACATTTTCTGTAGTGAAGGTTGATACAATAAACCTGTCCAATTCATTTGCCAGCTCCTTATTTTCCATTATTCATTCCCCAGACTCGCTTTCTATGGGTCCAGTGCTCACTTTGTTAATATTTCTTTTTAAAATGCCGATATAAACTCTTACTGTCTTTTTATATTCCAACTAGCTTTCCCTCATACACTCATTCTCCCTCCTTACTAATTATTTAGTCATCCCTTCCTGTTTGTTTTTTACCTTGTCCTATATTCTGACCTGTCAAATGTCCATGAGCAATTATATACTTTTTCTTTAAATTTGATGCTATCATTAACATTTTTAACCACGGATGGTAGATCTTCTCCTTGGAATTTATCTATTCTGAAATACCACTTAAATGTCTGCCTGCCATTTCTATTAATCTATCCCTTAATCTAATTAGCCAGTTCAGTTTGCTCTTGCAACTGCCCTTAGTCTTGGACACACTCTTCTCTCCCTCAAACAAAGTTAAATTCAATCAATATGATCACTGCTGCCTATGAATGGCTTCACTATGAGGTCATTAATCTCGCTGTACAATACCAGGTCTAGTATAGCCCCTCCCCTAAAGTGACTTCTTGTATTGATCATTTCTCATCTCTACCGAAACCGCTTCTACGTCCTGATTTTGCTGAGCTTGGGCCATCCCCTCCATAGCCAGATGAATGCAATGCTGAGAGAATAGTTGTGAAACCATATCCATGTTTGATTGTATAGAATGTAAAAGATTCAAATTAATTTAATCATTGCTCAGAAGGAATGGCTGTGCGAGGTTTATTTGTCCTTCTGTTACAGTTTGAAAGCTCGCTCCGCTGATCAGGATCTTGGCTACATACGTTTCTTTTCCTTTTCCTTGATTGATGGTTACATTTCAATTGTCGTGGACACACAGACGCAGAAGAGGTTGGTTTATTTTTAAATTTTAATTTTTAAATTTAAAAAAAAGAGAACTTTGGAGATTTTCTGAAGTGTTTTGAACACTTTTGTCCTCTTGTGTTATTTGTACAGTTTTTCCAAACCATGCAAAGGATTAGCCAAGTAGAGGGAGCATTGAAATTTGGGTTAACTTTATTCTGTTTTGTAAGTATGGCAGCAAACGATTACTCAGATTGTGCTCATTCAAATACCCATAGATGCTGCTGGTTTTCTGTCGCTCACTTTCTCTTTGTATCCATTGAATCATATACCACCGAAGGAGACCATTTGGCTAATCTTGCTTGTGCTGGCTCTTTTGAAAGAGTTGTCAAATTATTCTCATTCCCTACTACTTTGACCACATCCCTGAAAAATTTACATTTTTAAGGACAAAATCCATTTCCCTTTGGATGTCCTCAGTTGCCATCTTAAAGCCTACAAGATTATGGTCACTATTGTCTACATTTACTACTATTACCTGCCCAGGCTAATCCCCATTAATGAACCCCCCCCCCCCCCCCAACATTGTTGCACATCTTGCACGTTGGGGTGGAAAGTAACCTTGTGGATTGTTGTCAGAACTTGTTTCCTTATTCCATTTTCCCATCGCTTCTGACCAGTTGTTATTGTAGCTGAATTCTCCCATGATTATTCAGCTTTAATACTACTAATTTCCTGTTACATTTTATATCACTTCCTCCCTTCCACTACTAGGTGGTGTGTAGACCGCCCTAATTTGTGTGATTGATCCTCTATTGTCCTTTTAGCTCTAACCACATGGATTCTATTTCTGATACATTTTTGTACCGTCTTTCTGTTTTTCTCCAAGTGCAGTTACTTCCTCTCCCTTTTCTCCTCTGTCTTTCCTGAATACATTATACCCTGAAATTAATGTTTAATTTCCAGTCCTGGTTTTTCTGCAGTCATGTCTCAGTATCCCCTACCACGATTGGTTTCTCACGACTTATTGCTTTCAGTTGACATGCTTAATTACGGACACTGTGCCTTGCTGTTCAGAGGTTTAACTCCATTTTTAATAGCAGTTCTCCATATGTTGTATTTTGCACCACATGTTTAACACTCCTGCTTTAGTTCTATTTCTCGTCTGGCTTTCTAAGTCATCACATTAATTTTCCTATGCTCGCCTGTTTTTTGTTTATATTTGGGATAATTTAATTTCATTTCCTGTACACCTCCCACCTCTCCTCCTGCCACCCCCCCCAAAATCTTGCTAGTTTATAGATACAATAAAACTTGTTCATTTAAATTTGCTCTGCGGTTGACCCCTTAAAGCTGCTCATTGCTGTTGGTTGCACATCCAAAAGGGGAGTCCTGTTGGATCGTGGGTTGGATTGATAATGCTAGCAGCATTTATTTGGGGCTGAATGGCCTTTCCGCATCACCACTTGTGCCGAGTGTTGGGATGGACGATTGTCAAGAGGACAGCAAACCAGGGTCAAGTAATGCCGCTGTAAGGCTGCATGAGAATTCTATACTTGGCTTGATTTAGCTTTGGAAATGACGTATCTGTTTTTATGCTGATCGTTCTCTTGGGTGATTCATGTGGTTGTGTCCACATGTGCCAGGATGGCCTTCCCAAGGGCAAATGTGCCCTTTGCCATTCCATGTTTTCACCTGACCCATCTGTTTCCTCTTAACAGATTCCCCAGCAACCTGCTGCTCACAAGTGCTTCGAGTGAGCTCTGGAGGATGGTGCGGATAGGCGGACAGCCCCTGGGATTTGGTAACTATGAATGTGTCTCTATCTTATCAACAGCTAGATAGGAAATGGAAAAGCTGAGATTTAATGGGCTAATGATCCTGGTTTTAATTTCTCTACGATGTGCCACTGATGTACGTGCAGGTTGATTTTGATGGTTTCAGTCAGTTTGGGCTAATGGTGACTTTTTATTATTTGGCCAAAGATGTATGGAATGCAAATGTATTTTTGAAACGAGCATCATGTCCTATTTATATCCTGGCTCAATGGACTGGAGATGGCAGCTGCTACCAGGGTTTACGCAATCAACTTTGGGAAGTCCCTGCTCTCAAGCTTTGCTCACAGGCAGATCTATAAGATGTCTGAGCAGAAGTAGGCCATTGACTCACCAAGTCTGCTCTGACATTTAGTGAGGTCATGACTGATTTGCTATGATAATCCTCAACTCCACTTTCCCGCTTTGTCACCATAACCCTTGTAAAAGTAAAGTCGCCATAGTCCCAGATGACCATAGGCTGCTTTCCCCTTTTGAGGGGAAGAATTGACTGGAGTGATTTAATCTGAGGATCACCACACATCCCCCTTGATTCCCTTACTGATTTAAGCCTTCGGCATACTTTTTAAAATTCTTTTTTAAAAATAAATTTAGAGTACCCAATTATTATTTACAATTAAGGGGCAATTTAGCATGGTCAATCCACCTAGCCTGCACATCTTTTGGGTTGTGGGGGCGAAACCCACGCAGACACTGGGAGAATGTGCAAACTCCACACGGACAGTGACCCAGGGCCGGGATTCGAACCCGGGTCCTCAGCACCGTAGGCAACAATGCTAACCACTGTGCCACCGTGCTGCCCCTGGCCTTCGACATACTTAACGAAGAATTTTTAAATCCCACTTGCTTCCATGGCATGATTTGAACCCATGTCCCCAGAGCAATAGCCTGGGCCTGTAGAGTATTGTTCTGCCACCATCTGCCCATCTTGTTTCCTTTGGTGACGCTGTTTCACTGAGTTAAGATGTAAGGAAAGATGTTTCACTTTAATGTTGGCTTCCAGAGGTAAATTATCCTTTCACCGATGTGACCCCGATGAATGTTCACAGACTAAATAACCTTTAAAATATTGGAGGTTTTTCTGCAGATTCAGTTTATATTCTATGTGGTGATGATCTCTACGTTGCAATTTCACGTTGCAGCCATGTGAAACTCCGGCGATGTTGGGGGATATTTTTTTAAATACGCGTACATGGGAATGTCGGCAAGCCAGTGTTAGTCACATAATTCGATGAGGTACGACAAAACCTCTGTCTTGGCACATGGCTTGCACAGTGAGGACGAGGGGCTGAGCTCATGCCCTCCCAATACTGTTACTGCTGCAGAGACTGGCACACTGCAGAACACCCTCCCTAACAGCACTGTGGGTGTACCTACAACACACGGACTGCAACTGTTCAAGAAGGTAGCTCGCCATCACCGTCTTCTTGAGGGCAATTAAGGATGGGCAATAAAAGCTGGTCTGGCTCGCGCCGTGCGGATCCTATTAATAAATTAATAAATAGGAATGTTTCAATCCTCAGTAGTGCCACCCTTTTTCTTTTAAAGTGCACTCTATTTGTTTTAGAACTGAATTTAAAAGTTAAGAAATAAACTATGGAGCCGAAGCAAACTGTACAGAATTATTTTTTGATGAGCAGTAACCAAAATGAAAAGCAGCTCGAACATCGCAATATCTCAGCCTTTTAAGCGACCCTGGATTTGTGTAGGGCAGATGATGGAACCTGGTTTAGGCTGCTTCCAAAAATAAAGCGATATTTTAAAACTAATAAAAGTGTACGACTTTGGCTAAATTCTGGAACTCCCTGCCTAACAGCACTGTGGGTGTACCTGCACCAGATGGACAGTAGCGGTTCAAGAAGGAAGCTCACCAGAACCTTCTCAAGGGCATCTAGGGATGGGCAATGAATGCTGGTCTAGCCAGCGAAGCCCTCATCCTGCAAAACAAGTTTTAAAAAAAAAAATGCGTCTCGCTCTGACTGGAATAATGGAGTTTTAATGGTTCAGAAGAAGGCCATTTGGTCCATTGCATCCATACTTGCTCTTTTGTAGAGCAATTCAGTCAGTCCCATTTACCTACTCTTTTAAAAAAAAAACTTAAAATATAAATTTAGAGTACCCAATTATTTCTGTCCCAATTAGGAAATTTAGCATGGCCAATCCACCTACCCTGCACATCTTTGGGTTGTGGGGTGAGACACACGCAGGCACGGGGAAAATGTGATAACTCCACACGGGCTGTGACCCGGGGCTGGGACTGAACCCAGGTCCTCGGCACTGTGAGGCAGCAATGCTAACCACTGTGCCATCCCTGTCTACTCTATCTCTCGGCCTGCATATTTAGTTCACTTAAGTTTTCTTTTGATATCGCTAATCATCTCTGCTTCCACCACCACTCTCTTGTAGGCCGCATGTTCCAGGTCATTACCACTTTCTGCATAAGTTTCTTCCTCTGATCCCACATCACCTACCACCCCTGCCAAATATCTCTCGCCCAAAAGTGTACAAGACCATGAGGGGCATGGACAGAGCGGCTAGGGAGCTGTTGTTCCCCTTAGTTGAAGGGTCAGTCATTAGGTGACACAGGTTCAAGGTGAGGAGCAGGAGGTTTAGGGGGAATGTGAGGAAAATCCTTTTCACCCAGAGGGTGGTGACGGTCTGGAATGCACTGTCTGGGATGGTAGCAGAGGCCTCGCATCCTTTTTAAGAAGTACCTGGAAGAGCACTTAGAACGTCACAACATTCAAGGCTATGGGCCAAGTGTTGGCAAGTGGGATTAGGTGGGTAGGCCAGGTGTTTTTCATGTATTGGTGCAGACTCCATGGGCCATAGGGCCTCTTCTGCACTGTATTATTCTGTGAAAACTCCAAATCCGTGTCCCCATACAATGGGCTTAACATGGAACAAACCAGCCACTGTTGAGGTAGAGTTAATAAATAGTGAGTGTTGTAACTATTGCCTATAATGCAGTGACATATACAGGAGCCACTTCACTGGCAACTTTGCATAACAATTCAAGATATAATTGGATAAAATATTATGAAAACTATTGCATTACCGGATTAGTAAACTTGTGTTTGGACATACTGCAATAAACCATTTTACGCTGTTCTAAGGAATCAAGTCTAGAGATGAAGTGAATACAGAAGACAAAGGAGAATATTTCCAAAATAGGCTGAGGGACTATGCAGACAAAACTGGTAACTACAGCAATGGGTGACCAAATGTTTGCAGGCACTCATGAGCACCTTTTTGGCATCTGTTGGACCTGTGCATGTTCTTTGTGGATTTCCTTTTAATGTGTAATGTTAGTTGTGCTGAACGTTACAGCACCTGTAGCTCAATAGAAGAACAAAGAAAATTACAGCACAGGAACAGGCCCTTCGGCCAACCCCAGCCTGCACCGATCCAGATCCTTTATCTAAACCTGTTGCCTATTTTCCAAGGATTTACTTCCCTCTGTTCCCCGCCCGTTCATATATCTGTCTAGATTCATCTTAAATGATGCTATCATGCCCTCCTCTACCACCTCCGCTGGCAAAGCGTTCCAGGCACCCACCACCCTCTGCGTTTAAAGAAAACTTTCCACGCACATCTCCCTTAAAAAGCACTACACTGGCATTCTAGAAGAGTAGAGGAATCCAGCAAAGCTGCAGCTGCTGGAATCAGCTCACGTTTGCCCTCTTGCTGCAGAGTGCAAAATAGCAGGTTTGGCAAATCTGTTTTTGTTTTCAGCGGCATGTAGGTGGGAGCCTTTGAATTCCAAACCTTCATTAAAAAAACTAATGGGCGTCACAGTGGCGCAGTAGATGGCACTGCTGGCCCACAGTGCTGAGGACCCGAGTTCAATTCTGGCCCTGGGTCACTGTGCACATGGAGTTTGTACATCTCCCTGTGTCTGCATGGGTCTTACCTCCAAAACACACACATGTGCAGGGGAGGTGGATTGGCCACACTAAATTGCCCCTTAATTGGAAAAGAAAAGGAATTGGTACTCTAAATTCATATTTAAAAAATGCAATGTTGTCTTTTCTTAAGCAACACTAAAATTAAGAGGAGCAAAGTAATTGGTTGGATTTTCAATATTGTCACTTGGCTTGACCGGTTTTCATGTTCCTATATCAATGTCTCCAAGGCTTCCAATGGTTCAGAGGAAGTGGAGGAAATCCGGGCTAGCAGCAAATAGGGCCATAATACAAAAACAAGCATAAAAATGTTAAAAAGGCAAATCTAAGACACTATCTGAATGCACGGAGCATTCGTAATAAGGTAGACTAAGTAACAGCGCAAATGAATATAAGCAAGTACGATGTGATTTTTATTAGGGAAACATGACTGCAAGATGACAAAGGCTGGGAATTGAATATCTAGGGGTACTCAATATTTAGAATGGACAGGCAAAAAGGGAAAGGTGGTGGGGTGGGTTAGGGTTATCCATTCGGGTGTAAATCAGTGCAATAGGGAGAGGATATTGGCTCAGAAGATCTAGGTGTACAATCAGTCTACGTGGAGCTAAGAAACAACAAGGGGCGGAAAACATTGGTGGGAGTTGTCCATAGTAATGGTAAGGTAGGGGATGGCATTAAACAGGAAATTAGAGATGCAAGTAACAGTAATATTGGATCATCTTGATCTATATATAAGCTGGACAAACCAAATTAGTAGTAATACTGTGCCAATTGAATTCCTGGCGTGTGTACGAGATTTTTTTTTTTATTAAGACCAGTGCATTGACGAAAACAATATGGAACAGGCTAGCCTAGATTTGGTATTGTGCAATGAGAAGGGGTTAATTAATCTTTTGTGCAAGATGCTTTAGGGAACAGTGGTCATAACAATATAGAATTTTTTGTTAGGATGGAAAGTGAAGAGGTTCGATCTAAAAAGACATGATGGTGGAGAGGCAATGGCTAATATTTAAGGAAAGAATATACATTGCAACAATCCTACATTCCTTTCTGATGCAAAACACACAAGAAAAATGCCCAACCATGGCTAACAAAAAATTAAGTGATAGAGTTAGAGATCCAAAGAGGGGTCTTCTAAAGTTGGTAATGCCTGAAACTGACCATCTCCTGCAAGAGAGAATCTAACCACTGCCCCTTGACATTCAATGACATTACCATCGCTGAATCCACCACAATCAACATCCTCGAGGTTAGATCAGAAACTGAATTGGACGAGCCATATTAATACTGTGGCTATCAGGCAGATCAAAAGCAAGGAATCCTACGGCGAGTAACTCACCTCTTAACCCCCCCCCCCAGTCTGTCTACCATCTACAAGGCACAAGTCAGGAGTGCAATGGAATACTCTCCACTTGGCTGGATGAGCGCAGCTCCAACAACACGAGAAACTCAACACCATTCAGGACGAAGCAACCTACTTCATTGCTCCCCCTTCCACAAACATTCAAACCCTCCACGACCTAAAAATAGTGGCAGCCATGTGTACCATCTACAAGATGCACTGCGGTAACTCACCAAGGTTCCTTAGACAGCACCTTCGAAACCCACGACCACTACTATCTAGAAGGTCACGAGCAGAAGATACTTGGGAACCCCACCACCTGGAGGTTCCCCTCTAAGTCACTCGCCACCCTGGAAATATATCGCCTTCCTTCACTGTCACTGGGGCAACATCTTAGAACTCCCTCCCTAACAGCACAGTGGATGCACCTACACTTCAACGACTGCAGCGGCTCAAGAAGGGAACTTATCACTACCTTCTGAAGGGGAACTAGGGATGGGCAATAAAGTCTGGTCTAACCAGTGACGCCCACATTCCGTAAATGAATTTAAAAAAAAGATAAAGTAGCAAGCCTGAGGAATGGGAGCAGTTTAGAATTCACCAAAGGAGGACAAAAAGATTGAATAGAGTATGAGAGTAAACCTGCAAGTATGTAAAAAGAAAAGGATTAGTGAAGACAAATGCGGGTCCCTCATAGTCCAAAAACAGGAGAATTTATAATGGGGACCATGGGAATATCAGAGCAATTATACAGCTACTTTCATTCTCCCGTCACGGAGGAAGACACCAATAACTTTACGGAAATACTAGGGAACCAAGGGTCTAAAGAGAAGGTGGAATTGATGGAAATCTTAAAAAAAAAAAAAAAAAGTTCTGGAGAAATCAGTGGGACTGAAAGCCGATAAATCCCCAGGGCCTGATCTCCAGAGTACCGAAGGAGGTGGCCATGGAAATAGTGGATGCATTAATTTGTCATCTTCCAAAGTTCTGTAGCTTCTGCTACAGTCCCGCAAATTGGAGGGTAGCAAAGGTATCCCATGATTTAACAAAAGAGGGAGAAAGATGGGTAATACAGACCAGTTGACTTAACATCAGTAGCAGGGAAAATGCTGGAGTCTGTTATAAAGTATGGTATATAAGCACTTGGACAAATTCAACATGGATTTATGACATATAAATCACGTTTGACAAACCTACTGGAGTTTTTTGAGCACTTAACTAGCAGAATAGTTAAGGGAGAATCGGTAGATGTGGTGAATTTGGGGGGGGGGATGTGATTCTCCCACCTGGCGTGCGTGTGTGGGTGGGGGGGGGGGGGGGGGGGGGGGGGATACCGCCCGATATACTTGCCAAAGAAGGAATGCAGCAAATGTTCCCCAGACTGATTTGTGAGATGGCAGGATTGTCGTACGAGGAGAGATTGGGTTAAATCCTGTATTCACTGGATTTTAGAATAAGAGGGGTTCTCATTGAAATGTATAAAATTCTGACGGGGTTAGACAGACTGGGTGCAGGGATGTTATGGCTGGGGAGGGGGGGATCGAGGACAAGGGGTCGCAGTCTCAGGATTCTGGGTCAGCAATTTGGGGCTGAGGCGAGGAAAAGCCTCATTACTCCAAGGGTGGTCAACCCGTGGAATTCTCAACCACAGAACGCTGTGGAGACCAAAATATTGAAGCAAGTAGATTTCTAGGCGTAAGGGGAATGGGGAGAACGGGGGAGTATGACGTTGAGGATAGCCATGATCGTATTGACTAGCAGGCTCGAAGGGCCAAATGACCTATTCTTGTCATTTTCCGTGTTTCTATGTTTCTAGGTGTGAGTGTTATACAGCGACTTTGTTTTTCATCCCGACAAATTTTAATTGGACAAAATTATTTTTTGTTTTCTTGGTAGTTTAGTGAATCATACTTCAATTTGGAGATGGATATGAGAAATTCAGTGTGGAGTTTTGAAATGGGGAAAATCCTCCAACAAAGTCAACTAGTTTCAGTGGTACCCCTCAGCTATGGGTCATAATGTTGTGGGATCAAGCCCTACTCTAGGACTTGAGACATTATTGAAAGTGTCGTCTTTCAGTGATGTTGAAGGAAGCATTCTCCCTCAAACAGCAAGGTGGAAGTGGGGGGGGGGGGGGGGGGGGGGGGGGAAGAGGGATGATGAAGTGCGCATAGTTCTCCTAGTATTTTGGACAATATTTACTCCTTTACTTAACACTATTAAACTTATCATTCATCTCTGCTGTTTGTGGACCGTTGCTGTGTATATCCATGTGATAACAGTTTCTGTGGCTATAACACGCATGGCATGTCCTGCAAATCTGAAAGATATTGTATAATTGCCAGTTTTATAGTACCTCCTACTGCTTGCATTTATATTGCTTCTTTAGCAAAGAAAATGAGCCAAAACCAAAATTCTTCAGAGGAGCAGAAGGAAAAAGTGGACTTGCCAAAGGGGTAGATTTTCTAAAGTGCCTTAAAGGAGTAGAGTGAAATAGAGGTGGAGGGCTTTAAGGGGGGCAGCAGCTAAAGATAGTTGGTCTTTTTTTTTTTAAAGCAAAACTTCACTTGGCCAACTCTAGATTCTCTATTAACAACATGTGTAGAATGTATTGAATAACTCTCGTGGAGTTCTCTGATGTCCAAAGGCTGCAGAGAGGTTGAAGACATGGGAAAGGGATAATGCTCCTTGGTCAGAGTCATGGAAGATGTCATTTGTTACTTTCCTTGGTCTGTATTGGCTCAGTGATGGGGTGGAAGCCTGATTGGGGGAGGGAGCAGGAAAGGAGGCTCGTGGGGGGGGGGGGGGAAAGCAGGAAAGGAGGCTGGGGGGGAGGGGTAGAGCAGGAAAGGAGGCTGGGGGGGGGGTGGAGAGTGAAAACAGGGAAGGAGGCTGGGGTGGGAGGGGGAAAATGGGAAGGAGGCAGGGGGTTGGAGGGTGATAACCGGAAAAGAGGCTGGAGGTGAGGGACGAAAACGGGGCAGGAGGCTGGGGGGGGGGGGATGGGAAAGGCTGGCCGGGGGGGGGGGGGGGGGGGGGGAGAATGGGAAAGGCTGGCGGGGGGGGGGAAATGGGAAAGGCTGGCGGGGGGGGGGGAAATGGGAAAGGCTGGCGGGAGGGGGGAATGTGAAAGGCTGGCGGGGTGGAGGGGGGGAAATGGGAAAGGCTGGCGGGGTGGAGGGGAGAGTGGGAAATCGGGGAAGGAGGCTGGGAGGGAAAAACAGGGAAGGAAGTAGGCGGGGGGGGAGGTGCAAAACAGGGAAGGAGGAATGGGGGAAATCCGGGAAGGAGGCGAGGGCGTAGGGCAGGGAACTGGAAAGGAGCCTCCGGGAGTGGCGAGCCGAGCAGGAAAGGCGGCCCGGGGAAGCAATGGTCAAGGGAGCTGGACCTTGTGGTGTACAATGTGAATTCCAAGAAAATGAGGGCCGATGTGACAGAAAGCAGAGATACACGCAGGTACGGGTTGGGATACAGGTTCGGGTTGGGTTGGGTTAGGTTAAAGTTGAGTGTGGGGTGGTGGGTGTAGTTGGTGGAGGAGAGTGAGGCCCAATAATGCTTGATGTGGTTGAGCTGATATGGTGATGAGTCGTCAAATCTCAAATTTGTTCAATGCCAGGAAACCTCAAAAGTCCTGGTTTTCATTTGTTTGTTTAATATTCTGGTCTGTTTTAATGTTGATATTCAAATTCTGTATTCACTTAAGAAGAAAATAGTGTGATATGGGGAGATGCAATTGAAGCATTGCATCCCTGAGAGAATGACTGACTAATAGTTGCAGTCAACAAGTGGCTGTTGTTTTTCTCATATAGGGGCTGGATTGGTTCTTGTCCATTTAATTTGGCTGAGAAATTAAAATGGATAGCCTTGCTAACAAACATTCAGAGGATTGTGATTCTTTGCCTTTTTATATGCACTAATAGTAGTAAGCGCTGCCTAGTAATGGCATTACAGTCACATTTGCTTAAAAAGGTTTACATGCCAAGCACTTGGACAGCTGAGTGAGTAAATGTTCCTTTATTTTTGTGAAATTTCTATCTCGATGATCACTGAGGGCTGTGTTCAGCTATTTGATGCTTCATTTTGGCCCATTGGCTATCCTTCACTTTTTTGAATAGGGAATGAATCCCAAATCTAATCTGTGCTGCTGTTGGGGTTGAGATCTATACCTGTAAAATCAAAACCCTGTTAATTGTCTGATTAGTGGTTTATTCAATTCAAATATCAAGGGTGACTCCAGTGGAGTTTGCACTTTCTCCCCATATCTGTGTGGGCTTCCTCCTACAGTCCCAAAAGATCTGCAGGTTAGATGGAGTGGCCATGATAAATTGCCTCTTTAGTGCCCAAAAAAGGCTCGGTAGGGCTATGGGGATAGGGTGGGGGCCTAGGTAGGGTGCTCTTTTGGAGCGTCGGTGCAGACCCGATGGGCCGATTGGCCTCCTGCACTGTAGTGATTCTAGTCTATGACTATCTGACCGTCACTTATTGACATGTGGCGGTGCTGTGCATCATTTGAGTTGAGATCACCGGCCATTTCCAGGGTTTAGTTCGATGGGGGTGCCACTGAATGTTAGTATAATACGGTGAGTATAATTATTGTTGTCAATGCGATGTGGCATACTGATGTCAGTTCTTTGATATAACCACGTTTCTATATCTGCAAATGCTGATGCTTTTTAATCTGTCTCTTCAGATGAATGTGGGATTGTTGCACAGATCTCCGAGCCTCTCGCGAATGCTGACATTTCCGCTTACTACATCAGCACCTTTAATTTTGACCATGCACTGGTAAAAGTCTTTCTTTCCTGCATATGGTTATACATTGCGTGTTGTATCTGATACCAATTTGCTTAAAAACAATAGACATGATGGGATATCAATGGATAGAGGAAGATGGACGATGCTTTGGTGAAGAATTTATTTAGTATCCGAGTTGTGGAGTTTCTTTCACTGATTTTTCTCTCCAGTGGGCTGTGTGCTTGTTGCTGGCAGTGCTAAAGGAACCTTTGCCTGAGGGACGCTTGACACCGTCTCTCTTTCAGAAAACTAAAAACACAAGTTCCAGCCATTGGATGATGTGGGAAGGGGTTATTGTGGGAGGATGATTATGTGACCAGCTGCTGAAAGAATGTATTCACACAAACTAGTGGAAAACAATCTTACTGGGGTGTGGGGGAAGAGGCTGAGCAGAACTCCCAACTATTCAATATATCCTCCCCTACTCTCCTCCCATCATATAATTTGTAATTTGTTTTTAATATTTGCAATAAGTAAAGTAAAGTCACCGTAGTCCCAGGTGCTTTTCCCCTTTTTGAGGGGATTTATCCTGAGGATCACCACACCTCAGGTGAGGGGCAAGATTGAGAAGGCGGGGCCTTCATGAAAAACCTTAGCTGGTATGGGAATTGAACCCACGCTTCTGGCCTTGCTCCGCATCACGAGCCAGCTCTCCAGCCAAGTGAGCTAAACCACTTTCGCTAACCCCTATACAAGGTTCAGGGCAAAGCTGTCGGAGGATTTGTGAGAAAAAGGGCGGGGGAGTAGCTCTGGTGAGCGAAGGTTCCAGCTTTGGCGTACCGGATGTTGGCACTGAGAAATACATTGCAAGGGAGACAGCCTTGAGGAGTTGCAGCAACAATACCTGAGTGTCTGAACATACATTGAAACATAGAAAATAGGAGCTGGAGGAGGCCATTTGGCCCTTTGTGCCTGCTACGCCATTCATTGCAATCATGCCTGATCGTCAAGTTCAATACCCTGATCCTGCCTTCCCTCCATATATCTTGATAATGGGGGCTGGTTTAGCTCAGTGGGCTAGACAGCTGGTTTGTGATGCAGAACAAGGCCACCAGCGCGGGTTCATTCCCGTACCAGCTGAGAATTCGGAATTCTCCCTCTGTGTACCCAAACAGGTGTGGGCATGTGGCGACTTGGGGCTTTTCACAGTGAACTAATTGCAGTGTTAATGTAAGCTGACTTGTGACTATAAAGGTTATTATTATTATTATCCCTTTAGCTCCAAGAGCTAAATCAAACTGCTTCTTGAAAATATAAAATGTTTTTGCCTCAACTACGTTCTGTGGTAGCGAATTCCACAGGCTGACCATTCTTTGGGTGAAGAAATTTCTCCTATGGAGGAAAACCATATATTTTCGATTAGTTTTTAAAAAAATGAATACCCCTACATTGGTGAGCCAGGTGGGTCAACAGGTGAGGAACAATCACAATGTGGGGTTTGGCATGGGGATACATATCTTCATAACAGCATTGAAAATGTGTTATTTTTGTTTAGTCCGATTTGTCAACACTATTTTCTTCTTTCTCTCTCTCTCTCTCTCTTTCCCCCCCCCCCCCCCCCCCCCCAGGTGCCTGAAGAAGATATTGACAGTGTTATCACTATGCTGCAGAAACGCCAGAACGGTGAAAGATAGCAAAGGCCACCTGGCCTTGTGTCACCTGACTTTATATTTACAATGACTTCATCCATCAAGTTGACGTGTAAACTTTGAAAACCAGGGAATACCGTCTCCCAGAAGCCTATGCTGTCAGCATAAGACAGACATTTAGACTATTGGTTTTCTACAATATTCAGTAGTTAAACAGTTTACTTAGAATAAGGTTAGCTAATTTTCTTCAGGAAATTGGGTTAAATCCTGTTTACTACAATGATTGAACTCCTGTGCACAGCCATGAAAATTTGCATTACTGTTTTGCACTTAACACCCTTCAATGTGTGGATGGCCTGATTCTCGAAGACGTGCAAAAGTGTCCCGTTTGCTGCTTCAGGGTAAACTGGATGTAGTGTGTGAAATAGCTTTAAAACACCACGTAACGCAGGTAAGCTGGGTCATGAACCTTAAACGTTTGAGTCGTTACGAGCCTCCTACCCATGGGCTTCTTGAATCTATGCCCGAAGAAAAATGTAGAAGGTTGGGGTTGAGGGAGAGTGGTTGTGGGGAGGTTTATAGCATTATTCAACCCTCTCTGATACGTTGTTGGAATTCATTTCTGGATGAAATTTTAGCCCGATTGGTATGGCTGTATTGAATTATATTATTCAATTTTTCATGAATGTCTTATTTAATTCTACTTGGTTTCTAAGTATTTTAATATACTTACAATTATAATCCTCCACAGTCTGTACTTAAGTGGTGCTGCTCCTCTTCCACTACAATGAGCTTCCTTTATCTTGGGAGGCTACAACAGATGAGATTGCGGAGTGTGGGATAAGAAAGCTGTCATCTCGCAGTTTTTATTCATGAAACATATGACGGGTGCTTTCATCGCACGGCAACCAGTGTGTGCTGAACATAAAGTTAATTGTTTTATTGTTGGGAACTGACGTCCTGTAGCTGTGAAGTTGATTGCTGGACAGACGCCTGGTTGCTGACTGTAAACTTGCTTTTTGAGATTAAGTGTTATTAAAATAATTAATTTACAAAACAAAGTGTGAGTGTGGAGTTTGCACGTTCTCCCCGTGTCTGCGTAGGTTTCCTCCCGGGTGCTCCGGTTTCCTCCCACAGTCCAATGATATGCAGGTTGGGTGGATTAGCCAAGATAAATTGCCCCTCGTGTGTCCAAAAGGTTACGTGTGGTTACGGGGATAGGGTGGAAGCATGGGCTTAAGTAGGGTGCTCTTTCTAAGGTCCGCTGCAGACTTGATGGGCTGAATGGCCTCCTTCTACACTGTAAATTCTTTGATTAAAAAAAGTGTGCGCGCGCGCGCGCGCATGCTTTTAAGAGACAACCAGATCCGAAAATGGCAAAATACAACACTACAAGAAAGCAGGAGCTGAGTGTGTTGGGTAGTTTCAATGTTGGCCGCTCCTTGATTCAATCCTCTGTTCTTTTTCCTTTCCACCTTTTTTGCCCTACCCTTTTCTCCCCTTCTCCTACTCCCATCCTTTCCTCCTGTTTACTGGTGTCCCTTCCCCCGCCCAGCTCACTTTGAGTGGCTTCATGTATGAGTTTTCTTTCGTAGTTGGCAGGCTATTCGAGAAAAGCAATCATGGATGACATTAATTTCACTTGCCAATAGCCATGCCCCCTTGCCGTGATCAGCTAACTGCTTTATTCTAGTTTATGATCCCAGGACCACCCTGGTTTTGATCTTGTAGAATGCTTTAAAGTTTGCACATTAGAATGTCACAGGAGGAGATTTGCGTATTTGTTGGACAACTTTGAAGTATAATGTGCCCCCCCCCCCCCCCCCCCCCCCCCCCCTGCACATCAACATTATCTATTGTGACATTGTTTTCATGGTAAATGTAAGCGCAACATTGCCTCCCCTTTCGGCAGGACGCTGCTTAGTTGTCGCTCAGCTGGCAGCAGTGTCAGTGGGCAGTTGGGAGCAGATCATCATTGTTTTCCTGTGTTGGATGATGATTGTCTGCTGAAGAGTAATGAGCACAAGCAAGGTAAGCTGCCGTATTCATCGAAGACTGATCAATAAGACTGAGAAGATGGTAAAAGAGGGGGGGGTGTGGCATTGTTAATCAAGGAAAGTATTACGGCGGTAGAAAGGACGCTTGAGGACTCGTCTACTGAGGCAGTATGGGCCGAGGTGAGGAACAGTAGAGGAGAGGTCACCCTGTTGGGAGTTGTCTATAGACCTCCGAATAGTTCCAGAGATGTAGAGGAAAGGATTGCAAAGATGATTCTTGACAGGAGCGAGAGTAACAGGGTAGTTGTTATGGGGGACTTTAACTTTCCAAATATTGACTGGAAATACTATAGTTCGAGTACTATAGATGGGTCAGTTTTTGTGCAGTGTGTGCAGGAGGGTTTTCTGACACAGTATGTAGACAGGCCAACAAGGGGCGAGGCCACATTGGATTTGGTACTGGGTAATGAACCCGGCCAGGTGTTAGATTTAGATGTAGGTGAGCACTTTGGTGATAGTGATCACAATTCGGTTATGTTTACTTTAGCTATGGGCAGGGATAGGTATATACCGCAAGGCAAGAATTATAGCTGGGGGAAAGGCAATTATGATGCTATTCGGCAAGATTTAGGATGTATAGGATGGGGAAGGAAACTGCAGGGGATGGGTACAATCGAAATGTGGAGCTTTTTCAAGGAACAGCTACTGCGTGTCCTTGATAAGTATGTACCTGTCAGGCAGGGAGGAAGTTGTCGAGCAAGGGAACCGTGGTTTACTAAGGAAGTTGAAGCACTTGTCAAGAGAAAGAAGAAGGCTTATGTTAGGATGAGACATGAAGGCTCAGTTAGGGCACTTGAGAGTTACAAGTTAGCCAGGAAGGACCTAAAGGGAGAGTTAAGAAGAGCGAGGAGAGGACACGAAAAGTCGTTGGCGGATAGGATCAAGGAAAACCCTAAGGCTTTCTATAGGTATATCAGGAACAAAAGAATGACTAGAGTAAGATTAGGGCCAATCAAGGATAGTAGTGGAAAGTTGTGTGTGGAATCAGAGGAGATAGGGGAAGCATTAAATGGATATTTTTCGTCAGTGTTTACACTGGAGAAAGACAATGTTGTCGAGGAGAACACTCGGGTTCAGTTGACCAGGCTAGATGGAATTCAGGTTCAAAAGGAGGAGGTGTTAGCAATTTTAGAAAATGTCAAAATAGATAAGTCCCCTGGGCCAGATGGGATTTATCCTAGGATTCTCTGGGAATCCAGGGAGGAGATTGCAGAGCCTTTGTCCTTGATCTTTATGTCGTCTTTGTCGACAGGAATAGTGCCGGAAGACTGGAGGATAGCAAATGTTGTCCCCTTGTTCAAGAAGGGGAGTAGAGACAACCCTGGTAATTATAGACCTGTGAGCCTTACTTCGGTTGTGGGTAAAATGTTGGAAAAGGTTATAAGAAATAGGGTTTATAATCATCTTGAAAAGAACAAGTTGATTAGCGATACTCAACACGGTTTTGTGAAGGGTAGGTCATGTCTCACAAACCTTATTGAGTTTTTTGAGAAGGTGACCAAACAGGTGGATCAGGGTAAAGCTGTTGATGTGGTGTATATGGATTTCAGTAAGGCGTTTGATAAGGTTCCCCACGGTAGGCTATTGCAGAAAATAAGGAAGTATGGAATTGAAGGTGATTTAGCGGTTTGGATCAGTAATTGGCTAGCTGAAAGAAGACAGAGGTTGGTGGTTGATGGCAAATGTTCATCCTGGAGTTCAGTTACTAGTGGTGTACCGCAAGGATCTGTTTTGGGGCCACTGCTGTTTGTCATTTTTATAAATGACCTGGAAGAGGGTGTAGAAGGATGGGTTAGTAAATTTGCAGATGACACGAAGGTCGGTGGAGTTGTGGATAGTGCTGAAGGATGTTATAGGATACAGAGGGACATAGATAAGCTGCAGAGCTGGGCTGAGAGGTGGCAGATGGAGTTTAATGCGGAAAAGTGTGAGGTGGTTCACTTTGGAAGGAGTAACAGGAATGCAGAGTACTGGGCTAATGGCAAGATTCTTGGTAGTGTAGATGAACAGAGAGATCTCGGCATCCAGGTACATAAATCCCTGAAAGTTGCCACCCAGGTTAATAGGGCTGTTAAGAAGGCATATGGTGTGCTAGCCTTTATAAGCAGGGGGATTGAGTTTCGGAACCACAAGGTCATGCTGCAGCTGTACATAACTCTGGTGCGGCCACACCTGGAGTACTGCGTGCAGTTCTGGTCACCACATTATAGGAAGGATGTGGATGCTTTGGAAAGGGTTCAGAGGAGATTTACTAGGATGTTGCCTGGTATGGAGGAAAGGTCTTACGAGGAAAGGCTCAGGGACTTGAGGTTGTTTTTGTTAGAGAGGAGAAGGCTGAGAGGTGACTTAATAGAGACATATAAGATAGTCAGAGGGTTAGATAGGGTGGACAGTGAGAGTCTTTTTCCTCGGATGGTGATGACCAACACGAGGGGACATAGCTTTAAATTGAGGGGTGATAGATATAGGACAGATGTCAGAGGCAGTTTCTTTACTCAGAGAGTAGTAGGGGTGTGGAATGCCCTGCCTGCAATAGTAGTAGACTCGCCAACTTTAAGGGCATTTAAGTGGTCACTGGATAGACATATGGATGAAAATGGAATAGTGTAGGTCAGATAGGCTTCAGATGGTTTCACAGGTCGGCGCAACATCGAGGGCCGAAGGGCCCGTACTGCGCTGTAGTGTTCTATGTTCTATGTTCTATGTTCTAATAATATTATATTATTGTTATATTAATCCTAACGGATGATGACTCACTCGCACTCAGACTATGGAGGATGCACCTGCATCTGCGTGTACATGACTGAGGACCCCCTTTGCGGCCAAACTGGGAAGGGGTGGGGGTTAGAGGTCACAGCGGAAAGGTAAATCTGCAAAATCAATCAGTAATTACTGTTGCCTAGATTTCAAATAAGAGACCATTTACTTTGGATCTCACCTCAACTGAACCACTGTGTTCAGTGATTGTGATATTATACATATTGAACTGTAGATTTATATCACTTCCAGATGGAATTGAAGCATAAAACAATGAACTTTCAGCTTTAAAAGTAATCCGTTTATGGTCAACAAGTGATTAAGTTAGCAATTAGGTTAACATCACGGGCTGTATTTAAAAAGGAAATGGGCGATAATTGGGAGAGAGTTGAGTTGGAATGAAGCTCTGTTTCTAAGAAGTAAAGACTTTGTTTTCTTATGCCAATAGCCATTGGAGCTTTACAATTAAACATGTTCTGGTATTGTGACTGTTCTACATCATTAGGCTGGTCAACATTCAAGCTTGCTCATTATTTTCCCCCCACTGCACAATTAATTGGATACAGCTGTCAGTAAATTCCCAAGGGGAAATATTAACACTCTGCGTACAGGTGATTACACCTTGCATACAGGTATTAAAACACAACATACAGCGTCAACATCTCCCATATAGTCATTAACACACTACATGCAGGTGTGAGGACCCTACATACAATGGTGTACCCCACTGAATATATGAAATTGTATATAATGTATAAAATTCTAACAGGACTGGACAGGGTAGATGCAGGAAGGATGTTCCTGATGGTGGGTGTGTATAGAACCAGGGGTCACAGTATGAGGATACGGGGGTCACAGTATGAGGATACGGGGGTCACAGTATGAGGATATGGGGTCACAGTATGAGGATATGGGGGTCACAGTATGAGGATACTGGATAATCCAGTGTTTTTCAAACTTTTTTTGCCCAGAACCCATTTTTGCCAACCGGCCAACCTTTGCAACCCACACCTGCCGACCTTCATGATCCACCCTTTTCCCTTGCCTTTAGTGTGACGTGAGCCTGCTTGTTCCTCACGATCTCACTTGCTTTGTTATTCAATGTTATATTTCTTATGATGATTTCAGCAAATGATTTAAGATCTCACTGCATCCGATTTAAAAAAAAAAAAAAAATCAAGAGGTTTGTCCTTGAACTCACCATGCTTAGTCTTCAAACGTTTTTGAAGGTTTAAACTCATTTGCCAGTGCTTCCCTGCATATAACACACATGGAGCGGGATTCTGAGACTAAGTGTTAACGCCAATGGAGAAACGATGGACTTCTGCGACAGAAAATCGGGCGCCGCACCTGGAACGATTCTGCTTCCATTGAGAGATGAGCACCGGGGCCGCGTGGAATGCAATCGCTTCCAATGAAAAACGTTGTGGGACTTGCTGGGTCCGTGATCGGCACTTTTGAGGTTGACGAGCTGCAGCCGCACATACACATTACACTCCCGACACAAATTTATGCCAACCAAAAAGGTGGCACTCATTTTGATTTGATTTATTATTACAAATACTAAAGTACAGGGGAAAGTATTTTTCTGCGGCCGAGGGAATGTACACCACAATTGTGCATTATGTACACCATAAAAGCACAAGTCAGGAACACAACCCATCAGAGGTGCTGAATCGCGGAGATCCTGGAGAGTACCAGGTCGGGCCTGCTAATGATACACAAATGGTGCCTACTGTACGTGCGGAGTGAAATGCAGTGATGCATTTTCGAGGTAACGGAGAATCGCGATTTGGCGTCAAATTGGTGCCTGCCGCGATTTTGGCATCTGAAGCTATTCTCCGCCCAACCGCATTTCCGGATTTTGGTGCCGGCTAACGACGAATCCCGCTCATAAACTTTGAATCCTGATTTGCAGTGGCACAATTAATAAACACACACCTCAAGTAATCATCCTTGTGCTGCTGTGCTCCTGTTTTCAGCTTCTTCATGAGTTGCTCGCCAGAGGCCCTGGAGTTCACACCAGCACTGCTGGCAGCTGCAAAATGGAGGAGTCTCTCTCGCACCCAAAACGCGTGACCCAGCTTTCGGGGCACGCGACCTGCTTTCTGCCACTCTCCAGGCAGATAGACTCCAGCGATTTAATAATAAATAAAAAAAAAAAAAATCTGCTCCCGGGTCAGTGCGCTGACGTCAAGAGGAGGTGTTCTCACCCGTGGGCTCCGGGCCTGCGCACTGCTGAGGGGGCACGAATGTGCAGAATGACTGGCATTCTGAAAGCCAATGGTGGTTGGCATTTTCAGGAATGCCGCAACACGTAGCCCCGCGACCCTCCTGACACCCACCCACGGGTCACAACCCTGGGTTTGAAAATGAGTGGGGTAGACCATTTTGGACAGATGAGGAGAAACCTCTTCACCCTGAGAGTGGTCGGCCTGCGGAATTTGTTACCACAGGAAATAGTTGAGGCCAGAACATTGTATGTTTTCAGGAAGCGCTTATAGCGAAGGGGATCAAAGAATAAAGTGGGGAAGTTCGATTAGGTATTGAGTTGGATGATAATGAATGGTGGAACAGGCAAGAAGGGCCAAATGGCCTCTTCCTGCTCCTAGTTTCTATGTTTCTAATTAAACTGGAGAGCCTGGACTGTCGCAGGCTGCTTGTTTTCTCCGAGATTTTAGTGCACCCGCTTCGAAACTCACTGCAGACTTCAACAAACTTGTTCTAAAATATAAACTGCTTTGTATTTGATTTACTTCAGAGAGCATACCTTAATCTCCTCGAGGAAAAACAGCTTGGAAAAGAACGTCCTGTTAAACCAACATTATTCCATTCTTTGAAAAGGTAACAAAGAATACATGGTTAAAGGATGGTCACGACTGGGAGTTAAATATCCAAGGGTATCAAACTATTCGGAAGGACAGAGTGGATGGTAAGGGAGTTGGTGTTGCTCTGTTATTTAAGGATGACATCTGGGCAATAGTAAGGGATGACATCGGTGCTATGGAGGATAAGGTTGAATCCATTTGGGTGGAAATCAGGAATAGTAAGGCGAAAAAGTCACTGATAGGATTAGTCTATCGGCCACCAAATAGTAACGTTATGGTGGGGTAGGCAATAAACAAAGAAATAACTGATGCATGTAGAAATGGTACAGCAGTTATCATGGGGGATTTTAATTTACATGTCGATTGGTTTAACCAGGTCGGTCAAGGTAACCTTGAGGAGGAGTTTATAGAATGTATCCGCGATAGTTTCCTAGAACAGTATGTAATGGAACCTACGAGGGAACAAGCGGTCCTAGATCTTGTCCTGTGTAATGAGACAGGATTGATTCATGATCTCATAGTTAGGGATCCTCTCGGAAGGAGCGATCACAATATGGTGGAATTTAAAATACAGACGGAGGGTGAGAAAGTAAGATCAAATACTAGTGTTTTGTGTTTAAACAAAGGAGATTACAATGGGATGAGCGAACTTAAGAACTAGCTAAGGTAGACTGGGAGCAAAGACTTTATGGTGGAACAGTTGAGGAACAGTGGAGAACCTTTCAAGTGATTTTTCACAGTGCTCAGCAAAGGTTTATACCAACAAAAAGGAAGGGCGGTAGAAAGAGGGAAAATCGACCGTGGATAGCTAAGGAAATAAGGGAGAGTATCAAATTGAAGGAAAAAGCATATAAAGTGGCAAAGATTGGTGGGAGACTAGAGGACTGGGAAATCTTTAGGGGGCAACAGAAAGCTACTAAAAAATCTATAAAGAAGAGTAAAATAGAGTATGAGAGCAAACTTGCTCAGAATATAAAAACAGACAGTAAAAGTTTTTACAAATATATAAAACAAAAAAGAGTGGCTAAGGTAAATATCGGTCCTTTAGAGGATGAGAAGGGAGTTTTAATAATGGGAGATGAGGAAATGGCTGAGGAACTGAACAGGTTTTTTGGGTCGGTCTTCACAGTGGAAGACACAAATAACGTGCCAGCGACTGACAGAAATGAGGCTATGACAGACGAGGACCTTGAGAGGGTTGTTATCATTAAGGAGGTAGTGATGGGCAGCTAATGGGGCTAAAGGTAGACCAGTCTCCTGGCCCTGATGGAATGCATCCCAGAGTGCTAAAAGAGATGGCGAGGGAAATTGCAGATGCACTAATGATGATTAACCAAAATTCACTAGACTCTGGGGTGGTCCCGGTGGATTGGAAATTAGCAAACGTGACACCACTGTTTAAAAAAGGAGGTAGGCAGAGAGCAGGAAATTATAGGCCAGTGAGCTTAACTTCGGTAGTAGGGAAGATGCTGGAATCTATCATTAAGGAAGAAATAGCGAGGCATCTGGATAGAAATTGTCCCATTGGGCAGACGCAGCATGGGTTCATAAAGGACAGGTCGTGCCTAACTAATTTGGTGGAATTTGTTGAGGACATTACCAGTACAGTAGATAACGGGGAGCCAATGGATGTGGTATATCTGGATTTCCAGAAAGCCTTTGACAAGGTGCCACACAAAAGGTTGCTGCATCAGATAAAGATGCATGGCATTAAGGGTAAAGTAGTAGCATGGATAGAGGATTGGTTAATTAATAGAAAGCAAAGAGTGGGGATTAATGGGTGTTTCTCTGGTTGGCAATCAGTAGCTAGTGGTGTCCCTCAGGGATCCGTGTTGGGCCCAAATTGTTCACAATTTACATAGATGATTTGGAATTGGGGACCAAGGGCAATGTGTCCAAGTTTGCAGATGACACTAAGATGAGTGGTAAAGCGAAAAGTTCAGAGGATACTGGAAGTCTCCAGAGGGATTTGGATAGGTTAAGTGAATGGGCTAGGGTCTGGCAGATGGAATACAATGTTGTCAAATGTGAGGTTATCCATTTTTGTAGGAATAACAGCAAACGGGATTATTATTTAAACAATAAAATATTAAAGCATGCCGCTGTGCAGAGAGACCTGGGTGTGCTAGTGCATGAGTCACAGAAAGTTGGTTTACAGGTGATTAAGAAGGCAAATGGAATTTTGTCCTTCATTGCTAGAGGGATGGAGTTTAAGACTAGGGAGGGATGGAGTTTAAGACTAGGGAGGTTATGTTGCAATTGTATAAGGTGTTAGTGAGGCCACACCTAGAGTATTGTGTTCAGTTTTGGTCTCCTTACTTGAGAAAGGACATACTGGCACTGGAGGGTGTGCAGAGGAGATTCACTAGGTTAATCCCAGAGCTGAAGGGGTTGGATTATGAGGAGAGGTTGAGTAGACTGGGACTGTACTCGTTGGAATTTAGAAGGATGAGGGGGGATCTTGTAGAAACATTAAAAATTATGAAGGGAATAGATAGGATAGATGTGGGCAGGTTGTTTCCACTGGCGGGTGACAGCAGAACTAGGGGACATAGTCTCAAAATAAGGGGAAGTAGATTTAGGACTGAGTTTAGGAGGAACTTCTTCACCCAAAGGGTTGTGAATCTATGGAATTTTTTGCCAGTGAAGCAGTTGAGGCTCCTTTATTAAATGTTTTTAAGGTAAAGATAGATAGTTTTTTGAAGAATAAAGGGATTAAGGGTTATGGTGTTCGGGCCGGAAAGTGGAGCTGAGTCCACAAAAGATCAGCCATGATCTCATTGAATGGCGGAGCAGGCTCGAGGGGCCAGATGGCCTACTCCTGCTCCTAGTTCTTATGTTCTAATAGATGAGAGCGATGCAGTGCATACCATAACAGTATGTTGACTTTTCTGATGATTTTAAATTGCTGCACAAGAGAATCTTAATAAAGGTCAAAGGCTTTGTGGTAGCAGAATGGATTAAAATCTGATTACAGAAAGCGGGGTAGGAGGAGGTACGTTTTTGTCACAGATTGGGTGAAGCGGTGTCCCACAGGGATCCATGCTGGGGCCACTGTCATTCACCATACCCATAATTTGGATTTAGGAACTGAAAGCATGGTGAATTTACAGGTGATATCAAATTGCGGGATATAGCTTTGCAGAGTGGATGAATAAACGAGAAATAAATGGAAGTGGTTTGTGTTGCTGGTTCCTTGGAATGTCAGAAACAAAATTGGGTAGAGGGATTCATGAGATTGGAGAATACAGACCGACAAAAACCTTAAGAGTTGCTTAAGTCGTAAAGAGTGCAGACAAAATGCTGGGATCCATTTCTAGAAGAATAGAGCACAATAAAAGGGAAAGTAAGGTTAAATTTAATATCTAATATGAAGAGCACAATTAGTGCCTGCGCATCTCTGATTTCCATATGACAGAAATGATGTTGCAACACTGAAGAAAATACTGGGAAGGTTTTCAAGAATGTTACCAGAATTGAGAGAATGCAACCTACAGGAAAGACTGCGCAGGTCGGGGAGTCTTTCTTTGACTAAGAGCAAGCATGATGAAGGTTTTCAAAATTATGAAGGGGGTCTGTCAGGGTAGGTGTGTGGGGGTCAGATCTTTCTACTTGTGGGTGCATCACGTGGAACTATGTGGCATAAATGAAAGATGTCATTACCTGATCAAATAAAGAATTTGGGATTTTCTGTAGACAGAATGGTCAGAATGTGGAGCTTTGCTTCCACAATGTAATGGTTGAAGTAGATTGCAATGATTCATACACAAGGGAGAAGGAAATGGAGGGATGTGGCAGCAGAGTTGGAAGGGGTGTGTGAAATGAAAGGAGACTTATGTAGACTGAGCTCCACCAGCAAAGGCCTACTTCTGTGATGCAGGTTCTGTGTAATTCTTCTGCAAAATACATTTTTGACGCAGGCATAGTTTTTGTATTGACTTTAGTGTGCCTTTATTGGGGTTAATTGAGTTCTGAAGCAGCAAGCTTGGTCTGCTTCATGTACAGGAAATGGACATCTTAATGTGCCTGCACTAATGTTGGGAGAGAGCATTTTCTGAAATATTTTTTACTTACTAAGGATTGTAGTTTTGTCTTTTCATACTTTGCTGATCTGTTATCAATCTCCACCTCCAGTAGTTTCCAAGATCTTCAGATATAGCAATGGACCTGTAACCCTCCTTTCAGCTCATTCCCAGCCTCTGGTGTTTGTTGGAGTATATTAATAATAATAATCTTTATTAAGTAGGTGTACATTAACACTTCAATTAAGTTACTGCGACAATCCCTTAGTCACCACATTCCGGTGCCGGTTCAGGTACACAAAGGGAGAATTCAGAATGTCCAATTCACCTAACAAGCACGTCTTTCGGAACTTGTGGGAGGAAACCGGAGCACCCGGAGGAAACCCACGCAGACACTGGGAGAACGTGCAGATTCCACGCAGACAGTGACTCGAGCTGGTAATCTAACCTGGGACCCTGGCGTTGTGAAGCAACAGTGCTAAGGACTGTGCTACCGTGCCGCCATATTAAGTGCTTGCCTGCAGAAAATGATGCAGCAGGTAGCTACTTGGTGGACTTAATGGGCTAATTCCAAATGCAGGTGAGCCAACTCCACTGTAAATTTATTTTATCAGGCAGTATTGATGCACGTTACAGCCTGGACAAAATCTACCCTTCTTAGAATTTAATAGCGTTTCAGTAATGATTTGGGTAACCTCTGGCAGGATCAGCTGGATTATGATGTGCTGAGAACTCTCTTATGAAATGGGAATGGCCACATTTTGAGGTTTGTTTCCTGGTCTGGATTTTTACCGTTCTGGAATTTGTGCCTGGACACAGGGTGCAATAAATTGGGATGCATCTTCAGCAATGCTCATATGATCATGAGAAGCAGGAGTTTGGCTGTCCGGCCTGTTGAGCCCGATCCACCTTTCAATGAGTTTGTGACTGACCCAATTGTGACCATAACTCCACTTTCCTCTCTGCTCTCTGGAATCCTTAACTAAAAATCTGTCAAACTCTGCCTTGAATATATTTAATGGCCACGTCGCCAACGTTTTCTGTGGAAGAAAATACTCACTACCCTCTGCAGGAAGAAATGTCCACTAGTCCTGGACTCTCCCATGAGGGCAATCATCTGAGGAATCAAGGCAAGTATAATGCTGGAATGTGTAACCAAAATTATTGCGTGCCTTACATCGCAGCGTAATAGATGTTTAAGATAAGTTGTTAACCTATTTGTCTGGGAATATACACATTCCTACTGAAAGATAAATTCCTTTTACTAATGAGAAGATCCAACTTTAAGTTTCTAAATTTAAAAAAAAATTTCAATTTCTTCACGTCATTGGGGGTTGAGAACAGCTGTGCCAAATGTCCTGTAAAGCTTCCATTTTGTTGTAGTTCTACTTGGACAAGTGTTTTAGCTAAGGAGTCCCGTTCTCTAGACAAAAGGCAATTTTTAACCTCTAAATCTGGGAAATTAGCATTTTGTTTGACTTATTCAATTTATTTTCTGTTTACACTTGCACTCCAGGCTTCATTGTGTTCTATGAAGCTAGCAAGATATACTTACTGAGACATTGCTATCACAAATCGATGCTGCTGTAGCTTGAGTTTTTTGTCATTAAAGTTTTTACAAGGAGGCGGAGTTTCTCATTGATCCAGGGATGACTTGTGTCCAATATTATGTTAATTTTGAGTAGTGTTTTCCAATCCCAGAGTTTGTAGCCAAACTCTTTTGCACATTGCCAAGTCTGAAGCCCACCACAAACCAGCAGTTGAGAATGTCTTTTAAACAAAAAAAGTTCTTGAAAAATATTTTAATATGTTTGAGTGGTTACTCGTCACATCTTTCTTTAATGTGGTGACACGGTGGTTAGCACTGCTGCTTCACAGCGCCAGGGACCCGGGTTCAGTTCCGGCCGTGGGTCACTGTCTGTGTGGAGTTTGCACTTTCTCTCTGTGTCTGCGTGGGTTTCCTCCGGGTGCTTCGGTTTCCTCCCACAGTCCAAAGGTTTGCAAGTTAGGTGGATTGGCCATGATAAATTGCCCCAATGTGCAAGTTAGGTGGGGCCTCTGGGATATGGCGGCGGTGTGGGCCTAGGTAGGGTGTTCTTTCAGAGGGTCAGTGCAGACTCGATGGGCCAAATGGCCTCCTTCAGCGCTGTAGGGATGCTATGGTTGTGATGCAGCTGAAAGTGGGTTTCTCACAAAATATAAGCCTTTTTAATCAGTATCTAGTCCAACACCTGAGTAACCTGATGTTAGTTTATTTTAATAAGAAAACTGTACAGAATCCTGTCAGTAATGTTAATGTACAGTAGTTTCTTAAGCAATTTGAAAAACCTTTGAATATAATATCCTTTAAAAACAATACTGTGCTGCACTGCCCTAAAGAACCATCTGAAATTTAAGAGCATCCTCTCCAGCTCTCAAACCGGCATGATTAGTGGAACGCACTCCAACGGTTAATTTGATCAAGTTTAAGTGGGAGGGCCGTTCCAGCAGAGTGCTTTTGAAGCTAAGATTCTGCAAAAGATGAGAAAAACTCGATTTGTGCTAATTGTTATTTGTGCTTGAAATTCTGCAGTTTGTTTTGCAAAGTTTAGGCTGACTTTGGATAAATTGCACTGGGAGTGGAAATTCCAGACCATAATTCCTGATCTAAATCGACTTTTGTGCATGGGTCACATTCTGTTCTTGTTCACAGGGTCCCTCTGGTGGTGGAGATTGGGAACATAAAGCATGAAGAAATTAAGTAGAATTGCAAAGCCAAAGTGCCCAGGGATGATGTATGGATGTGAAGCTATTAAAATATTTTTTTAACAGACTTAGACTGATGCAGTAGGTTGTGACCATTTAAATGTGCATCCTATTTATTCGTAGGCTCTACCATCGGTTCTACTATCTCAGGTGGATTTGATGGTGCCGTGGGATCATTTGTGTTAGCACACTGGACTAAATCGCTGGCTTTTAAAGCAGACCAAGGCAGGTCAGCAGCACGGTTCAATTCCCGTACCATCCTCCCTGAACAGGCACTGGAATGTGGCGAGGGGCATTTCACAGTAATTTCATTGAAGCCTACTTGTGACAATAAGCGATTTTCATTTAATTTAATTTAATTTCACCTGAGATGGCACAAACTATGATGAGAGCTAGTGGATATCAGTGTACATTCATGGCAGCAGAGGTAACATAGAGGATGAAAGCGTTGAGAGCCTTTATGTGCAGTAACGAACAGCGTTTTCAATCTTGTCATTCGCCTTGAGCAACGTTTCAGTAACCACTCAACCCGAGCTTCAAGAACAATATCTGAACTTGCTCCAGATCACCCAGTGGCTGTCAGGTTTGGTTCCATAGTGCTGCTGGTGTTGGCAGTACAAACGTCTGGTGACCCAGAAATGTTTCTTCCGTTCCTCCACCAGGTGTGGGAGGTAATCATGTGTCACAATCCCTGCTCCTGGGCCCAGGTGAATTTTCAACCATGTCTGATCTAAGCATTGATTTCAGTAACTTCAGATGTTAGCAATATCCTCATTTGCAAACTTGTTTTAATTTCACAATTCTCTTTGAAAGAAAGCTTGCCTCTCAGATCCCCAGATGTCCTAAAATACTTCACAACCAAGGAAGTATTTTTGAAATGTAGTCACTTAATGCAGCAGCCAATTTGCATAAAGTTGCACAAACAGCAACAAGATTGTCACTAACAGTATTTGTTTTCCTCCTGACTGTGAGCGATGTGTTTTGTTTGCGAGTGCTTGTATTTTCTTGCCCTCAGTAATCGTCCCAATTTAAATAATTCCAGACACAAGCTTTTTTGTGAGTTTTAAAATAAAGGTTAGTTGTTTCCCTACACTTGCCCCAGTGGCTTAAATGCAACGTCTCACCCGCTCGACTCGCATGCACTATCGCTCGCTCAAAAATTAATTTTGGGCAAAGAAAGAAAAATATGGTTACAGTTTATAATTGTCTCAGCCTCTCTTTCATGGCAGGCCTCTAGTTTCTAAGATGAGTTTATGCTTTTAGTTAAGTGAAGGTCTTGCAAGCAGAGGATTCTCAGTAAGCTCTGAGGTACCTTGTCGTTGAATTGCCAGGAGGTTGGCTTTCAGGTGAACTTGAAGTTGGAATAGGCTGTGGGGAGAGTCTGCACACTTTCAAAGCCGTTGCAATTTATTACCTTGGTTGCTTAGTTAGCATGCAGCCAGTTCAGTGGCTCTGTTGATGAACTCGGATGGAACTCTGTCTCTGCAAGCAGCCTTTTCTGTTTTAAAAGCAGACCGAAAAACATGTCCCTGTCCATTATGTTATCTGTATGTCCCAAAAAGGCAGCCTGTTGATTTACACCTTGTGTGTTGTTTGACACTTGAAATTTAGTCTTGTCTCGTTTCGATAAGGCACCATCATAATACAATAGAAAGGTTGATGGGATCATCTTCATATGGGTAGCACAAGTGTCTAGCACAGTGGCTTTACAGCGCTAGGGTCCCAGGTTTGATTCCCCGCTGGGTCACTGTCTGTGCGGAGTCTGCACGTTACCCCGTATCTACGTGGGTTTCCTCCAGGTGCTCCGGTTTCCTCCCACAGTCCAAAGACATGCAGGTTAGGCGGATTGGCCATGCTAAATTGCCCTTAGTGACCAAAAAGGTTAGGAGGGGTTACAGGGATAGGATGGAAGTGAGGGCCTAAGTGGGTCGGAGCAGACTCGATGGGCTGAATGGCCTCCTTCTGCACTCTGTTCTATGTTCTATATTTGTCTAGCACACATTTAAACTTGATGTTTTATTTTTCCACGGTGAAATGGAAAGCCGGGTTAGCTGGAATGCTATAATTCTTTGTGTTGACGGTCCATCCTTAAACAATGGGGTGTGTGAATTTCCCAGTTGCCTGATTTTCCATATTTAATTAGGTATTTGGTTGAATCTCAGGAGTGTCTGGCACAGAATCCTAAAGGTCACATGATTTGCAGTGGCCATTTTAAAATTGTAAAATATTATCTGAAAGTTCACAATATACTGGAGCATGGCGAAATAAATGATCAGATCACTGATTCTCTGGAATGGTATTGGCTGAATTAAGAATGTTATTTTGGGTTCCGGTAATATCCTCTATTGTTTGCATATGTTCTCAAATCTACCTTACTAGGCAGCCATTGGCCTTGGATTAATAAGGGGCTGGTTTAGCACAGTGGGCTAAACAGCTGGCTTGTAATGCAGAACAATGCCAGCAGCTCGGGTTCAATTCCTGTACCAGCCTCCCCGAACAGATGCCGGAATGTGGCTACTAGGGACTTTTCACAGTAACTTCAATGAAGCCTACTTGTGACAATAAGTGATGATTATTATTATTATTATTATTATTACTCAACTGAAAACTGGTGGGTGGGATCTTTACCGTTTTATGCACCCCAAATGTGTGGATGATCCATCTCAGTCTCCTCCGGAGATCCCCGGCATCACAGATGTCCGTCTTCAGCCAATACGATTCACTCTACATGATATCAAGAAATGGCGGAAGGCTATGGCCCTGACAATCTCTCGACAATAGTACTGAAGACTTGTGCTCCAGAATTTGCTGCACCCCTCACCAAGTTGTTCTAGTACAGCTACAACACTGGCATCAGGCAATGTGGAAAATTGCCAAAGTGTGTCCTGTACACAAGAAGCAGGACAAGTCCCAGGTTCGACCCCAGCTCTGGGTCACTGTCTGTGTGGAGTTTGCCCATTCTTCCCATGTCTGTGTGGGTTTCGCCCTCACAACCCAAAGATTTGCAGGGTAGGTGGATTAGCCACGCTAAAATTGCCTCTTTTAAAAAAAAAAAAAAGAAAAAAAGTAACTATTTCCTGTGGTAACAAATTCCACAGGCACACCACTCTCTGGCCGAAGAAATTTCTCCTTCTCTCTGTCCTAAATGGTCTACCCAGTATCCTCAGACTGCGACCTCTGTTTCTGTACACTCCCACCATCAGGAAAATCTTTCCTGTTCTCCCCTGTCAACTCCCGTTAGAATATTATAGGCTTGTATGGGATCCCCCCCTCATTCTTCTGAACTCCAGCGAATACAATCCTAACTGATTTAATCTCTCATACATCAGTCTCACCATCTCCGGAATCAGTTTGGTAAACCTTTGCTGCGCTCCCTCTGTAACTAGAACATCCTTCCTCAGATAAGGTGACCAAAACTGCACACAATACTCCAGGTATGGCCTCACCAAGGCCCTGTATAATCGCAGCAAGGTATCCCTGCACCTGTACGCTAATCCGCTCACAGTGAAGGTTAGCATACCATAGCATACCATGGGCAGCATGGTAGAACAGTGGTTAGCACTGTGGCATCACAACTCCAGGGTCCCAGTTTCGATTCTCTGCTTGGGTCACTGTCTGTACGGAGTCTGCACTTTCTCCCCGTGTCTGCGTGGGTTTCCTCCCACAAGTCCCGAAAGACGTGCTGTTAGGTGAATTGGACATTCTAAATTCTCCCTCTATGTACCCGAACGGGCGCCAGAATGTGGCGACTAGGGGCTTTTCACAGTAACTTCATTGCAGTGTTACTGTAAGCCTACTTGTGACAATAAAGATTATTACTAAAAATCCAACTTACTGCCCTATCAGTCTATTCTCCATCATCAGCAAAATGATGGAAGGAGCCATCAAGAGTGCTATCAAGTGGTACTTACTCAGCAATAACCTTCTCATGGACGCCCAGTTTGGATTTCACCAAGGTCACTCCGCTCCTGACCTGATGACATCCTTGGTTCAAAAATGGACCAAAGAGCTGAATGAGAGGTGAGGTGAGAGTGACTGCCCTCGACATCAAGGCAGCATTTGACTGAGTGTGGCATCAAGGAGCCCTAGCTAAACTGGTGTAAATGGGAATCGGGGGGAGGTGGGTGTGGGGGTGGGGGTAAGACTTTGCTGGTTGCTATCATACCTGGCACAAAAGAAGATGGTTGTGGTGGTTGGAGGTCAATCAACTCAGCTCCAGGATATCGCTGCAGGAGTTCCTCAGGCCAGTGGCGTGCAGAGGGGGGGGGGCCGACGGTGCGCTGGCCCCGGGCATCCATTGGATGGGGGCAGCAGCGTGCCGAGAATGGAGCGCGCCTGCGCACCGCGGTCGGCCGGAGCGCGCCTGCGCACCACGGTCGCCGCTGGTGAAGAGGCGGCTTTGCACTGGGCGGCTGGAGCGGGAACAGAAAGGGCGCGAATTCTCCCGAATCGACGGCAATACCACCATGTGTGCGTTTTATTTATTCTTTATCTTTATCTTTTGATGCATTTTAAAAATCTTCTCTGCACCCTCTCTATAGTTGTCAACTTACTAAACTGCCGTTCCCAGAATTTGACATTTGGGCCAGGGGCACCAATTTGGGACAGAACCAGTATTTTATAAAGATTCATCATGGCCTCTTAACTTTTGCCCATCTTACCCTTTATACTTAAAGCCCAGGGTCCTATAAATGGGAAATTCTCAGAGACTTGACTGCAAGCTGCTGGACCTCGGATCTTGAACAGAGCTTTTATATCTGGATTTGGGATTTTGGGGACCCTTTATGCACTGGCATAATGCAAAAACAGGCCCCACATGACCAGGGTTTTGTGAAGAAGAAGGGATCTGGAAATGTGTCGACTGTGAAAATTATATTTGTGGAAATTGGGTGAAGTAATGCCGGTGTTTGATGAGACTTGGTGCTAAAGCTTCAGAGAAATGAAGATGGAATTTGATTTGAAGAAGTTCAACGTTTTGAAGGATATTGTGGCTGAAATGAATGCGATACGTGCTGAATGGGCTGACTGAGAAATGTGTGAGATATGTCTTTGTATCTGCTATGTGTAATTTATCGGTCATATTATTGCAATTTTCCTGTTAATTCATGTTTAATTTACGTTGATTTTGGTGTGATTGCTAATATAAAAGTGAAGTCTTGTATATTGGTCTTAGTTGGGTTGTTTGTAGTTTGTTTCCACAAGGGTCATCACAGTATTTCCACGACGTTGCTGCTCTTATCCTTCTCCATGTGGGTTGCAGAGGAGGGACGCTGTGTGTTTCATACAGATTACTGCTTACAATTGCATTTTCAGTCGCAAGCTGTGAAAGGTCATTTTCAAAACTGAAATTAATAAAAACATATCTGAGGTCTTCTATGTCACAGGAGCGACTGACCAACCTGGCTTTAATAAGCATTGAAAAAGAATTTCTCACAGCTGATGTAAAAAGTGAAGTAATTCAGGTGTTTTGTGACAGGAGGTATCATTTGGGGAAAAGAACTTAGTAAATGGGGCAGCACGGTAGCATTGTGGATAGCACAATCGCTTCACAGCTCCAGGGTCCCAGGTTCGATTCCAGCTTGGGTCACTGTCTGTGCGGAGTCTGCACATCCTCCCCGTGTCTGCGTGGGTTTCCTCCGGGTGCTCCGGTTTCCTCCCACAGTCCAAAGATGTGCAGGTTAGGTGGATTGGCCATGATACATTGCCCTTAGTGTCCAAAATTGCCCTTCGTGTTGGGTGGGGTTACTGGGTTATGGGGATAGGGTGGAGGTGTTAACCTTGAGTAGGGTGCTCTTGCCAGGAGCCGGTGCAGACTCGATGGGCTGAATGGCCTCCTTCTGCACTGTAAATTCTATGTAAATCTATGTAAATTTGATTGATTTATATTAAAATCGAATAAAGCGTTTATTTCATGTTTCATCTGTGTTTATATATTCAAAATGTTTTCCTTTCTCATAATATTTCTCAGTATATTAGGCCTTATACTTGAGTCTTTGGGGCATACAATCAAGATTTGCCCCGGGCATCACCAGACCTCTGCACGCCACTGCCTCAGGCCCAACCACCTTCAGCTGCTTCATCAATGACCTCCCTTCCATCATAAGGGCAGAAGTGGGGATGTTTGTGGATGGCTGCACAATGTTCAACACCATTCATGACTCCTCAGATAATGAAGCAGTCCATGTCCAAATGCAACAAAACTTGGTCAGTCACCAGGCTTGGACTGGCAAGTAGCGAGTTACATTTGTGCCACACAAGTGCCAGGCAATGACCATCTCCTACAAGGATCTAACCATTGCCCCTTGACATTCAATGGCATTACAATCGCTGAATCCCCCACAAATCAACATCATGGGCGGTTACCATTGATCAGACACTGAACTGGACTAGCCACATTAATACTGTGGCTACCAGGGCAGGTCAAAGACTAGGATTCTATGGTGAGTAACTCACCTCATGACGCCCCCCCCCCCCCCCCCCCCCCCCTTCAAAGCCTGACCACCACTTACAAGGCACACGCCAGGAGTGTAATGGAATGCTCTCCTCTTGCCTGGATGAGAGCAGCTCCAACAACACTCAAGAAGCTCGACACCATCCAGGACAAAGCAGTCCGCTTGATTGCTCCCCCTTCCACAAACATTCAAACCCTCCATCACGGATGAACAGTGGCAGCCGTGTGTACCATCTACAAGATACACGGCAGTAACTCATCTAGGTTCCTGGGACAGCACCTTCCAAATTCCAAACCCATGGCCACTATCATCTCGAAGGACAAGAGCAGCAGATACCTGGGTAGTCCACCACCTGGAGGTTCCCCTACAAATCACTCACCACCCTGACTTGGAAATATATTGCCGTTCCTTCATTGTCGCTGGGGCAACATCCTGAAATTCTCTCCCTACCTACACCTCAAAGATTGCAGCGGTTCAAGAAGACAACTCACCACCACCTTCTGAAGGGCAATTAAGGATGGGCAATGAATCCTGGCCTAACCAGCGACACCCACATCCCGTAAATGAATTTTTAAAAAGCTGCTGGAATAACCCGCGGAGGTTCACTGTCAGCGGGACTGGAAGATCCTGCCGGCAGGTAACTAACTGTCAGGGAATTCTGACCAGTATCTCCAACCAGCGCTGGGTTTAGCATGACATGGGACTATCTATGGGGTCAAGTCTTGGAAGAGAGATTTGAACCCATGGCTTTCTGACTGATGCAAGATTTCTATCGCTCAGCCATCTTTTAGACGCACATGCTCAGTTTCACTAATGTTTTGACGTTTTTATCTACTTAATTGAAACTTGATTGAAAAAATGTGCTGCGTCATTCTGACCTTGATTCCCCTCAGTTAAGTGTGTACCTGGGATCCTTCCAGTAGGATTAATATGTCCACAAGTAACGTTTTAATTCTGAAGGTGAGTGCAAGTCTACTGACTTGAGTGCTTCCAACTTTTGCTGCTCTTGCTCCACATTTCTAATGCTGGTGGTATTTTTCTTTTTGACATTTACACAACCAAGTCTTTGTTTTGGATAGTCATCCACTTCTGCTTTGATTATAACAAGGTATTAAGTATTTTATGGTAATCACCCAAAATGTTTCTACAATGACCGCTTGCATTTACATCGTGCCTTTTAAAGCAAACATCCCAAGCCATTTCACAGGAGTGCAATCAGACAACAATTGACATTGAATCAAGGAAGTTGACCTTGGGGACAAGAGACCAAAAGCTTCTTCAGAGTGAGGTTTGAAGGTGTGTCTTCAGAAGGTAGAGGGATGAAAAGATTTGAGTTCCATTTATATTATAGTGTGAATAAAGCAAAGTTATCCAATCAAACGTTATTCTTTTTCTCTAAGTATTTCACTATTTTATTTGTTGTTTTGGCAAGGCCAGCATATATTGCCCATCCCTAACTGCCCTTGGAAAAAACTGTGGTGAGCCACCACCTTGAGCACTGCAGTCCATGTGCTATAGTGCTGTTACGGAGGACACTCCAGGATTTTGATCCAGAGCAGGTAAATGAATGGCGATATAGTTCCAAATCTGGATGTCGGCACGGTGGCACAGTGGTTAGCACTGCAGCCTCACAGCGCCAGGGACCCGGGTTCAATTCCGACCTTGGGTGACTGTCTGTGTGGAGTTTGTACATTCTCCAGGTGTCTGCGTGGGTTTCTTCCAGGTGCGCCGGTTTCCTCCCACAGTCCAAAGATGTGCTGGTTAGTCGGATTGGCCATGCTAAATTACCCCCAAGTATCCAAAGGGTTAGGTGTAGTTACTGGGTTATGGGGATAGGGTGGGGGCTCTTTCAGAGAGTTGGTGCAGACTCAATTGGCCGAATGGCCTCCTTTTTGTTCTGTAGGGATTTTATGATTCTGTGACTTGTGGGTTGAAGGAGAACTTGCAGGTAGTGGTGTTCCCGTGCACCTGCTGCCCTTGTCCTTCTCAGTGGCACAGACTGCGAGTTAGGAAGCTGCTGCCAAAGATGTCTTGGTAAGTTGTTGCAGTGCATCATGGTAGATGGTGCCCATTGCAGGGATGCCGGAGGGAGTGAATGTGAAGGTGGTTGTTGGGGTGCCAGCCAAGTGGGCTGCTCTACCTTGGATGACGTTGAGCTTCTTGGTGTTGTTGAAGTGGGGAGCGTTCCGCTACACTCCGGATTTGAACCTTGTAGATGGCGGGACAGGCTTTGGGGAGTCAGGAGACTAGTTACTCACCTCAAAGATCCAAACCTCTGACCTGCTCTGCAGCCATTGTATTTATGTGGCTGATCCAGTTAAGTTTCTTGACAATGGTAACCACTGAGATGTTGATGGTGAGGGATTTATTGATGGTAATAGTGTCAAATGTCCTGGGGAAATGGTTAGATTCTCTCTTATTGGAGATGGTCATTGCCTAGCACAGGGATTCCCAGGGAAGATCGTCTAGGCAGCAGTGGGAAATGTTGAGCAAAGACTCTGGCACGAGAGTCCTGGGATTAGTTTTGAGGCTTAATTACATGTGCGCGTATGATTCTTAGTTCCGAGGTGTCACCAGAATCTTCAAAATGGTTTTGACAAATCATTCAAAAACTTCCACCCTGGTCACCTACACCCCGCTCACTCTAGAATTGCACCAATTTCAATTTTCCAAACATTAAAATGGGATCATAGTTTGAAGAAGTTTGGGAAGCACTGGCCTAGCATTTGTGAGGCATGAATGTTATTCGGCACTTGTCTGTCCAAAGCTGAATGTTGTCCGGGTCTTGCTGCAGGCGGGTGTGGACCTGCTCCTTTACCCGAGAGTTACAAATGGGAATGATCACCGTGAAATCACCAGCGGACATCCCACTTATGGTGGAGGGACGGTTGTTTAATGAAGCAGCTGAAGAAGGTTGAGTAAGGGCGCTACCCTGAGGCAAACCTGCGGTGATGTCTTGGGGTTGAGATAATTAGCCTTCAACATCTACAATCACCTTCCTTTTGAGCTTGTTTTGACTCCAGCCAATTGCAAATTTTCCCTTTAATTCCCATTGACCTCCGTTTTACTTGGGCTCCTTGATGTCACTCGTCAAATATTGCGTTGATAACTCTCACCTCACCTCACGTCCAGAATTGAGCTCTTGTCTGTGTTTAGACCAAAGCTGTAATGAGTCTGGAGCTGAGTGGCCTGGCAGAACACAACATGAACTTTGTTGAGTAGGTAGTTGATGAGTAAGTGCCACTTGATAGAAATGTTGGTGACGCCTTCCATCACTGTAGATCGATGGAGCAGTAATTGGCTGGATTGGATTTGTCTTGCCTTTCGTGGATAAGAGAAACCTAGGAAAATTTCCACATTGTCCAGTAGATGTCAATGTTGGACTGTATTGGAACAGCTTGCCTGGGCGTGTGGCTAGTTCTGGGGCACTAGTCTTCGCTGTTAAAGCTAAGGCTATCATCAGGCCATAGCCTGTGTTGTGTCCAGTGCCTTCAACCACTTCTTTACCACCTGGAATAAATCCAATTGACTGAAGACTGGCATCTTTAATGCTGGGGACCTCGGGAGGCTGGCTGAAATGGACAAATTGGCACTTCTGGCTGGCGATGGTTGCAAGCACTTCAGCCTCAGCCTTGTCTATTGCACTGATGTGCAGAACTTCCCCATCATTGAGGACGGGATATTGGTGGAGCCATCTCCTCTGCTTAGTTCTTAACTATCCGCTGCCATTCATGACTGAACGTTGTGTGAATGCCAAGCTTTGATCTGATTAGTTGGTTGTGGAATCACTTGGCTTTTCTGCAGATGTTTTGCTTCTGCAGCTTAGCATATGTGGAGTCCTGTGTTGTAGTTCACCAGATTTAATACCTCATCTTTAGGTCCGCTTAATATTGCTCCTGGGCATTCTTTCTTAAACTCCTCATTGGACCAGAGTTGGAACCCTGGCTTGATGGTAGAATGATGGGTGTGCCAATCCATGTGGTTGAATATAATTCTGCTGATGGCCCATAGAGCTTCATGGATACGGAGTTTTGAGGTGCATATCAGATCTGAATCTATCCCATTTAGTGCAGTGGTTGTTCATGTTCTGTCTCTTTCTGCTTTCTGTCACTTCATGGGCAATGGCGAAGGTTAAGGACCTGCTTTGACTCCGAGCTGACATAACTGTGCTACAGTGGTACAATATAATTGATGACTCCTTCGGGTGAAAAACACGTGGGCGAGATGTTACGATACTGACTCTCAATTTCCGCTGTCTGTTGTGTTGGCAATTCATGCTACTCCCCACCAGAGGGAGTTGCCTGCAAGTTTCCTTGGTAAGTCAGCCAGTGGTGCCATATTTGTTACAGCACTTGGACAGCAGAGGGAGGCTGCAAATTCTCTCTATTTGATCCGGGGAGGAGGCAGCCGATTCTCTTATCCTAGGTGAGGGCTGGTGGAAGAATGGATCTTCCATCTTCTTCAACATTCACATGCCCCTGGCGAGCATTTCCCAAAGAGCCATGACATTTTCCCACTAAAAGGCAGGAGGGCTGATGCAGCATTTCAAGAAAGATCTCCGTAGCCCAATGGCAAAATCGGGATCGGCGATCGGGTGGAGAATGGATTCCGAAGCAAGAATCAGGGCCAGCGCCGGTTTGACACCAGTCCGCCATGCTCCACCCTCTCCAAACCAGCGTCATCGGGACGCCCGCTGGGTGCCGTCGCAAGGCCGTTGTGCGTCATCGGCTGGCCCACCCGCGATGCTACGCCCACGATGGGCCAAGTTCCCGACTGCGCAGGCCACGTGTGATCCCAGAGGCTGAGAACCTGGCATGCTGGCTGTGGACGGTGTCCAGAGCCGCCACACTCGTCTGGGATCCGCGCCGCTGGCAAGGATGGCGGCTTCTGCTAAGGCTCGGAGGAGTGGTGGGGGGTGGCCAGGTGGTGGGCTGTGGGGTGGCGGTTGGCGGGTTAGGGTTCGAGCACGGCTGGCGCCATGTTTTCCGTCGCGGCCCGGGACCCGGCAGTCTTGTGACTGTTTTCGACGCGATCCATGGGCGTTTCCCACGGCGCCGGTGCTAGCCCCTCACTTGTACCGGAATCGGTGAGGAGTTCATGCCGATTTTCCTGTCGTGAAACCCCTGCAGATTCTCCATTCGCGCTGGCACTTAGCCTCCGGAACGGAGATTCCAGCTCCTGGTGAAGAAACAATTCTGGTCAGTTGTCACCTAGGTTTGGCAATGAGGAAGGCGAGGCATGTCAGAGACGCACCAGGATAGCCGTGAGCAATCGCACCTGTTCCAGCTGGTGAGAATGCCCGTCCCCCTCTCTTTGCGTCTCTTGGTTGACTGGAACTGATGTTTCAAAAGAATTTGCTTGCCAATTTGGTGAATATTTAACTGTTTAAGTGCTGTGACTGTAAAAGACACACACACACTTGTTTTCTTGCACGTTTTTACAGAAAAGGAAATAATAATCATTATACTTAAATTCTGATATGTAAACAAAATCTCAAACTCTCTCGCAGTCAAGAAGTTCCCACACATACAGAGGTAAGTTGGAAAGAGAAGGGTTAGGTAAATGGTTTGAGAGTCCCAAAAGAGAGACAATCTTATGTGGTTCGTGTAGATTGATGTTTTCTGATAGGTTTGGCGATCTTTCTGGATTCCGTGTTAAGGTAATATAGAATGTTGACAGGTGATCTCCCACCTCCTCAGAAGATGCTTGATTGCAGTTGATCTGTTTGGGATATTTGATTGGTCAGAATACAGGCTGGCTGAGCTCATTAGTGCAGGAAATGAGTCTAAGGGTGCAATTTAATGGCCGCATTGCTCTTCAGCGAGAAGGCAACGAGGCTGATAGATCGCGGGAGAGGCCAAAAATGAGAACCGCGTCGGGCGCTGATCAGTTTGCGATCAAACCTCCCATCTAATGGCCTCTTGCAATCTAACCGCCTCCCCAGCAAGTGGTCACGTGGGTGCAGATTAGTATACCTTTTTAAAACATATGAAGCTTGTGGAACGGCTGCTGTGGGGATCGGAGGACGTAAGTCGCCATCTTCATTCCTGGACAATGAGCCTGGTGCCACTCAAGTTGTTGCCCCAGTGGCTCGGAGGGTGAGGTTGTGGGGGAGTCCTTAGTGGGCTGGTCACATTCGGAGTGTCCCGCCATCACTTGGCACGTGGAGGAGGAGAATACCTGCTCCCGGTGGCTGTCAAGGTAACTGCAGCCCCAAGCTTCTATGCCTTAGGGCCCGGATGGGAGAATGGACATGTCATTGGGAGGGATGGGTCATTCTGTATGGTATTAACATAGTGGGAGATGGGGTGAATGGGGAGTGTGGTGGGGGGCTGGATGGGGAGGATGGGGGCGGCGTGGGCTGCACTGCTGGACATGGGTGGGCCGAGACAGTGGTGGTGGGCAGTGGCATTGCCAAGCACATGCTTCGCCCGGAGGGGGGGAATAAGGGGTGACAGGTAGGGCTGGTGCCAGGGGACCGGTGGGCTGCTGCCACTTCCTCCCAGGCGGCACTGCTTGCCCTGTGGCTGACCCTCCGAAACCCTCGAGGGAACAGGGCATCCCATCTGATTTCAGACATGTCCATCAGTCTGGCCAGGTTGGCATCCCCCAATCGTGGGGCTGGTCCCGTCGGTGGCATGGCTGTGTGCAGTGCGGGGTTGACTGCGCAGGAGCGGTTTAAGTGCTGCTGTCCCTTGTTAGCCAGGGGATGGCAAACGCGATCCCAGCAGCTCAGCCTGCAGGACAGTCATTAGCGGCGTGAAGCCCGTAGGGCCTCGTTAAGTGGACCAATCAATGTTTTGTCGGTGGTGACGGCCTAGCTGGGCTGAGCCTCGGGAAGCTCTCATTTATTTTGTAATGCATGCCTTAATGCCATAGCGCACTGTAGAGTTTTTTTTGATAATGTATGTATAATGATTTTAGGTAAAATTGTGTTGCATAGTATAGGACAGTGTAGAGCCTAGTCATGGGTGCCCCGCTTGGTCAGAGAACGAAGACGACGCGGTAATGTGATCCTTCACGCTTCGCGTTGAGGATCACAAGGAAGGAGTGTAGCCACCTGGGGTGGCCTCGCCCCGATTACAAAATGGACACTTGCAGAGAATGAAGGGGAAATTGGACAATGCTAAGAAAGCAAGCAGGTGCAAGGTTTGTCTGTGGATTGGAGTTTGCAGCTCCCAGACAAGACCGATACTGCAAAGCAATTAGCATACTAATGAGCCATCTCCGGGGACAAAAGAGAAACATTTAAGCAAACTATACCAAAGCAGACACCCTGGCGCCAGAGGAGACTAGAACAAAGTAGGCCAACGGCCACCTAGGGCCCGCCCAGCAATCGGGGCAGCCACCCTTTTATTGGAGGAAATCAATACCAATGATCAGGATATGGTCCAATTAATTAGGACCAAGTTCAAGGACTGCCCGAAAGCACGCGAAGCCCCTTTGGGGGTATAAGAAGATCTCCAAGAGAATCATTCTTCTTGGCCTTGGCTCTCAGCGGCGAGAGACCTGCCTAGCAGCTGCACTAGACAAGTAAGTCCAAAGTCAATGCACGCTACGAGGTGGATGCTCCTAGCTACTATTCTATACAAGTTCGATGCCAGCAGCCTCAGAACCGGACAACGGCCATTGTTCCTCTGACTGAGTGGGCACCCGAAGCTAAGTATAGGCTTTTAGTAGTAGTGATAGTTTAGTTAATAGAGTTTGTGCATGAGTATAATTGACTGTGTGTAAATAAATGAGTATTGATTTTGAACTTACTAACTGGTGTATCTAGTCTTTGATCAGTATTCGGTTTTGAACCTTGTGGCGGTATCGAAAAGATACCTGGCGACTCTTGAGCAAACATAATTAGAATTAAGGATGGCGACCATATTAACCCCATAAACAGAGCCAATTAAGGAGAGAGCATAACGAGCAACAGTATGTTATACGTATGGCTGATGGTTCTGTTGTGCGACGAAACAGATGGGCACTGTGCAAAGTTGCCTTCCCGCACCGCTTTCTTCTCCGTTTCTGTCCGTTGTTTTGCCACCTCCTGATACCTTGAACTATGAGGCCACTAGTCAGGCTTCCATCCTGCCTGTCAAGGTGCTGTCATAGAACATAGAACAGGCCCTTCGGCCCTCAATGTTGTGCCGAGCCATGATCACCCTACTCCAACCCACATATCCACCCTATACCCGTAACCCAACAACCCCCCCCCTTAACCTTACTTTTATTAGGACACTACGGGCAATTTAGCATTGCCAATCCACCAAACCCGCACATCTTTGGACTGTGGGAGGAAACCGGAGCACCCGGAGGAAACCCACGCAAACAGGGGGAGGACGTACAGACTCCACACAGACAGTGACCCAGCCGGGAATCGAACCTGGGACCCTGGAGCTGTGAAGCATTTATGCTAACCACCATGCTACCCTGCTGTCCCCATCATCCCTCTCCTGCGGTCGACAAGGATCAGACGCAAGCCCCATTGACTGGACTTATGGACATTTGTTTTGTTTGCTATGTTCTGTTTTCTCGCATTAGACAGCTGTCGTCACATGTAAATACGTTCACATATGCCACCTCTTGTACATATGTTAGTATATGCCACCACATGTAAATACATTCCCACATGCCAACAGAACATACAAAAAAAAGGGAAGATGTCATGATATGCAAACATGCAGATAATGATATACAGACAGGCAACTAATGAACACAGAGAACAGGACATGACCAATGAGCAGGCAGGACACTGAAGGGTGGTATCTCACTGTAAAAGGCACGTGGCACTCTCACTCCTTCTTTTTCCACTGATGAACATCAACGGAGTGAGTCAGGGTGTATGTACAGTATCACACCTTCAGCACGTGGCTAAGAGCTAGTCTGGTCCAGTCAGACAGAGTAACCACACTTAGGTTAGCAGAGAGTCACACTCATATAGAACAGTGCTAACTGTGCTACTGGTTCAATAAATCAGATTGAACTAACTTCAAGGTCTGGAGTAACTTTTGGTCAAAGCTGCATCCAGTTGCAGCCTGTGTTATCCCAGAGTATATAACACATCAGGTAGCACAGGTGGATAGCACTGTGGCTTGTTAGGGTCCCAGGTTTGATTCCCCTCTGGGTCACTGTCTGTGCGGAGGTTGCACGTTCTCCCCGTGTCTGCGTGGGCTTCCTCCAGGTACTCCGGTTTTCTCCTACAGTCCAAAAACGGGCGGGTTAGGTGGAGTGGCCATGATAAATTGCCCCTAGTGACCAAAAAAGGTTAGGAGGGGTTATTGGGTTACAGGGATAGGGTGGGTCGGTGCAAGTGAGGGCTTAAATGGGACGGTGCAGACACGATGGGCCGAATGGCCTCCTTCTGCACTGTATGTTCTATGTAAGATAAACATACATCCTGACTGTTCAAACACATGTAAAATACATGTTACAATGTAGAGGAGGTTAAATATTGGCCAAATTAAGAACCAAAGCAAAGATATAAAGTAATCTTTATTATCACAAGTAGGCTTACATTAACACTGCAATGAAGTTACTGTGAAAATCCCCTAGTCGCCACGCTCCGGAGCCTATTCGGGTACACAGAGGGAGAATTCAGAATGTCCAAATTACCAAAATGCACGTTTTTCAGGATTTGTGGGAGGAAACCGGAGCATCCGGAGGAAACCCATGCCGCCACGGGGAGAATGTGCAGACTGCACAGACAGTGACCCAAGCTGGGAATCAATCCTGGGACGCTGGAGCTGTGAAGCAACAGTGCTAACCAATGTGCTACCGTGCTGCCCAAGGCAGAGTTGCTGTGGTTCATGACTGATCTTAAAAGCAGCAGTCCTTGATTTTTTTTTCTGGAAACGCTGCTTTGGAATTTGAAGTAGTCTTAGAATTTCTCTGTAAACACCACGATATTCCAGGTTCGATCCCGGCCCCAGGTCACTGTCCGCGTGGAGGTGGCACATTTTCCCCGTGTCTGCGTGGGTTTTGCCCCCACAACCCAAAGATGTGCAGGGTCGGTGGATTGCCCACAATAAATTGCCCTAAATTGGAAAAATGAATTGGGTACTAGAACATAGAACATAGAACAGTACAGCACAGAACAGGCCCTTCGGCCCTCAATGTTGTGCCGAGCCATGATCACCCTACTCAAACTCACGTATCCACCCTATACCCGTAACCCAACAACTCCCCCCCCCCTTAACCTTACTTTTATTAGGACACTACGGGCAATTTAGCATGGCCAACCCACCTAACCCGCACATCTTTGGACTATGGGAGGAAACCGGAGCACCCGGAGGAAACCCACGCACACAGGGGGAGGACGTGCAGACTCCACACAGACAGTGACCCAGCTGGGAATCGAACCTGGGACCCTGGAGCTGTGAAGCATTTATGCTAACCACCATGCTACCCTGCTACCCCGAATGGAAAAAAAAAATGACTGCCTTCAAATGTTCCTTCTTCAGATTGCCTCTAAGCCAGCAAAGACTTTCAATAATCAGAGTTTTGGTCATATGACAACTGGCCATTGATACATGTTGCAAAATAATATTTTATTCAGATTAATGAAGAGCTTCTTCCTCCATTGGCCAAACTAACAGCAGACAATAGAGCCAGATAAGGTCCTCACCACACCCTGGTGCATAATCAATTCTGTTAGTTCTCCATTGTTACCTGGCAGTCCTGTAGTCCGAGGCTTCAATATTCCATATGTAAGTCCAGCAGATGAAATGGAGACGCAATATTTGACATCAACATGTCTCCATAACAATAATAATTTGATAGAAAGTGACTACACCAATGGTTAATGTGAAATATTTTACCCTCTACAGTAGCCATAAACATTTGAGGGTATTTTTATGAGGTTTGACTAGTTTTATGTGAACATAGGTCAAATGGATAGTCATCTAACGGATAGATGAAAAATCTTAAAGTTGCACTATCGCACTTTCTGATCCAATTGGAAAATTTAAGATTTTTGCTTGTTGATTCTCAGAAGTGTTTAATTAGTCTTATCAGTTAGTGGTACACTATGTGAGGGCAAAGCCTCCCCCAAGCAAAACCACTGACCTTTATTCAATCTCCTGATCTACCAGCGCCCTAACTCATCTTGACAATTCGCTACATGTGGTACTGGGCTGCACTGATAAGGAAAGCATGTGATTTATACTGATTCGTGCTGACTTAGATGTCTTCAACCTGAGCAATGGGTAAGGAGTAGCAAGTGGCCTCTGTATCCGGTGGCTGGTGTGGAAGAAAATAAATGGAACCAACGATGCCATATCCGAATGGTTAATAATGAACCTGGAAAGCAGGTGCGAGTGTGTACGCAAGGCCAGGATTGGGTGCGGTAGTGGAGCCCGATGCAGCAATTGCCGTCTGTTTTGCTCAATGGCTGAGCCTTGGCAGAGGAATTGGTCACTTATAGCAATAATATGACATGTATAGGCAATTGCACTGAACTGTGCTTCATCATAACTCTCTCATGTGGGAGGCAGAAAAAAGGAGAGGAATTGATGGGAGCGAAATGCTCAAAAGGTCTGCAGCTAATAACCACACATTCTTTTGATGCACTGTCAATTTGCACCCTCTATAATTATTTATTTATCGTGAGTGCACATACACGGAGAAGCCTTTTGATTTTAGGCGCTCATTTTAAGTAGTTTTCATCAATGCTGAGATGCTTGGAGCAGCTGAATGAAATAATTTGTACACAAGGAATTTGATAAACGCTGCTCTTCTCTTACAGTTTCATTCCACGTGCATTGAACGCAACCACTTCACTTTCTTATTTGAATCGAAAACTGGTTTTCACGAAGAAACTGAAAACTTTGCTCCTTGCTGCAAAATGACTGTCAGGCTTACAGCGCAGCCGCCGCACTTAAAGGTCAAAAAAATACTTTCCAAAGGCATGACAGAAAAGAAGTGGAGTTTTAGCAACTGCAAGATTCTTTTTAAATCTTTCCCATTCTAGGTTTGATCGATCGATTTGATCGATAAAATATTAGAGCATGCCGCTGTGCAGAGAGACCTGGGTGTGCTAGTGCATGAGGCACAGAAAGCTGGTTTACAGGTGCAACAGGTGATTAAGGAGGCAAATGGAATTGTGTCCTTCATTGCTAGAGGGATGGAGTTTAAGACTAGGGAGGTTATGTTGCAATTGTATAAGGTGTTAGTGCGGCCACACCTGGAGTATTGTGTTCAGTTTTGGTCTCCTTACTTGAGAAAGGACGTACTGGCACTGGAGGGTGTGCAGAGGAGATTCACTAGGTTAATCCCAGAGTTGAAGGGGTTGGATTATGAGGAGAGGTTGAGTAGACTGGGACTGTACTCGTTGGAATTTAGAAGGATGAGGGGGATCTTATAGAAACATTTAAAATTATGAAGGGAATAGATAGGATAGATGCGGGCAGGTTGTTTCCACTGGCGGGTGACAGCAGAACTAGGGGGCATAGCCTCAAAATAAGGGGAAGTAGATTTAGGACTGAGTTTAGGAGGAACTTCTTCACCCAAAGGGTTGTGAATCTATGGAATTCCTTGCCCAGTGAAGCAGTTGAGGCTCCTTCATTACATGTTTTTAAGGTAAAGATAGATAGTTTTTTGAAGAATAAAGGGATTAAGGGTTATGGTGTTCGGGCCGGAAAGTGGAGCTGAGTCCACAAAAGATCAGCCATGATCTAATTGAATGGCGGAGCAGGCTCGAGGGGCCAGATGGCCTACTCCTGCTCCTAGTTCTTATGTTCTTATGTTCTTATGATCGAACTGAGAAGAGTTTGGTGAGTATCTGTTGGTATGCCATCGAGAACCCTTCTAGGATGTTGGCTGCAAGGTCCTGGACAAGTCTGACCAGTTGATGACCCAGGGACGCAATTCATCATCGTCAGCGGAACTATTGGAGGCTATCTTTTGTTTTGACGTGAAGTTAGAATGATTGAAATGTGATTTGGAAGTCAGGCTTGACACAGAAAATGTGCTGACATCGAGCACACTCCCTCTTGTATTGTCAACTGGTAGTTAGCTGCCAAGTAGCAAATTGTGTAGGCCAGAAGTGATAAACCACGTGAAATATAGAACAGTTGGTGCTTTTGAGTTGCTTGTGATGATTATAGGAGGATCATGAAGCAACTGGTTGCCACTTTAATGAGTGTTAACAAGTAATTTAAGAGGTTGCATGGCATTTTGATGGCCTGGCCTTGAGCAAAAACCCTCCCCTAATGGTGAGCAGCTGATTGGGAGTAAACCAGTTGTTGCAAAATATTTGGAACTCTGCTTAATAGTAAATCATGGTTTACTGGTGCTGCTGGTTTGAAGACTATTTTCAAAACACAATGGTTGAATTCCTGGGACTCTTTCGTCACAACTTCACTAACACTCTTATCAATATGTATTCTGGAAATGCTCTGAGGACTTCACCTGAAAGGAATAAGTATTGCTTTTGATTTTTTTTTAATAAATGTTTTTATTCTCCATTTTCACGTTTTCCTTCAACATTTAAACCCCACCCACAGACAGTAAATGGTAACAAATACAAAATCAATCCCCTTAACAATAACAACGATCCCATCCTCGGCCCACCTGTCAATATATGCTGCTTTAGATTTTTACCTGAAAGTTACGTAGGAATGACCAGCATCTTGCTGGTGTTTCCCTTCGTCTACAGGGGGAGGACATTGGCTTAGCGGCAGGAGGCAGTGGTTGTGGTCAGAGGTTGTTTTCATGACTGGAAGCCTGTATCCAGTGGCTCTCCACAGGGATCGGTTCTGTGTCCTTTTCTGTTTGTAGCGACCATTAATGATCTGGGCATGAATGTGGGGGTTGCAGTGATATCATGGTTGTGTCGTAATTCAACGACTGACCACTAGGTGTCTCACTAGTCTATAAGTGAAGAGGATGCTTGTGCATGATTCTACTGTTATTCATCTGTTGTCTTGTATATAGTTTACCCAGAGTTAATGTTAATGAATCATTTATAGCTTTAGCTCCAAGTGTTCTTGTAACAAATTAGGCCATCTGACAAGAACATTACATGGTACCAGGATTGGATTGTATTAAACACTGAGAAAGCCTGCCACAGAGATTTGAAGATTTTGCAGACTGCAGAATTAACAGCATGGAGTCGTTGAAGCCACCAAAGTGTCTCAGATTTCATGGTAATGTGGCCAGCAATTGGCAAGTGTTCAAACAACAATTTAATCTGTTTCTTCCTGCAGTAAATTTCGAAGATCAATCAAATTTGTGTACGGTAGCGATGCTCCTAACAGCGGCAGGGCCTGAAGCAATTGCTGTGTTTAATACGGTTCAAATTGCAAACAATGAAGATAGTAAAAATTTCAACAAAGTAAATATTTGATGCCCATTGCAGCCCCAGAAAAATGAAATTTGTGAATGTTATGTGTTTAGATCACGTTTACAGAGGACTGGAGAGTCCATAGACCATTTAATCACCGATTTAAAGTTAAAAGCTAAAACCTGTAATTTTTCTGCGGTGGAATGTTCCATGATTCTGGACCGTGTTTGGTGTACGTGAAAATAAGCTGAGTGAATGGTTACTGAGGGAGTCGGAGCTGTTTTTGGAACAAACAGTGAAGACGTGTCAGGCTCACGAGCCAGCAGCACAGCATTTTAAAATGTTTCTCCGGAATGGCGACGTCTTCCTGGAGGAAAACACTCTGGTTTGCCACCCTATTTCCAAAAAGGCAGGAAAGTTCCTGCAGCTCCTCACATACCAATAAACAGGTTAAAGATCAGGACAAAATATTTCTGTGTAAAAGATGTGGTCAAAGGCATAAATTAAGGCAGTGTCCAGCTTTTGGCAAGTTTTGTTCCAGATGCAAAGGAAAAAAAAATCACTTTACTCAGAATTGCTACTCTAAGCTGAACTCCAGACCAATCAGCACAGTGGAAGACACAGATCCGATTAAAGATAGTCGCTGGTAGCAAAGCCAATTTAATCAGCATGACTGATTTTAAAAATCTAAAAATTCAGCCGATCAGAAGAAATCACAAAATATCTCTGAGAGATTATAATGGTTCAAGCATTAAATGTTATGGTGCTTGTGACCTGAATGTGGAGGTGGAGAACACCGTTTATTCCGTCCCTTTCTATACTGTATCCAAGGACTTGGACTTGGATTCATTATTAGATGATCAGTCCTGTGAAGAACTAAGTCTAGTGCAGTTGGTACACAGCATCCACAATAGATTGGATCAACAATCCAATGATTCTGAGAACATTATCAGCAAATTCCGTGATGTGTTCACAGGTTTTCGTACACTACCATTCACCTATAAGATACAACTCAAAGAGGATGCAAAACCTGTGATTCATGCACCAAGAAGAGTACCTGCATCTGTTTGGGATGGCCTCAATAAGGAGCTAGACAGAATGACAACATTAAAAGTAATCTGAAAGATAGAAGAACCTACTGACTGGGTAATGTACATGGTGCGTGTAAAGAAAATAATTGGCGATATTCGCATAGGCATGGATCCAAAAGATCTTAACAAGAATATCAAAAGAGAACATTACCAAAGTCTGAGGAAATCACATCTGATATGGCTGGTGCACAATTCTTTACGAAACTTGACGCATCTCAGGGTTTTTGGCAACTGAAGCTAGAGAAATAAAGTACAAAATAATGCACCACTTGGAAGGTATTGTTTTCTGAGAATACCGTTTGGCATAATTTCGGCATCAGAAATTTTTCACCGTGCCATGGAGCTCGTAATCAAAGACATGGAAGGCGTACGTGTGTACGTGGATGATATCATTGTTTGGGGCACAACCATAGAAGAGCACAATATGAGGTGTCTTAAAGTTCTAACAAGCGTCAGCAGAAATGGGCTGAAACTCAACGAACAGAATAGCCAATTTGGAGTAACTGAGGTCACATTCCGAGGTGACAAGCTCTCATCACGTGGCATTGAACCTGACCAGGACAAAATCCAAGCAATTCTCAACATGCCAAAACCACAGGACAAGAAAGCCATCTTAAGAGTGATGGGTTTTTATCAATTTTATACGAAAATTCATTCCAAAATTGTCAGCAAAAACAGCACATCCACGTGATCACCAGCACAATACAACGCATTTCATTTCAAAAATGAAATGAAATGAAAATCGCTTGTTGTCACGAGTAGGCTTCAATGAAGTTACTGTGAAAAGCCCCTAGTCGCCATATTCCGGCGCCTGTCCAGGGAGGCTGGTACAGGAATTGAACCGTGCTGCTGGCCTGCTTGGTCTGCTTTAAAAGCCAGCGATTTAGGAGTGAGCTAAACCAGCCCCTAGAAAAATAATGAAAATCGCTTATTGTCACGAGTAGGCTTCAATGAAGTTATTGTGAAAAGCCCCTAGTCGCCACATTCTGGCGCCTGTTCGGGGAGGCTGGTACGGGAATTGAACCGTGCTACTGGCCTGCTTGGTCTGCTTTCAAAGCCAGTGATTTAGCCTGGTGTGCTAAACCAGCTGAGTAACATGACCAAGAGTGGAAGAAGCCCATTCCCGGCTTGGGTGACTGTCTACAGCAACTCTGCCTTGGGCAGCATGGTAGCACAGTGGTTTGCACTGTTGCTTTACAGCTCCAGCATCCCAGGGTCGATTCCCGGCTTGGGTCACTGTCTGTGTGGAGTCTGCATGTTCTCTCCGTGTCTGCGTGGGTTTCCTCCGGGTGCTCCGGTTTCCTCCCACAAGTCCTGAAAGACATGCTTGTTTGGTGAATTGGACCTTCTGAATTCTCCCTCAGTGTACCCGAACAGGCGCCGCAGTGTGGCGCCGAGGGGATTTTCTCAGTAACTTCATTGCCGTGTTAATGTAAGCCTACTTGTGACACTAATAAAGATTATTATTATGACTTCACTAACCACCATGCCAGTTCTCACAATTTTTCACCTGTCTAAGCAGATTAAAGTGTCAACAGACGCGTTCAAAGATGATCGGGGCGCAGTCCTTCTGCAACTCTAACATGATGATTGGAAACCAGTCGTGTACGTATCGCGATCCACGACAACAGAGCAGAGGTATGCTCAAATCGAAAATGGGGTTATGGGCTTCCAACTTTCACAGTTGAGACAGATTATTGTCCTTCGGTTAACATCGTCAAAAAAAATCTCAACCAGATGTCTCCGCGCATTCAGAGGTTGATGATGAAGTTACAATGCTATGACTTCAATCTCATCTACACGGCAGGCAAATATTTGTATTATCGAGAGCGCCGATACAAAATATTAGTAGTGAAATTGCTGCACTTTGGGAAGATCAACCAGAGTCAGAAGAAAACCTGATCGACTCAATTTGTAGATTTGGACTATTTGTACATACTATATACATATTACAACACAATCATGATATCACTACATCCCCTTTCCCTTGAAAGAATACATTATCATTAGAATATTTACATGTGATATCATGAGCCTATGAGTCCAACAGTATTAATTTTTAAAAAAAATGTAAAACTGGTTTAACAAATATACATGCGAATATTAAAGTCAGCTGACCTCAGACTGGCTGGAGGAAGCTGGAGAGAGAGGTTGCTTGTGCATGATTTTACTGTTATTCATCTGTTGCCTTATATCTGCCCACAGTTAATGTTAATAAATCATTCATAGCTACAAGTGTTCTTGTAATAAATACGATTACGAGATACGATTTATAATCATCTAGATAGGAATAATATGATTAGGGATAGTCAGCATGGTTTTGTGAAGGGTAGGTCATGCCTCACAAACCTTATCGAGTTCCTTGAGAAGGTGACTGAACAAGTAGACGAGGGTAGAGCAGTTGATGTGGTGTATATGGATTTCAGTAAAGTGTTTGATAAGGTTCCCCACGGTCGGCTACTGCAGAAAATACGGAGGCTGGGGATTGAGGGTGATTTAGAGATGTGGATCAGAAATTGGCTAGTTGAAAGAAGACAGAGGGTGGTGGTTGATGGCAAATGTTCAGAATGGAGTTCAGTTACGAGTGGCGTACCACAAGGATCTGTTCTGGGGCCGTTGCTGTTTGTCATTTTTATAAATGACCCAGAGGAGGGCGCAGAAGGTTGGGTGAGTAAATTTGCAGACGACACTAAAGTCGGTGGAGTTGTAGACAGTGCGGAAGGATGTTGCAGGTTACAGAGGGACATAGATAAGCTGCAGAGCTGGGCTGAGAGGTGGCAAATGGAGTTTAATGTGGAGAAGTGTGAGGTGATTCACTTTGGAAAGAATAACAGGAATGCGGAATATTTGGCTAATGGTAAAATTCTTGGCAGTGTGGATGAGCAGAGGGATCTCGGTGTCCATGTACATAGATCCATGAAAGTTGCCACCCAGGTTGATAGGGTTGTGAAGAAGGACTATGGTGTGTTGGCCTTTATTGGTAGAGGGATTGAGTTCCGGAGCCATGAGGTCATTTTGCAGCTGTACAAAACTCTGGTACGGCTGCATTTGGAGTATTGCGTACAGTTCTGGTCGCCTCATTATAGGAAGGACGTGGAAGCTTTGGAACGGGTGCAGAGGAGATTTACCAGGATGTTGCCTGGTATGGAGGGAAAATCTTATGAGGAAAGGCTGATGGACTTGAGGTTGTTTTCGTTAGAGAGAAGAAGGTTAAGAGGTGACTTAATAGAGGCATACAAAATGATCAGAGGGTTAGATAGGGTGGACAGTGAGAGCCTTCTCCCGTGGATGGAGGTGGCTAGCACGAGGGGACATAGCCTTAAATTGAGGGGTAATAGATATAGGACAGAGGTCAGAGGTAGGTTTTTTACGCAAAGAGTGGTGAGGCCGTGGAATGCCCTACCTGCAACAGTAGTGAACTCGCCAACATTGAGGGCATTTAAAAGTTTATTGGATAAGCATATGGATGATAATGGCATAGTGTAGGTTAGATGGCCTTTAGTTTTTGACTTCCCATGTCGGTGCAACATCGTGGGCCGAAGGGCCTGTACTGCGCTGTATCATTCTATGTTCTATGTTCTAAATCAGGCCAACCGACAAGAACATTACAGGAATATGATCAATAAGTTTGCAGATGGCATGAAAATTGGTGGTGTGTTAAATACCGAAGGGAAAAGCCTTGTGTTACAGGATGATATAGATGGGCTGGTCAGTAGGGCAGAACAATGGCAAATGGAATTTAACCCTGAAAAGTGTGAAGCAATGCATTTTGGGTAGTCTATCAGGGCAAGGGAATACCCAATGAATGGTAGGACTCTCGGAAGAACAGAGTGCCAGCTGGACCTTGGGATGCATGTCCATAGATACCTGAAGGCAGCAGGACTGGTAGGTAAGGTGGTTAAGAAGGCATATGGGATACTTGCCATTGTTAACTGAGGCATAGATGTAAGAGTAGGGAGGTTATGATGGAGCTGTATAAAATACTGGTTAGGGCTGTGTACCTGGTGACCTGTGTACCTGTACATCCAGATATTTCTGCCTATCAATACTCTTAATGGTTCTACCATTTACTGTATATTTCCCATCCTTATTAGACCTTCCAAAATGCTTTACCTCACATTGGGAGTACCCAATTTTTTTTTCCAATTGAGGGGCAATTTAGCATGGCCAATCCACCTGCTCTGCACATCTTTAGGTTGTGGGTGGTGAAACCCACGCATGCACGGGGAGAATGTGCAAACTTCATGTAGATTGTCCAACCAGAGGGGAGGCCATTTTGGATTTGGTACTTGGTAATGAGCCAGGGCAAGTGATAGATTTGTTAGTGGGGGAGCATTTTGGAGGTAGTGACCACAATTCTGTGACTTTCACTTTAGTAATGAAGAGGGATAGGTGTGTGCAACAGGGCAAGGTTTACAATTGGGGGAAGGGTAAATACAATCCTGTCAGACAAGAATTGAAGTGCATAAGTTGAACATAGGCTGTCAGGGACGGACACAAGTGAAATGTGGAACTTGTTCAAGGAACAGGTACTGCGTGTCTTTGATATGTATGTCCCTGTCAGGCAGGAAAGAGATGGTCGAGTGAGGGAACCATGGTTGACAGGAGAGGTTGAATGTCTTGTTAAGAGGAAGAAGGAGACTTATGTAAGGCTGAGGAAACAAGATTCAGACAGGGCGCTGGAGGGATACAAGGTAGCCAGGAGGGAACTGAAGAAAAGGATTAGGAGAGCTAAGAGAGGGCATGAAAAATCTTTGGCGGGTAGGATCAAGGAAAACCCCAAGGCCTTTTACACATATGTGAGAAATATGAGAATGACTAGAGCGAGGGTGGGTCCGATCAAGGACAGTAGCGGGAGATTGTGTATTGAGTCTAAAGAGATAGGAGAGGTCTTGAACGAGTACTTTTCTTCAGTATTTACAAACGAGAGGGGCCATATTGTTGGAGAGGACAGTGTGAAACAGACTGGTAAGCTTGAGGAGATACTTGTTAGGAAGGAAGATGTGTTGGGCGTTTTTAAAAACTTGAGGATAGACAAGTCTCCCGGGCCTGACGGGATATATCCAAGGATTCTATGGGAAGCAAGAAATCAAATTGCAGAGCCGTTGGCAATGATCTTTTCGTCCTCAATGTCAACAGGGATGGTACCAGGGGATTGGAGAGTGGCGAATGTTGTGCCCCTGTTCAAAAAAGGGAATAGGGATAACCCTGGGAATTACAGGCCAGTTAGTCTTACTTCGGTGGTAGGCAAAGTAATGGAAAGGGTACTGAGGGATAGGATTTCTGAGCATCTGCAAAGACACTGCTTGATTAGGGATAGTCAGCAGGGTTTGTGAGGGGTAGGTCTTGCCTTACAAGTCTTATTGACTTCTTTGAGGAGGTGACCAAGCATGTGGATGAAGGTAAAGCAGTGGATGTAGTGTACATGGATTTTAGTAAGGCACTTGATAAGGCTCCCCATGGTAGGCTTATGCAGAAAGTAAGGAGGCATGGGATAGTGGGAAATTTGGCCAGTTGGATAACGAACTGGCTAACCGATAGAAGTCAGAGAGTGGTGGTAGATGGCAAATATCCAGCCTGGAGCCCAGTTACCAATGGCGTACCGCAGGGATCAGTTCTGGGTCCTCTGCTGTTTGCGATTTTCATTAATGACTTGGATGAGGGAGTTGAAGGGTGGGTCAGTAAATTTGCAGATGATACAAAGATTGGTGGTGTTGTGGATAGTGAGGAGGGCTGTTGTCGGCTGCAAAGAGACATAGATAGGATGCAGAGCTGGGCTGAGAAGTGGCAGATGGAGTTTAACCCTGACACGTGTGAGGTTGTCCATTTTGGAAGGACAAATATGAATGCAGAATACAGCGTTAACGGTAGGGTTCTTGGCAATATAGAGGAGCCGAGAGATCTTGGGGTCTATGTTCATAGATCTTTGAAAGTTGCCATTCAAGTGGATAGAGCTGTGAAGAAGGCCTATGGTGTGCTAGTGTTCATTAGCAGAGGGATTGAATTTAAGAGCCGTGAGGTGATGATGCAGCTGTACAAAACCTTGGTCAGGCCACATTTGGAGTACTGTGTGCAGTTCTGGTCACCTCATTTTAGGAAGGATGTGGAAGCTTTGGAAAAGGTGCAAAGGAGATTTTACCAGGACGTTGCCTGGAATGGAGAGTAGGTCTTACGAGGAAAGATTGAGGGTGCTAGGCCTTTTCTCATTAGAACGGAGAAGGATGAGGGGCGACTTGATAGAGGTTTATAAGATGATCAGGGGAATAGATAGACAGTCAGAGACTTTTCCCCCGGGTGGAACAAACCATTACAAGGGGACATAAATTTAAGGTAAATGGTGGAAGATATAGGGCAGATGTCAGAGGTAGGTTCTTTACCCAGAGAGTAGTGGGGGCATGGAATGCACTGCCTGTGGAAGTAGTTGAGTCGGAAACGTTAGGGATCTTCAAGCGGCTATTGGATAGGTACATGGATTATGGTAGAATAATGCAGTGTAGATTAATTTCTTCTTAATGGCAGCACGGTAGCATTGTGGATAGCACAATTGCTTCACAGCTCCAGGGTCCCAGGTTCGCTTTCGGCTTGGGTCACTGTCTGTGTGGAGTCTGCACACCCTCCCCGTGTGTGCGTGGGTTTCCTCCGGGTGCTCTGGTTTCCTCCCACAGTCCAAAGATGTGCAGGTTGGGTGGATTGGCTATGCTAAATTGCCCTTAGTGTCCAAAATTCTATGATCTATGATTAACCTAGGACAAAAGTTCGGCACAACATCGTGGGCCGAAGGGCCTGTTCTGTGCTGTATTTCTCTATGTTCTATGTTCACACAGACAGTGACCCAGAGCCGGGATTGAACCTGGGTCCTCAGCGCTGTCGGCAGCAGTGCTAACCACTGCGCCACCGTGCAGCCCCAAAGCTCGGGTATTAAACAGTTTCTAGACGGCCTAAACCTCCTGCTGGGGGAGGAAGTGGTAATGCAAAAACTGGGAGCCCCACTTGGACTGGAAGATGTAATGGGAAGCATTAGACTGAAGCAAACTGGAAGGCTCTGGGACTGGATGAATTCTCAGTGGAATTCTAGAAAAAGATTGCCACGATTCTGGGGCCACTCCTGGTTGAAACGTCCAATGACTTGATGAATAAGGAGGAGCTTCCACCAACATTAACACAGGCCTCAATTTCACTTATTCTAAAGAAAGATAAATATCTGGAGGACCGTGGGTCCTATCAATCCACTTCTAAACGTAGATGCAAAGTTGTTGGTCAAAGTTTGTGGGCAGCACAGTCGCATAGTGGCTAGCACAGTTTCTTCACAGCTCCAGGGTCCCAGGTTCGATTCTCGGCTTGGGTCACTGTCAGTGCGGAGTCTGCACGTTCTCCCCGTGTCTGCGTGGGTTTCCTCCGGGTGCTCCGGTTTCCTCCCACAGTCCAAAGACGTGCAGGTTAGGTGGATTGGTCATGCTAAATTGCCCTTAGTGCCCACAAAATGTTAAGTGGGAGGTTACTGGGTTACGGGGATAGGGTAGATACGTGGGCTTCATTAGGGTGCTATCTGTAAGGGCCGGTGCAGACTCGATGGGCCGAATGGCCTCCTTCAGCACTGTAAATTCTATGATTCTATGAATATCCTAGCAATACGCCTGCAAGATCAGTTACCAGGGGTGATCGTGCAGAACCAGACAGGGTTTAGAAAGGGACGGCAGTTATCATCAAATATTAGGAGACTGTTAAATATTGTTATGATAACCCTGTCGGGCTGGGAAGTGATGGTAATAATATCCATGGACGCTGTAAAGGCTTTCGATCAGATTGCGTGGGAGTAACGGTTCGAAATATTAGGACGGTTTGGTCTTGGGCCAGGGTTTGTTAACTGGATTGGGTTGTTATAAAGAGTCCCCACAGCTAGTTTGCGTACAAACATTATTAGTTTGGGTTATTTTAGCTTGCAATGAGGAACAAGGGGGGGTAGTTGGAGGTTCTTGTGGGTGATTTGGGAGGGTAGTCGGGGAGGCCTGGGGCAACCAGTGAGGGTGTGGTCAGGAGGGCAGGCGGGTGTTCTGGCGGGTGGGGTCAGATTGAGGCAGGACAGTACTGTAGTTACCCAAGAATTAGAAGTGGTTTTAATTCTAACCTTTCCTGGTGACTATTCCTTTAAGACAATCGGAACCATCCGAAGTCTGCGATTTAAATCTTCAAAACAGAACCATAAGGTCTTTTACTTTCTTAGTTTGGGAAAATGTTTTTATTAAGGTTTTCATTTTATACAATACAAAATAAGCAAATCCGTGCAGACCAGATACAATTTGCAAAAGCCCAACATTGGGAAAAAAAAACAACTCCCTCTTTCCCCCCCCTCCCCCCCCCCCAATCCCCACCGGGCCCCTTTTAGTTATTTTGAAATATCTTTTATTGATGTTTTTACATATTGTACACTACAAGCAGTAAGGGTGACTCTGCCAATTACACTGTACATATTAATTTCCTGTGTGTCGGTCCCTGCCCCTTCCCTCGTTGTTTCAGGGCCCTTTCCTGGGCCTTTCACTGTGCAGTGTGTAATCATTCATTATTTACAAGTGTCCGGTGCCCTCCCTTCCTCCCCTCCCCCTTTTGTTGTTGGGCATTCCCCCCTTCCCCATCACCCCTGCCTTATTTACAGCCTTACCTTGGGGGTTCCCTTTCATAGAACATAGAACGATACAGCGCAGTACAGGCCCTTCGGCCCTCGATGTTGCACCGACATGGAAAAAAAATCTAAAGGCCATCTAACCTACACTATGCCCTTATCATCCATATGCTTATCCAATAAATTTTTAAATGCCCTCAATGTTGGCGAGTTCACTACTGTTGCAGGTAGGGCATTCCACGGCCTCACCACTCTTTGCGTAAAAAACCCACCTCTGACCTCTGTCCTATATCTATTACCCCTCAATTTAAGGCTATGTCCCCTCGTGCTAGCCACCTCCATCCGCGGGAGAAGGCTCTCGCTGTCCACCCTATCTAACCCTCTGATCATTTTGTATGCCTCTATTAAGTCACCTCTTAACCTTCTTCTCTCTAATGAAAACAACCTCAAGTCCATCAGCCTTTCCTCATAAGATTTTCCCTCCATACCAGGCAACATCCTGGTAAATCTCCTCTGCACCCGTTCCAAAGCTTCCACGTCCTTCCTATAATGAGGCGACCAGAACTGTACGCAATACTCCAAATGCGGCCGTACTAGAGTTTTGTACAACTGCAACATGACCTCATGGCTCCGGAACTCAATCCCTCTACCAATAAAAGCCAACACACCATAGGCCTTCTTCACAACCCTATCAACCTGGGTGGCAACTTTCAGGGATCTATGTACATGGACACCGAGATCCCTCTGCTCATCCACACTGCCAAGAATTTTACCATTAGCCAAATATTCCACATTTCTGTTATTCTTTCCAAAGTGAATCACCTCACACTTCTCCACATTAAACTCCATTTGCCACCTCTCAGCCCAGCTCTGCAGCTTATCTATGTCCCTCTGTAACCTGCAACATCCTTCCGCACTGTCTACAACTCCACCGACTTTAGTGTCGTCTGCAAATTTACTCACCCATCCTTCTGCGCCCTCCTCTAGGTCATTTATAAAAATGACAAACAGCAACGGCCCCAGAACAGATCCTTGTGGTACGCCACTCGTAACTGAACTCCATTCTGAACATTTCCCATCAACTACCACTCTCTGTCTTCTTTCAACTAGCCAATTTCTGATCCACATCTCTAAATCACCCTCAATCCCCAGCCTTCGTATTTTTTGCAATAGCCGACCGTGGGGAACCTTATCAAACGCTTTACTGAAATCCATATACACCACATCAACTGCTCTACCCTCGTCTACCTGTTCAGTCACCTTCTCAAAGAACTCGATAAGGTTTGTGAGGCATGACCTACCCTTCACAAAACCATGCTGACTGTCCCTAATCATATTATTCCTATCTAGATGATTATAAATCGTATCTTTTATAATCCTCTCCAAGACTTTACCCACCACAGACGTTAGGCTCACCGGCCTATAGTTACCGGGGTTATCTCTACTCCCCTTCTTGAACAAAGGGACCACATTTGCTATCCTCCAGTCCTCTGGCACTATTCCTGTAGCCAATGATGACCTAAAAATCAAAGCCAAAGGCTCAGCAATCTCTTCCCTGGCTTCCCAGAGAATCCTAGGATAAATCCCATCCGGCCCCGGGGACTTATCTATTTTCACCTTGTCCAGAATTGCCAACACTTCTTCCCTACGCACCTCAATGCCATCTATTCTAATAGCCTGGGTCTCAGCATTCTCCTCCACAATATTATCTTTTTCTTGAGTGAATACTGACGAAAAGTATTCATTTAGTATCTCGCTTATCTCCTCAGCCTCCACACACAACTTCCCACCACTGTCCTTGACTGGCCCTACTCTTACCCTAGTCATTCTTTTATTCCTGACATACCTATAGAAAGCTTTTGGGTTTTCCTTGATCCTACCTGCCAAAGACTTCTCATGTCCCCTCCTTGCTCGTCTCAGCTCTCTCTTTAGATCCTTCCTCGCTTCCTTGTAACTATCAAGCGCCCCAACTGAAACTTCATGCCTCATCTTCACATAGGCCTCCTTCTTCCTCTTAACAAGAGATTCCACTTCTTTGGTAAACCACGGTTCCCTCGCTCGACCCCTTCCTCCCTGCCTGACTGGTACGTACTTATCAAGAACATGCAATAGCTGTTCCTTGAACAAGCTCCACATATCCAGTGTGCCCAACCCTTGCAGCCTACTTCTCCAACCAACACATCCTAAGTCATGTCTAATGGCATCATAATTGCCCTTCCCCCAGCTATAACTCTTGCCCTGCGGGGTATACTTATCCCTTTCCATCACTAACGTAAAGGTCACCGAATTGTGGTCACTGTTTCCAAAGTGCTCACCTACCTCCAGATCTAACACCTGGCCTCGTTCATTACCCAAAACCAAATCCAATGTGGCCTCGCCTCTTGTTGGCCTGTCAACATATTGTGTCAGGAAACCCTCCTGCACACATTGTACAAAGAATGACCCATCTAATGTACTCGAACTATATCTTTTCCAGTCAATATTTGGAAAGTTAAAGTCTCCCATAACAACTACCCTGTTACTTTCGCTCTTTTCCAGAATCATCTTCGCCATCCTTTCCTCTACATCCCTAGAACTATTAGGTGGCCTATAGAAAACTCCCAACAGGGTGACCTCTCCTTTCCTGTTTCTAACCTCAGCCCATACTACCTCGGAAGAAGAGTCCCCATCTAGCATCCTTTCCGCCACCGTAATACTGTCCTTGACTAGCAGCGCCACACCTCCCCCTCTTTTGCCCCCTTCTCTGAGCTTACTAAAACACCTAAACCCCGGAACCTGCAACAACCATTCCTGTCCCTGCTCTATCCATGTCTCTGAAATGGCCACAACATCGAAGTCCCAGGTACCAATCCATGCTGCCAGTTCCCCAACCTTATTTCGTATACTCCTGGCATTGAAGTAGACACACTTCAAACCACCTACCTGAACACTGGCACCCTCCTGCGAAGTCAAATCTGTGCTCCTGACCTCTATACTCTCAATCTCCCGTACCCCAAAACTACAATCCAGGTTCCCATGCCCCTGCTGAATTAGTTTAAACCCCCCCAAAGAGCACTAACAAATCTCCCCCCCAGGATATTGGTGCCCCTCAGGTTCAGATGTAGACCATCCTGTCTATAGAGGTCCCACCTTCCCCAGAAAGAGCCCCAGTTATCCAGAAATCTGAATCCCTCCCGCCTGCACCATCCCTGTAGCCACGTGTTTAATTGCTCTCTCTCCCTATTCCTCATCTCACTATCACGTGGCACGGGCAACAACCCAGAGATAACAACTCTGTTTGTTCTAGCTCTGAGCTTCCATCCTAGCTCCCTAAAGGCCTGCCTGACATCCGTGTCCCCTTTCCTACCTATGTCGTTAGTGCCAATGTGGACTACGACTTGGGGCTGCTCCCCCTCCCCCTTAAGGACCCGGAAAACACGATCCGAGACATCACGTACCCTTGCACCTGGGAGGCAACATACCAAACGTGAGTCTCTCTCGCTCCCACAAAATCTCCTATCTGTGCCCCTGACTATTGAGTCCCCAATTACTAATGTTCTACTCCTTTCCCCCCTTCCCTTCTGAGCAACAGGGACAGACTCCGTGCCAGAGGCCCGTACCCCATGGCTTACCCCTGGTAAGTCGTCCCCCCCACAAGTATCCAAAACGGTATACTTGTTACTCAGGGGAACGACCGCAGGGGGTCCCTGCACTGACTGCTTCTTCCCATTCCATCTTACAGTTACCCACCTATCTCCAGTCTTTGGTGTAACTACTTCCCTGAAGCTCCTATCTATGACCCCCTCTGCCTCCCGAATGATCCGAAGTTCATCCAGCTCAAGCTCCAGGTCCCTAACACGGTTTTTGAGGAGCTGGAGTTGGGTGCACTTCCCACAGATGAAATCAGCAGGGACACTGACGGCGTCCCTCACCTCAAACATTCTGCAGGAGGAGCATTGTACTGCCTTCCCTGACATCACCTCTAGATTTAAAAAAAAAACAAGAAAAAGAAAAAGAAAGAAGAGCTTACCTGATATTACCTCAAACCCTGCTCCCGCTGAAAGGTAAGCAAATTTAAAGGCACTCACTCACCTTCACGACAGGCCCCTGCTCCCGCTTCCCAACCACCGTGGGGTGGGGGGGGGGGGTTGGTTAGAGGAGGAGGTAGGGTGGGAAACACTCACGAAGTGTTTCGGGTTTAACTGTCACTTGCCAACAGCCTCTCCACAAACCACTTTCAACTTAGGCTGACCGCACTGCACGTCTGCAAATTCCCCCAGAACAGCTGATCAGTAGCTCTGCTCTGCTGCCCTCTGCTGGATGATTGCCTTCACTCAAACTCCTCGGGTCTACTTCGCAGATTCACCTTCAACTTAGGCTGACCGCACTGCACGTCTGCAAATTCCCCCAGAACAGCTGATCAGTAGCTCTGCTCTGCTGCCCTCTGCTGGATGATTGCCTTCACTCAAACTCCTCGGGTCTACTTCGCAGATTCACCTTCAACTTAGGCTGACCGCACTGCATGTCTGCAAATTCCCCCAGAACAGCTGATCAGTAGCTCTGCTCTGCTGCCCTCTGCTGGATGATTGCCTTCACTCAAACTCCTCGGGTCTACTTCGCAGATTCACCTTCAACTTAGGCTGACCGCACTGCACGTATGCAAATTCCCCCAGAACAGCTGATCAGTAGCTCTGCTCTGCTGCCCTCTGCTGGATCTTCCTGTGCCCTTGTTCTAGGAGATCATTTACTTCCATGAGAGAGCTGATGGGAGCCCTCAGTTTAACATCCCATGAAAGGTGGCACCTCTGACAGTGTAGCACTCCCTCAGTACCGCACTGGAATATCAGCCCAGATTATGGGGTCTGCTCTTTGAAGTGCAATTTAATCCTCGATTGCTCGCACTCCGAGTCGGGTGTGAGGTAATGAGCCATGATTGACAGCAACGCATTCTTAATTCTGTTACTTGCCCAGAAGCACCTTCTATGGAACAGCAACATAAATTTTCAGGTAAACTAACGTCCCCATAAACACAAGTCACATCATTGCAGGAAACAGTAGCGCTATCAGTGCAAGTTAGTGGCTTTCATTTCATAGAATTTACAGTGCAGAAGGAGGCCAATCAGCCCATCGAGTCTGCACTGGCTCTTGGAAAGAGCACCCACTTAAGCCCACGCCTCCACCCTAACCCAGTAACTCCACCTAACCTAAGTCAATTTATCACAGGCAATCCACCTAACCTGCACATCTTTGAACTGTGGGAGGAAACCGGAGCACCCGGAGGAAACCCACGCAGACACGGGGAGAACGTGCAGACTCCGCACAGACAGTGACCCAAGCTGGGAATCGAACCTGGGACCCTGGAGCTGTGAAGCAACTGTGCTAACCACTATGCTACCATGCTGCCCCCACTATGCTACCATGCTGCCCTTTCTCTGACTGTTCCATGTAACTGAATGACCTGATAAGCACATGTTTGCGGTTACTCACTTCCTAAACCCATTCAGTCTACAGCTACACCCATTCTCTTGATTCTTTTTAACTGTCTACATGTTTCATGATAAATTCCGATTAAGTGAGAACTCTTTGCCACCTGTGTTTTTACCGCATTGGGACATTTTAGCACCTTAAGGAGGATATATAAATGCAAGCTGTTGTAGTTGCATCATGCCTGTTTTACTTTGCGTCAGCTCGCCATTATTTCTGGCAAAGGCTGTTTGGGTATTTTTATTTTCAGTTTTAAATTCCTGAGCAAATGATGATGAAATATTGACCCACCTTCCTGCCTGCAGTCAGAAATGAAAGTGTGTCTGGGGTGCCTACTCTTTGAGTTTGATGAGCTCGGTGCTCCCCACATTACACAAATCAAATTGTTTTTACACCATGGTGGTTGTCTGATCCCTGGCCGCTGTTTGCACAGAAAAATCATCCTTCTGCGTTACACCCGAGCTGCTTTCTGCCGATAAAAAGGGAACTGCAGATTTACTGGTTGCAAAGTAAAACGTCATTGGTTAACTCGAGAAGGGAAATTCTTTCCACCCACGCTTTTAAAGTTCGTGACCTTGATCTGTTACTCTGTGTTTGCAAAGGGGTGATGGGGCAATGTCTAGTGTCGCAAAGCCAATAAAGACCAAATTGTTTTAACTGTGAAATAAGCCCCCCTTGCCTTGGTGTGCGAGTCTCACTTGTGCCTGACACTGTGTCACCCCTCACCCCCTCTGGGGGACTCCCGGAATCTGGAACATCATTTCTGCCTCTCTAGATAGTTCAGGCAGTGCCCTATTGGGCCCCCCTCCACCAACACCCTGACTCCCTCCTTCCCCACCACCCTCCTTTCCCCTCTCTCCCCACCACCCTCTTTCCTTTCCCCTCTGTTGGCACAGAGGTGAGGGTATCTGGTCTCTCCAGCGCAAAGTTTAGTGCTTGTACCATTTGTTTTTTTACAGGAACGTGTTGTGAACTGCTTTAATAATCAGAGTATCCACCCCCCCCCCCCCCCCGTACATTGATACTGAGGGGAGGGAATAATAGTGGCGATAATAGTAGCCGGGGGTTGAGTGTGAAAACAGGAATGATAATTAACTATAGTCCAGAACTAACGCCGCTGTGCGAGAATCATGGGTTTGAGCCGGGCGGGGGGATGGATAGTGTATATAGGAGGTGGAGGGAAGTGGGGCTGGTCAAGTTGAAGGATCTGTATTTGGAGGAAGGGTTCGCCAATCTGGAGGAGCTAAGGGAGAGGGTAGAGCTGCCGAGGGGGTGAGTTCAGATATCTGCAGGTTAGGGACTTTGCACGAAAGGTCTGGAGAGATTCCCTAGATTTCCAGGATACACCCTGCTGGAGTGACTGCTGCTTCCAGATGTGGAAGGGGAGGGAAGAATTGGGGATATATATATATATAAGTGGCTGGGGAAGCAGGGAGGCGAGTGGGTGGTGATGATCAAGGAGAAATAGGAAGTGGAGTTGGGAATGGAGATCAATTGGGTAGTATGGAGTGAGGCACTGCGAAGGGTAAACGGGACCTCCTCTTGTGCAAGGATGAACCTGATACAGTTCAAGGTGGTGCATATGACTCGGGCGAGAATGAGTGGATTCTTTCAGGGGGTAGCAGATGAGTGTGAGAGATGTGGGTGGGTGCCAGTGAATCATGCGCACATGTTTTGGGGATGTGAAAAATTGGGAAGATTCTGGGTGGGACTGTTCGTGGTCTTAGCCAGGGTAGTGGAGGAGGTGGACCCGGACCTTTTGGTGGCGATATTTGTGGTTTCAGAGAGAGGAGGAAGGCCGATGTCATGGCCTTCGTCTATCTGCTTGCACGCCGACAAATTTTGCTGGAGTGGCAGTCGGTATCACCACCGGGGGTAGCAGCATGGTTGGGTGACCTGTACGACTTCCTGCGGTTAGAGGAGATAAATTATGAGTTAAGAGGCTCAGTAGGGGAGTTCAAGATAAGGTGGGGGATGTTTGTGACCGTGTTTAGAAGTTGTTCGTCGTGGCGAAGGGGGTGAAACAGGAGGAAAATCTGTACAAACTGTATAGTTGATTGTTGGGAAGAATGTTTCCTGGGAGGTTTATTTGCTGTAACCTACTTTGATACAAGTTTGAATAAAATGCGTTAAAAAAAAACTATAGTCCACAGAGGACCAGGCCATTGCTCAGCTTGAGTGGCACCGTTGCACATTAACTATGAGGCAATAAGGCAAGGAGTTAATTTGGGAATTGGATGTACCCTTTTATTTTAGCACCTTTAACATTGTCAATGTCCCAAGGGCTGTCACAGTAATATTATAAAACAATTCTGACACGAGCCACGAGGAAAAATTCCGGCAGATGGTTGGGGAATCCAGGTTCGAATCTTGCCACGGCAGATGGCGCAATTTGAATTAGCTAAAGTAAAAATCTGGAATTAAAAGTCTAACGATGACCATGAAGCCATTGCCGATTGTGGTAAAAACTCATCTGGGTCACTAATATCCTTCAGGGAAGGAAATCTGCCATCCTTACCGGGTCTGGCCCACATGTGACTCCAGACCCACAGCAATGTTGGTTGACTTTTAAATGCCTCAGTTCATGTGCAATTATGGATGGGCAATAAATTCTGGCATAGCCAGAAATGCCCACATCCCTGTGGTGAATGTATTATACCAATGTGGTGAATGTACATCATGTAATTCACACTGTATAATATTGTGTTCACACTGTACAGCATTATGTCCTTGTGGGCTCTGTCTGTGAGCTGTTGCGCGGCTCTGCCCACAGGGGGAGATGAGGAGCTTGTACAGGGTTCCACCCTCGGCTCTGCCCATGGCTCTGCCCATGGCGGTTCCGCCCATGGCTCTGCCCATGGCCCCTCCCACTACCGGAAGTATAAACTGCTGCAGCCTTGTGAGTCTGACCTCAGTTCTTCTGGTCGCAGGCAGGCTCAGTTGTAAGTCTATTAAAACCACAGTTTACTTCCTATCGTGTCTCGATTAAATTGATGGTCACATCAACCAATAATCCACCATTATATTTGTATCTGTGCTGTTGCCCTTGTATTTGTATCTGTGCTATGCTGTTGCCCTTGTGGGCTTCTCCTATGGGCCATTGTATGGCATTATCCATAGGGGAACATGTTGGGGCATGTATGGGCTCCACACATGGTTCCTCCCCTTGAAGGGAGGTATAAAGAGCAGTTGACCTGTAGGCGGTTCTCAGTATTGGTTCAGTCGCAGGCAGGCACTGTTCTAAGTTGATTAAAGCCACGGTTTACTTCTACTCATGTCTTGAGTGAATTGATGGTCCCATCAATCCCATGAACAAATTTTGAAAAAAGCTTGATCAAAGAGTCTTAAAAGCATCGGGGGGTGAAATTCCTTGTGATCGTTAACAGTAGTGCTGTAATTGTACAGTGACTGCATGGTGAAGATTGAGGAAAGTTGTGTTACAGCACTTTGCAGAGCTTCTGTTCTGAAGCAACAATATTCTGAAATGAAAATGAAAATCGCTTATTGTCACAAGTAGGCTTCAAATGAAGTTACTGTGAAAAGCCCCTTGTTGCCACATTCCAGCACCTGTTCAGGGAGGCTGGTATGGGAATTGAACCGTGATTCTGGCCTGCCTTGGTCTGCTTTGAAAGCCAGCGATTTAGCCCTGTGCTAAACCAGCCCCAATATTCTGAATCTTTGGGCACGATTCTCTTGTCTCATTGCACTCAAGCGCAAGCACAACGTGGCCGGAGAATCCCAGGAGAGGCCTCCAGCGAACCTCCCGACTGCCTCCGTGCTGTGCGGAATTCACTGAAGTCCCGCGCGACGTCGAGTCGGAACACCGCCCAAAAGTGGCGGGACCAAATGATGCTCGGGGAATTAAGTTGCAAATCTACTAACAACCTACCTGCCCGGGATCCACCAGCCCCCTCGATTTTCCGGCCTCCCCAGGGAGGTTGCAGCCGAGCGCCGATCCGTGCTGGTCCACACAAACGGCGGGGGGGGGGGGGGGGGGGTTTCCTGTGCCATCGGAGATCCCTGGGTGGTCAAGGTAAGTGCAGGGTGGCTCCTTAGCCCTCCCTCTGGAACATGGGCACCTTTGTGCTGTCCAGCTGGCACCTTGGTACTGCCACCCTGGCACTGCCAATGTGCCGGGTGTCACTGCCAAGTCAGCAGGAGCACTGCCTCGGTGCCAAGGTGTCAGGGCAAGGGTGCCCCACTGCCAGGGTGGCACTGGCAAAGGTCAGGCGGCCCGGGGGACCATACCAATGAAAGGAGGGTGGAGGGGGGATTTGAAGCATAGGGGTGTGCAGGGCAGATAAGTAAGGGCCTCTGGGAGGTTGGAGGAGTGATGGTGGGGGTACTGGAAGGGTGGGTATGCTGCAAGGGGGCTTGGGGGGGGGGGCTGAAGAAGGGGGACACCCAGGGTGTTGTTGGGCAGTGTTCATGTGTGAGGGTGTTGACTTTGCCCATGGGTGGGCGGTCCGATCTCTGAGTTCAGCTCCCCAGTGCTAAAAAGAATTCTAAGTGTGGGCTAAACCGGGGAGAAACTCCCCAGACCCCCAAAAAATGATGAAGGGCGGGATTCTCCGGCCACGTCCACCCAGCGACCGGAGAATCCCACCTGAGGTCAATGGAGTTCTCCATTGTACGCGGTTCGCCTGTGGTGTTCTTGTGGTGGGTGGGGTGGGGTGGGAGAATCCAGCCCTTGTGTCATTGAATAGCGGTGGGAAACTCCATGCCACAAATTAACTTAGAAATGCTTGGGGAGAATTGTGCCCTTTATCTCAGCTTTGTATGAGAATAGAACATAGAACATAGAACATTACAGCGCAGTACAGGCCCTTTGACCCTCGATGTTGCGCCGTCCTGTGAAACCCCTCTAAAGCCCATCTACACTATTCCCTTATCGTCCATATGCCTATCCAATGACCATTCAAATGCCCTTAATGTTGGCGAGTCCACTACTGTTGCAGGCAAGGCATTCCACGCCCTTACTACTCTCTGAGTAAAGAACCTAGCTCTGACATCTGTCCTATATCTATCTCCCCTCAATTTAAAGCTATGTCCCCTCGTGCTGGACATCACCATCCAAGGAAAAAGGCTCTCACTGTCCACCCTATCTAATCCTCTGATCATCTTGTATGCCTCAATTAAGTCACCTCTTAACCTTCTTCTCTCTAACGAAACAGCCTCAAGTCCCTCAGCCTTTCCTCATAATATCTTCCCTCCATACCAGGCAACATCCTGGTAAATCTCCTCTGTACCCTTTCCAATGCTTCCACATCCTTCCTATAATGTGGCGACCAGAACTGCACGCAATACTCCAAATGCGGCCGCACCAGAGTTTTGTACAACTGCAACATGACCTCATGGCTCCAAAACTCAATTCCTCTACCAATAAAAGCTAACACACCGTACGCCTTCTTAACAACCCTCTCAACCTGGGTGGCAACTTTCAGGGATCTATGTACATTGGCACCGAGATCTCTCTGCTCATCCACACTACCAAGAATCTTACCATTAGCCCAGTACTTTGTCTTCCTGTTATTCCTTCCAAAATGAATCACCTCACATTTTTCTGCATTAAACTCCATTTGCCACCTGTCAGCCCAGCTCTGCAGCTTATCTATGTCCCTCTGTAACTTGTAACATCCTTCTGCACTGTCCACAACTCTACAGACTTTAGTGTCATCTGCCAATGTACTCACCCATCCTTCTACGCCCTCCTCCAGGTCATTTATTAAAATGACAAACAGCAGCGGCCCCAAAACAGATCCTTGTGGTACACCACTAGTAACTGGACACCAGTCAGAACATTTCCCATCAACCACCATCCTTTGTCTTCTATCAGCTAGCCAATTTCTGATCCAAACTGCTAAGTCACCCTGAATCCCATGCCTCTGTATTTTCTGCAATAGCCTACCGTGGGGAACCTTATCAAACGCTTTACTGAAATCCATATACACTACATCAACTGCTTTACCCTCATCCACCTGTTTGGTCACCTTCTCGAAGAACTCAATGAGGTTTGTGAGGCACGACCTACCCTTCACAAAACCATGTTGACTATCTCTAATCAAATTATTGCTTTCCCGATGATTATACATCCTGTCTCTTATATACCTTTTCAAGACTTTTCCCACAACAGAAATAAGGCTCACTGGTCTATAGTTACCGGGGCTATCTCTACTCCCCTTCTTGAACAAAGGGACAACATTTGCTATCCTCCAGTCTTCTGGCACTATTCCTGTAGACAAAGATGACTTAAAGATCAAAGCCAAAGGCTCAGCAATCTGCTCCCTAGCTTCCCAGAGAATCCTAGGATAAATCCCATCATGCCCAGGGGATTTATCTATTTTCACACTTTCCAGAATCGCTAACACCTCCTCCTTATGAACCTCAAGCCCTTCTAGTCTAGTAGCCTGTATCTCAGTATTCTCCTTGACAACTTTGTCTTTTTCCTGTGTGAATACAGACGAAAAATGCTCACTTAGCACCTCTCTTATCTCGTCGGACTCCACGCACAACTTCCCACTGCTGTCCTTGACTGGCCCTATTCTTACCTTAGTCATTCTTTTATTCCTGACATATCTATAGAAAGCTTTAGGGTTATCCTTGATCCTACCTGCCAAAGACTTCTCATGTCCTCGCTTGGCTCTTCTTCGCTCTCTCTTTAGGTCCTTCCTAGCTAACTTGTGACTCTCAAGCGCCCTAACTGAACCTTCACGTCTCATCTTTACATAAGCCTCCTTCTTCCTCTTGACAAGTGTTTCAACTGCTTTAGTAACCCATGGTTCCCTGGCTCGACCACTTCCTTCTTGCATACTGGCTAAATTCGTCCCTCAAGAAGGGCACAACGTGCTTTCCAATCACCTGATGTAGCTGAGAGCAAACAGTTTGAGCGAGTTGAAGAGCTGGTTTAGCTCACTGAGCTAAATCGCTGGCTTTTAAAACAGACCAAGCAGGCCAGCAGCACGGTTCGATTCCCGTACCAGCCTCCCCGAACAGGCGCCGGAATGCGGCGACTAGGGGCTTTTCACAGTAACTTCATTGAAGCCTACTCGTGACAATAAGCGATTTTCAATTTCAATTTTCAATTTCAAGAGCTTTCTTTGCAGCATTCTGACTTCAGAAACATTTTCTCAACACTTTTGCTTTTACAGTTTTGCTCATTGAAAATTGTAATTCAACCCCCATATTCAGAATGACTTTGCAGTGCAGAAGGAGGCCATTCGGCCCAACGAGTCTGCACCTTGGAAAACAGCACCCGACTTAAGCCTATACCCCCACCCTATCCTCGTAACCCAGTAACCCCACCTATCCTTTTTGGACACTTGAGGGGCAATTTAGCATGGCCAATCAGCCTAACCTACACATCTTTGGACTGTGGGAGGAAACCGGAGCACCCAGAGGAAACCCACGCAGACACAAGGAGAACGTGCAGACCCTGTACTGACAGTGACCCAAGGCGGGAATCGAACCTGGGACCCTGGAGCTGTGAAGCTACATTGCTAACCACTGTGCTGCCGTAGGTCTGAGATCTCACTGAGCATGCCTTGCACTGCCATTGTTTTGTGGTTGAATAGAGCAACATGGCACATGGCACCAGCCCACTAAATACTGCCAAGGAAGCTCAGGACCTCACGGCGATGCTCTGTGGGGAGGGTTGTCAGTTGTCTGAGGCTGTTCAATAAGGACAGCCAAGTCTTTGGGCATCACCTACAGTCATGGCCCATGCTTCTCCTGCAAATGGGCAGTAGAGCTGGGCATGCAGCCCAACAGTGACAAGTTCAGGAGAAAAGTGGCCACCGGACTGTTGGAGAGCAAAATTTGGTGCCTGGACACAATGAATGAAGAATTGTAGCACATGTCCTCCAGGGATATGAGGATCAGTGTAGCAGGCTGTGGTCTGCACAATTAAGAACATTAAAACTTAACTGGAGTAGGCCATTTGGCCCTTAAGAGTATATTCCACCATTCAGCAAGATCATGACTGATTTATTTCAATTCACCTTTCCACATTATCCCCATATCACTAAATCCCCTTTCTTTTTTTAAAAATCTTTTATTCGAAATTTTTACATCATAAATAACGGAAAAGAAAAATAGAACCCCCACCCCTGTACAGAAAAGTGAAACAGCGAAAATAAATAAACAATGAGCGATAACCAATGAACAATAAACAATAATAAATCTCCAACCATACATAAACATACCCCCCCCCCCCCCCGGGTTGCTGCTGCTACTGCCCCTCTCCTAACGCTCCGCCAGGAAGTCTAGGAACGGTTGCCACCGCCTGAAGAATCCCTGCACAGATCCCCTTAAGGCAAATTCCATCTTCTCCAATTGAATGAACCCCGCCATGTCATTGATCCAGACCTCCACGCTTGGGGGTCTCGCATCCTTCCACTGAAGAAGAATCCTCCGCCAGGCTACCAGGGACGCAAAGGCCAGGATACCGGCCTCTTTTGCCCCTGCACTCCCGGCTCCACTGCAACACCAAATATTGCGAGCCCCCAGCCCGGCTTAACCCTGGAGTTCACCACCCTTGACACCGTCCCCGCTACACCCCTCCAGAACTCCTCTAACGTGGGCATGCCCAGAACATGTGGGTATGGTTTGCAGAACCCCCCAAACATCTTGCACACCTATCCTCACTCCCAAAGAACCGGCTCAGCCTTGCCCCGGTCATATGCGCCCTGTGCAGTACCTTAAATTGTATCAGGCTAAGCCTGGCGCAAGAGGAGGAAGAATTTACTCTTCCCAAGGCAGTCGGCCACGTACCCTCATCGATCTCCTCCCCCAGTTCCTCCTCCCACTTACCTTTAACTCCTCCACCGAGGCCTCCTCCTCTGACAGCACCTTATCCTGAACCCGGGGCTCCGGCAGCAGCAGCAACTCCACCACCTGACGCCTAACGAACGCCCTTATCTGCATATATCGGAAGATGTTTCCGGGGGGAGGAGCCTGAGTTTCTCCTCCAGTTCCCTAAGGCTTGCGAACTTCCCGTCGATGAACAGGTCTCCAATCCTCCTAATATCCGCCCTGCACCAGCTCCGGAACCCCCAATCCATTCTCCCCGGGACATACCGATGGTTCTCCCGTACCAGGGACCACACCGAGGCCCCCACCTCCCCCCTGTGACGTCTCCATTGCCCCCAGATTTTGAGGGTCGCCGCCACCACCGGGCTCGTAGTGTACCTCATCGGAGGGAGCGGCAGCGGTGCCGTCACCAGCGCCCCCAGGCTCGTGCCCACAGAGGACGCCATCTCCAACCTCTTCCAAGCCGCCCCCTCCCCCTCCATTACCCACTTGGGTACCATCGCCACGTTGGCAGCCCAGTAATACCCGCAGAAGTTAGGCAATGCCAGCCCCCCCCCCCCCCCCCCCCCCACCCCCCGTCCCTGCTCCGCTCCAAAAACACCCTTCTCACCCTCGGGGTCTTCTTCGCCCACAGGAACCCCATGATGCTCCTGTTAACCCGCTTAAAAAAGGCCTTAGGGATCAGGATGGGGAGGCACTGAAACAAAAACAGAAACCTCGGGAGCACCATCATTTTAATGGACTGTACCCTACCCTCCAGGGAGAGCGGCAGCATAGCCCACCTTTTGAACTCCTCCTCCATTTGTTCCACCAGCCTCGTTAAGTTAAGCTTATGCAGGGCCCCCCAGCTTCTAGCCACCTGCACCCCCAGGTATCTAAAACTCCGCTCCGCCCTTTTTAACAGAAGCTCACCAATCCCCCTCTCCTGGTCTCCCGGGTGCACCACGAACAGCTCACTCTTCCCCATGTTAAGCTTATACCCGGAGAAATCCCCAAACTCCCTGAGGATTCTCAACACCTCTGGCATTCCCCCCACTGGGTCAGCCACATACAATAGCAGATCATCTGCATACAACGATACCCGATGTTCCTCACCCCCCCCCCCCCCCCCCCCCACTCCCCCGCACCAACCCCCTCCAATTCCTAGACTCCCTCAAGGCCATGGCCAGGGGCTCAATCGCCAGCGCAAAGAGCAGGGGAGATAAAGGGCACCCCTGCCTTGTTCCTCGGTATAGCCGGAAACATTCCGACCACCTCCTGTTTGTGGGAACACACGCCACCGGGGCCTCGTACAGCAGCCTCACCCAGCTGACGAACCCCTCCCCAAATCCAAACCACCTCCCACAGGTATCCCCACTCCACCCTATCGAAGGCCTTCTCCGCGTCCATAGCTACTACTACCTCTGCCTCCCCCTCCACCGCCGGCATCACAATTACATTTAGGAGCCTGCGTACATTGGTATTCAGCGGCCTTCCTTTCACAAAACCCATCTGATCCTCGTGTATAATCCCCGGGACAGAGTCCTCGATCCTCGTGGCCAATATCTTTGCCAGCAGTTTCGCATCTACATTAAGAAGCGAAATCAGCCTATATGACCCGCACTGCAAAGGGTCCTTGTCCCGCTTCAAGATCAGGGAGATCAGCGCCCTAGACATCGTCGGGGACAGGACCCCCCTTCCCTTGCCTCATTGAAAGTCCTAACCAGCAGTGGGTCCAACACGTCCATGTATTTCCTGTAGAATTCCACTGGGAACCCATCTGGCCCTGGTGCCTTCCCCGCCTGTATGCTCCCTAGTCCCTTAACCAGTTCCTCCAACCCAACCGGCGCCCCCAGTCCTGCCACCCGCCCCTCCTCTACCCTCGGGAACCTTAGCTGGTCCAGAAAATGACCCATCCCCTCCTCCTCCAATGGGGGCGCAGACCGATACAGTCCCTCATAGAAGTCCCTGAAGACCCGGTTAATCCCCACCGCACTACGCACCGTGCTCCCCCCTCCTTCCCTCACTCCCCCAATCTCCCTCGCTGCCTCCCGCTTCCTGAGCTGGTGTGCCAACATCCTGCTGGCCTTCTCGCCATACTCATACACCGCCCCTTGCGCCTTCTTCCACTGCGCCTCCGCCTTCCTGGTGGTCAACAAGTCAAACTAGGCCTGAAGGCTGTGCCGCTCCCTGAGTAATCCCTCCTCAGGGGCCTCTGAGCACCTCCTATCTATCCTAACCATCTCCCCCACTAGCCTCTCCCTCTCTCTCCTCTCCTTCCCTTCTTTATGGGCCCTGATGGAGATCAGCTCTCCTTTGACAACCGCCTTCAATGTCTCCCATAGCCACCCCTACCTGCACCTCCCCATTATCATTGGTCTCCAGGTACCTCTCTATACACCTCCGGACCCGCCAGAGATGACTATCGCCGAGTACGCCGTGTCCTCTACCCTCGGGATCAGCGCCTGACTCATTACAAAAAAGTCAATCTGAGAATAGGCCTTATGAACATGGGAGAAGAATGAGAATTCCCTGACCCCCGACCTCGCAAACTTCCACGGATCTACCCCCCCTATCTGGTCCATAAACTCCCTCCGCACCTTGGCCGCCGCCGGCCTCCTGTCCGTCCTAGACCTAGAGCGATCTAATGCCGGATCCAGCACCGTGTTGAAGTCCCCCCCCCATTATCAAGCCCCCTGTCTCTAAGTCCGGGACCCGGCCCAACATGTGCCGCATAAACCCTGCATCGTCCCAATTCGGGGCATATACATTTACCAAAACCACCCGCACTCCCTGCAGCTTACCACTCAACATCACATACCTACCTCCGTTGTCTGCGACAATGCTCAGCGCCTCAAACGACACCTGCTTCTCCACCAAGGTTGCCACCCCCCCCCCCCGATTTTTTTGCATCCAGCCCCGAATGGAACACCTGTCCTACCCACCCCTTCCTTAGCCTTACCTGGTCTGCCACCCGTAGATGCGTTTTCTGAAGCATGACCACATCTGCCTTTAGCCCCTTCAGGTGCGCGAACACACGGGCCCGCTTGACCGGCCCATCCAGGCCTCTTGACCGGCCCATCCAGGCCTCTTGACCGGGGGTTACCAACCCCCTCTCCAGCCGACTAGCCATAACCCTTCCTAGGCCAGCCACGAGCCCGTGCCCCTCGCACTTCCCGTTCCTCCCAGCGGCAGACCCCCGCCCCAACCTCCTCCTACAGACTCCAGCTCCCCCTTGGCAATTCCAGCAGCAACCCCCCCCCCCCCCCCCCCAGCCAGATTTCCCCCTAGCTGCATTTCTCCCCCACTGCACTACCGTGAGTCAGCGACTCCTGCTGACCCCGGCTACTCCCGCCGCTCCGTCGACCCCCCCAGTGTAGGACTCCCCCTTCCCCCTCCTCCTGTCCATCAGCGGGAACTCCCTGCCCCCCCCCCCCGCCCCCCCAGCACCACCTCTTCCACTCTCAGCGTGGGAAGAAAGCCCGCGCTTCCAGCTCCAGTCCCGCCTCTTTCCGTCCTTAGCGTGGAAAAAACCCGCGCTTTCTGCCTGTCCGGCCCCGCCCCCTCTGGCATAGCTTCCCTTCCAGGCCCAGTCCCAATTCCTCTGGCTCGGGCCTCCCCCCCCACGGGGCCCCATCCCCAATTCCAGCCACCAACGCCCACAGGCTTTTACCTGTCCAACCCCCTACAGGCCTGCCCGACAGACAAAGGAGACACAGTGATCAACCCAACCACAAAATCCCCCCCAAAACGCAACACAACAGTCTCGACCCCCCCCCCCCCCCCCCCCCCCCACCAGCGTCCCCTCGTCCACAGTCCTCAGCCCGAGTCCAGCTTTTCAGTTTGAATAAAGGTCCACATCTCTTCTGGCGTCTCGAAGTAGTACTGGCGATCTCTCTAGGTGACCCACAGCCGCGCCATGCCGAACATGCAACATGCCGAACTTCACCCCTCTCCAGTGTAGCACCGCCTTAGCCCGGTTGTACCCGGCCCTCTTCTTAGCCACCTCCGCACTCCAGTCCTGATAAATCCGGATCTCTGCGTTCTCCCACCTGCTGCTCCGCTCCTTCTTGGCCCACCTTAGCGCACATTCTCTGTCCGCAAACCGATGGAACCGCACCAGCACCGCCCGCGGCAGGTCACTGGGCTTGGGCCTCCTCGCCAGCACTTGATAGATCCCCTCCAGCTCCTGGGGCACCTGGAAGGACCCGGCGCCCATCAACGTATTCAGCATGGTGACCACGTAGGCACCCACATCTGATCCCTCCAGCCCCTCCGGGAGACCCAGAATCCGCAGGTTCTTTCTCCTCGACCGGTTCTCCAGGTCCTCTAGCTTCGCCTGCCATTTCTTATGGAGCGCCTCATGCGTCTCCACCTTCACCGCCAGGCCCAAGATCTCGTCCTCATTTTCCGAGACCTTTTGTCGGATCTCCCGGATCGCCGCCCCTTGGGCCGTCTGGGTCTCAAGCAGCTTATCAATTGAGGCCTTCATCAGTTCTAAGAGCTCTGACTTCAGCTCCGTGAAGCAGCGCTGGAGAAACTCCTGCTGCTCCTGTGACCACTGCTCCCACGCTGCCTGGTCTCCACCCACCGCCATCTTAGCCTTCCTTCCTCGCACCTGTCTCTGCTCCAACTCCACTTTTTTCACCGCTCCACTCCTTATCCAATCCATACAATTCCAGGGGAATAATGTCATCCCCTTCCCACACTGGGGATCGTCACAAAAGTGCCGCTGGGGGCCCTAAAGTCCGATTCTAGCGGGAGCTGTCGAATGTGCGACTTACCTCCGCATAGCCGGAACCGGAAGTCCTAAATCTCCTTTCTATCAACCTCTGTCTCGAATATACTCAACAACTGACCATTAACAGCCCTCTAGGTTAGAGAGGTCCAAAGGTTCGTAGCACTTTGAAGATTTTTCTCATCATCCCCAGTCTGAAGAGAGGCCATTTCTCCTGGTCTCACCTTCTCACTTCCCCACAACCCCGCCAACCCAACACACGAGTTCTCAGTTCCTCAGGTAGGAGATACACTTTATCAGCATCTATCTTGTCAAACCCCTTCAGATTTTTACATGCATTAATTAGATTCCATCTCATTCTTCTGTACTTCAGGGGATATCGACCTAATCTATTCAATCTCTCCTAGAACCATTCGCTCTCCTCAGGTATCAGCCATTTTTAAAACTGCTCTTAGGATGTGAGTGTCACTGCAAGGTCAGCATTGATTGCCTATCCCCAGTTGTCCTTGAGAAGATGTTGGTGAGCTGCCTTCTTGAATCACTGTTGTTAATGTGCTGTATACAGTCACAGTGCTTCTAGCAGAAAGATACTGGTACTGTCGCTAGTAATCCAGAGGCCCAGGGTAATGCTCTGGGGACGCAGATCTGAATCCCATCATGGCAGCTGGTGGAATTTAAATGCAGTTAATTAAAAAAATCTGGAATTGAAAGCTGGTCTCAGTAATGGGGACCACAAAACTATCATCAATTGTCTTAAACACCCACCTGGCTTAGTAATGCCCTTTAGGGAAGGAAATTTACCATTCTTGCGTGTGATCCAGATCCAGAATAATGTGGTTGACAGCCCTCTGAAATGACCTACAGACTTCAATTAGGGATGGGCAACAGATTATGGCCTTGCCAGTGATGTTCACACCCCATGAAAGCATAAATTAAAAAAAAGGGGGAGTGGCAGGATTTTTGACCAAACGACAGTGAAGGAACAGCAGTATAGCTCCAAGTCAGTCGGTATGTGACTGAGAGGGGAACTTGCGGGTGGTTATGTTCCAATGTTTCAGCCGCCCCCTTTTTCTTCTGCAGGATTGTGTCTTGGAAGTTGTTCTTGAAGGAGCCTTACCAAAATGCTGCAGTGCATCTAGTAGATGGTACACACTGCAACTGTGCACAATGGTGGAGAGAGCGAATGTTTTAGGTGGGGGTGGGGGTGGGTGGGGAGAGAGGGGGTGTGTTCTGATTCAATGGGCAGCTTTGTCTTAGATGGTGTCAATCTTCTTGAGTGTTGTTGGAGCTGCACTCACCAAGGCAAGTGGAGGATATTCCATCACGTTCCTGACTTGTGCCTTCATAAATGCTGAACAAGCGTTGGGGAGTCAGGTCTGAGTTACTCTAGTGAAGCCTTGTTGTAGTCCTTTAAGGATAAATGTCCTGCCTCAAAAACTGCATACAAGTGTCGCCTAACCGTTGTCCTGTACAATTGCAGCAAAACATCTTGACTGATGGAAGACCATCAATTCACCTTTGAAGAGGAGCATGTCTACAGTGCAGAAGGAGGCCACCCATCATGTCTACACCAACTTATCCGAAAGGGCACCCCACCCAAGCACACTAACCACACTATCCCCATGACCCTACATAAACAGCACATCTTTGGACATTAAGGGCCAATTTAGTATGGCCAATCCACCTAACCTGCACATATTTGGACTGTGGGAGGAAACTGAAGCACCTGGACATCCCGCAGACACTGTGTAAACTCCACGCAGACACCCAAGGGCGGAATCGAACCCGGATTGTTGGTGCAGTGAAGCAGCAGTGCTAACCACTCTGTCACAGCACTGCCCAATGTGCTGACTGAGGAAATGAAACTGCAGACTGTGGTGATATGCACCACTGTAGATACACAAGGGGTTAATGTAAGTACACATAGACTATCTAGATACTAGAGGGAGCACCAGATAACATGACACACGGACACTCAACCAATAGGTCAGTAAGATAGGACATGGCCAATGGGCATTCACGATACACACAGAGGTGACACTACCACAGGGTGGCATTACACCAACCCATATATAAAGGACACAGCACACGTGATCTTCCTCTTTCCAGTGGAGACACTCAGTGAGTACAGACACAGGGTTGATCACACCCACCAAGTGGATTGTAGCAGACTGGTTCGTCAGTCTGAGTAGCTATAGAAGGATTAACAGTAGTGGCAAATCCGAGTAGGAGAATTGTAAATAGTTCAATAAACGTGTTGAAGTTATCTCCACATCTGAACCTTCCTTTGTTAGAGTGAACATCAAGGAAGCCGCTTATGCTACGCCAAGAGCATAACCAGGCACAGACCACAGTAATTGGGAATGATAACCATTCCAAGCGATCACTCTTGGCTGCTACACAATTGGATTGAGCAGGAGATGTTCAGCCATTAATTGACCACAGTGACATATTGCACCCTCACCTTGTTCTGTACCAGCTGCCAAGAGAGGGATCTTCCTTGAAATGACTAACATTTTTCGTACCTGACCACTGGGAGGTCTTCTCTGCTCTGCCAACTGTCCCAATATTCATCACCTAAATCTATGTCCACACAAGCAGGATGTTCCCTTATGATCATGGCATTAATTTCTACAAACAAACAAAATACAAGGGGCAATAATGGGGCTTTCCTGAAGAAAGTCCAGAGTGATTCTCCTACCTGGAGGGGGCCAGCAGGGCCCCGGGTACTCCTCGCAGCTCCGGCTGCCGTTACGGGGCCCTGCACTTCCGGTCGTGGGTCCGCGCATGCGCACGGCTGCGGCCTGTGTCGGCTCCCCAGCGAGACATGGTGGATCCACATCGCAGACCGGCACCAAAAAGATAGGACCCCCGCCCCCCGAAGATCGCGCGCGCGCGCCCGTGGATTGGTGGCCCCCGATCGATAGCCTGACCGTCTGTTAGCCCGCCCGGTGAAGTATCCCCCCCGCCCCTCACCAGGGACTTAATCCGCAGCCGCCACAGCAAGTTCCCGACGGGTGGGACCATGAGAAAACCATGCCGTCAGGAACTCGGCTAGTTACACTTGGAGAATAGCCGTGGAGGCTTTGGTCAATGGTCTAGACTGCGCGTGTGCGAATTGTGGCGATTCTCCATGGACCAGAGAATTGCAGGAACGGCGTCGCGCCGAATGTTGGCGTCGACGGGGGGACGACGCCCATTCTCCACCCCCACGTCGATCGCGATTTTGCCGCGGAGGCTCGGAAAATCCCGCCCAGGATCTGTGCACAATGCACAAATTATAAGAAGAAATGTTTTTTTAAACTAACAACATGTCCAGCAATTTACACGCTGACTCCTTGGCCAACTATCCCTTGATCATGCTGCTTGTTCTATCTACCACCTTCTATGCAGGTTGACAGGACATGGGTTACTGAAATAATCCTTAGCTCATGGTAGGTGACCGTGGGCAAGCTGGTGTTGTCTGCTATCACCTACAGGCATGGTGCTCTGAGGGGGAAATACTGGAACGGTTGCACATGCATTTTCACAGTAACTTTGTTGCCGTGTTATTGTAAGCCTACTTGTCACACTAATAAAGATTATTTTCATCATTAGTACATGTTGCAGTCCTGAGAGACAACCCGTATCGAGCACACGGAATTCCGCTGTTCCACTGAGCCCTGTATCCGCAGCCCCCAGTGACCTGATGGGTGGCTGGTCCAATGGCAGCTTTCAGATCAGTTCAACCAGAAGACATGATGCTGGCCAAGGTCCTTTGTTACCTCCAGAGCTGCAGTCTAGATTTCTGTGGATGAGGAGGCCCTGGTCTCTGAGAATGCCTGCCCACCTGCCTGTGCATGGGAATACCGCTCATCTGGAGCAGTGAAGAAAGGGATGTGGAACCTTACCCTGGCTTCCCTGGCCCAGTTGTTAATTTTCTTCTCACATTGCAGTCCTAGGTGTGGCGAGGCGCATGGCTGACGATGCCTGGGTGTTCTGCTGCCCGCTGCACCATGGAGTCCATTATTTCGATCTCTTCCAGGAGAGCTTGCAGGTCTTCTTCTGAAGAAAAATGCACGGCCTTTTGGGAACTTGCTACATTCTCCTGGCGCTGCATTGGCACAGCTGGCCCGAAAACGATTAGGATGCTGGCAAGAGGCTGAAGATGGGAGCTGTTCTTCAGAACAATTTCTATGACCTCTCCAAGTGCTCTGATGAAGAATGCCCCTTTATTAATCCGTGTCACTTCTGCAGTAAGGTTCTCTGGCTGGATGCTGATCACACTGCCTTGATCACATTAACAGGCCACAACCAACATCACTGAAGCCAATATAGTTGCCCAGGAAATTTCTGTGCTACTCCCCCTGCTGGGGAGTGACATTATTTTCCAGCACAGCCACACCGCTTTGAGCTTGGAGGAAACTCAAGGGCCTTGGACATTGAAGTGCTTGCAAAGGGATTGCTGGGTATTGTGAAGTTTCTACATTTGTTAAGATTCAGCCCATTGACCTATAAGGCAATTCCATACATATGAGGGTTGGGGTTGTGCTGGATGTTTTTGGGTGCACAAACCAAGAAATGTGCAGGGTAGGTGGGTTGCCCACGCTAAATTGCCCCTTAACTAGAAAAATAAAAAAAAGTCAAAGATGGAACATTGTTGGAAATTATTTATTCGGTCAAGCGTAATGAAATTCAAAACTTGCTTATAAAGGTGGCACTTGGAATTTCTACTCCCTGGATATGCAGACTCAAAACCATTCCGTGTTTTATCCGAGGCTTCGTTCCTATCCCTAATGGACATATTTTTTGTTTTGGTGAAACTTGGGATTCATTTTCTATTTCTTGGATCTTATTAACAGGGGTTTTTCTTGAAAAGTCAGGGAGAGGTTGAGTCACTTATTCGTAATTCATCGGATAGAGAAAATGATTAAGCATCCTTACATATATTCATCTGAGACCAAGTGCAACTTTTGTCTCTTACTCTCTGCCTCGCAGATTGTACAGTAAGCAATTCACTGCAGTGTGCATCACCGGGCAACATGCTCTCCTGCAAGTTAAGCTACTGTCCTAGATTAATACACCGATAAAATATTCAGACAGCAGAAGTAGCATTTTATATTACAAACCGGATCACCTCTTGTAAAGATTCGTCCCGCTTCTCTATGAACTCGTGAATTACTTTATGTAATTACTTGTAATGTGTCTGAGTTGGGAAACAGTATTGAGGCCCCACCGCCCATTCATTTTCCAATCACCTGTTTGGTGAACATGTGTTCCACCAGAAGACCCTGCCCTATAAGTGGGCGACCACAATAAAGAGGTGGCGATGGCATGGTTGCCACTCTCTGATGTTGCTGCCTTGTTAACGTGGGGCTCAGGGGAAAACTGAGCTTTGTGTTGTTGAAATGTGAAAGTATATTTAAAGGGCAAAGCAAGATTCCTTTGTCTTCGGCTGACCAAATGAAGGGCTGGTCGAAGCTGCACTTTACAAAGGAAGCCACCAATGAGTTAAGCCACTTGCTAGCAACCTGACATGCACTCCACCTCCACTCCACTGGAGGCACCACATCTGCTAGTAGATCTCAACTGTCCCCATTTCAATATGCATCTGGATCATTATATTGCGGGGGTTGGGGGGGGGGGCAGGGGTTTAGACAGAAAGTGGAATTGATGCCACAATCAGATCAGCCATGATCTTATCGAATGGCTGAGCAGGCGCAAAGAACCAAGTCGTCTACTCCTGGTCCTATGTTCCTCTAGGTTGCCCCTGTGGACCTAGGTAGCAGGGGCCAAAGAGAAAATGCTGGAGGTCTGGCAGCATCTGTAGGGAGAGAAAAGAGCTAACATTTCGAGTCCAGATGAACCTAAACGTTTCGAGTCCACATGAACCTTTGTCACAGCTCAAGTAGCAGGAGTCAGTTCCCTGTGTACAAGTGACGCATGCAAGTCAATATCGGTGGTTTGCTCGGAGAAGCCAATTCATTACCTTCCTCATAAACAAATGGCCATCCGTGATTTGCCAATAAAGACATAAGACATGGGAATATCCATCTTTATTAAATGCAGACAACCTGCCTGTCTGGATGTTGTTCTGCAAAGATAATACTGAAAGCATGCTTTCCTCTTCGAAAAATCGCTCAACTCATTCTTCAGTGGCTCTGTCACAGGCAAACCATTTCTAAGCATTTATTTTCAGTTTGCAAAGCAGCAATTTAGGATTGATTATGCCTATTTCTTAAAAACGGACATAAAAGTTGCAGATGCAACTAAACCCTTTATGTTTTCTTTTTTTCAGGTTGGGAATACACATCCGACACCTCACTCTGCTGCTAGGTTCCTGTTTGAGTGCCATAACCAGGCTCGTAAACAGTTAATTAGAAGATGGTAGGCGATGCTTCTGATTCCTCCACCTACCCAGGTTATGATGCCATTGACCATGGGAAGAAATGGAAAGCAATGTTCAAGCATCACAGAAAGAGAAAGCAAACCATAATAACAATATGGTCTATTCTTACTGGTGTCAGCTGTGCCACAAGCAGTCTCGCCTCTGAGTCGCCACAAGGCTTTTGGTTCAAGTACCATTCCAGGATTTGAGCACGGAAAATCAAGGTTAATATTCCAGTGCGGTACTGAGGGAGGTGTGGCATTTTTCAAAAATAGATTTGGAATTTTGTTTTCCAATTAACGGGCAATTTAGCGTGGCCAATTTACCTACTCTGCACAGCTTTTCTTTAGGCTGTGGGTGTGAGACCCACACAGACACGGGGAGAATGCGCAAACTCCACATGGACAGTGACCCGGGCCCGGGTTCGAACCAGGGTCCTCGGCATCGTGAGGCAGCAGTGCTAACCACTCAGCCACCGTGCCACCCCTGGGGTGTGGTATTTTAGATGATATGTTAAAGTGACAGCCCCCATCTACCTTTTCAGGTGGATGTCAGAAGATTCCATGGCACTATTCGAAGAAGAGTAGGGTGCCCTGCCTAATATTTAGCCTTCAATCGACATCACAAAAACAGACTATCTGGTGATGGTCAGATTGCTGTTCGTGGGAGTTTGCTGAGTGTAAATGATCTGCCCTGTTTCCTGATGAACCATCAACCGAACGCGAGACGAGTTGCTGTACAAAAGTTAGGCTTTAATAAGCTAGAAGTTAGCCCTGCGGTCGACTACAGTAAATGGACGACCGCCGGGCGTTCTGGGTATTTATACCTCGCTCTGGAGGCGGGGTTAACTCAGCCTCTCGACCAATCGGAGAGTCGTCACCTGACTGGTCCCAACCAATCGGTCGAGAGGCACATGACCGACCAGGGCCAATGGTAAGCCAGTGTTCTGCACCAATGGCAGACAGCTATGCAAATCATACCACCACATTCACCCCTTGCGGAGAAAGAAGCCGGGGGGTGGGTATCAACGAGAGCCGGGGGGGGGGGGGGAGAACTGGTGGTATGAGTAGCAGCCAGAGAAGGGAGAAAAAAAACATTTTGGCTTCCCACTGGCCCAGACAATTAACAATACTGTAGTACATATTGTCCCAACAAGGTCCATGGAGTTGTTGTAAATTAAATAAACTCGATCAGCCTTTTCGTTGCCCGTGACGTCCTGGCAGACCGCCGCAGTGGAGTTGGTGACGTTAGTTCAGCCGATGGTGGTGGTTCCGCTGATGTCCTGGACTCCGGGAGCGATGGTCCTTGAACAGTCTCCGTTACCCGGGCTGGTGGTGGAGACGCCATTGATGGGGAAGGGGTGGCCAGGGTGGGGCGCTGGGGGAAAAAAAACAGGGGGGGGTCTGTGGTGAAGGGGGGGAAGGCCGCACGCCGGCGGGTGCCAGGTCCCGGAGGAAGACAGTGTCCTGCCGACCATCGGGGTACTCCACATACGCATACTGCGGGTTAGCGTGGAGTAACTGGACTTGTTCCACCAACGGGTTGGACTTGTGCACCCGCACATGCTTCTGGAGCAAGATGGGTCCGGGGGTGGCCAGCCACGTCGGGGGAGGGGATCCGAAGGACGACTTCCTGGGGAAAACAAGAAGACGTTCATGAGGTGTCTGATTTGTTGTGGTACAGAGGAGTGAGCGGATAGAATGTAGGGCATCGGGGATAACCTCTTGCCATCGGGAAATAGGGAGACCTCTGGACCGGAGGGCCAGTAGTATGGTCTTCCAGATGGTACAATTCTCCCGCTCAACCTGTCCGTTACCCCGGGGGTTATAGCTGGTCGTCCTGCTAGAGGAAATGCCCCTGTTGAGCAGGAATTGACGCAGCTCATCGCTCATAAATGAGGACCCCCGATCGCTATGTATGTACGCGGGGTAGCCGAACAGGGAGAAGATGGAGAGGAGGGCCTTAATGACGGTCGATGTGGTCATGTCGGGGCAGGGAATGGCGAAGGGGAAGCAGGAGTATTCGTCGATTACCGCCAGGAAGTAAATGTTGCGGTTGAAGTCAATGCTGAGATGTTCGAAGGGACGGGATGCTTTGATCAGATGTGCGCGCTCGGGGCGGTAGAAGTGTGATTTGCACTCTGCGCAGATGTGGCAGTCATGGGTTACTGTCCTGATTTCCTCGATGGAGAAAGGCAGGTTGCGGGCCTTTATGAAATGGAAGAAACGGGCCACCCCCGGATGGCAGAGGTCCGCGTGGAGGGAGCGGAGGCGGTCTATCTGCGCGCTGGCGCAGGTACCGTGGGACAGGGCATCAGGAGGCTCATTGAGCTTCCCAGGACGATACAAGCTCTCATAGTTGTACGTGGACAACTCGATCTGCCACCGTAAGATCTTGTCATTCTTAATCTTGCCCCTTTGTGCATTATCAAACATGAAGGCCACTGACCGTTGGTCTGTGAGGAGGGTAAACTTCCTGCCAGCCAAATAGTGCCTCCAATGTTGCACAGCTTCGACTATGGCCTGGGCTTCCTTTTCCACAGAGGAGTGGCGGAGTTCGGAAGCCTGGAGGGTTCTGGAGAAGAAGGCCACGGGTCTGCCCGCTTGGTTCAGGGTGGCCGCCAGAGCTACTTCTGATGCGTCGTTCTCGACCTGGAAGGGGAGGGACTCATCGATGGCGCGCATCGTGGCCTTTGCAATGTCCGCTTTGATGCGGCTAAAGGCCTGGCAGGCCTCTGTCGACGGCGGGAAGGTCGTGGACTGAATGAGGGGACGGGCCTTGTCAGCGTAATTGGGAACCCATTGGGCGTAGTAAGCAAAGAAACCCAGGCAGCGTTTGAGGGATTTGAGGGTATTGGGGAGAGGGAGTTCCATCAGGGGGCGCATGCGTTCGGGATCGGGGCCTATCATTCCGTTACGCACTACGTAGCCGAGGATGGCTAGACGGTCGGTGCTAAACACGCACTTATCCTTATTGTATGTGTGGTTAAGGAGTTTTGCGGTTTGGAGGAATTTCCGGAGGTTGGCGTCATGGTCCTGCTGGTCATGGCCGCAGATGGTGACATTATCGAGGTACGGGAAGGTAGCCCGTATTCCGTACTTGTTGACCATTCGGTCCATCTCTCGTTGGAAGACCGAGACCCCATTTGTGACACCAAATGGAACCCTAAGGAAGTGGTAGAGGCGTCCATCAGCCTCGAACGCGGTGTACTTGTGGTCACTCGCGCGGAGGGGGAGCTGGTGATAAGCGGACTTAAGGTCCACAGTGGAGAAGACTTTGTATTTCGCGATAACGTTTACCATGGCGGAAATACGGGGGGGAGGATACGCGTCCAGTTGCGTAAACCGGTTGATGGTCTGGCTGTAATCGATGACCATCCGGTTTTTCTCCCCAGTCCGGACCACCAGCACTTGGGCTCGCCAGGGACTGTTGCTGCCCTCGATGACTCCTTCCTTCAGTAACCTCTGGACCTCGGACCTGATGAAGGTCCGGTCCTGGGCGCTGTACCGTCTGCTCCGTGTCGCGACTGGTTTGCAATCGGGGGTGAGATTAGCAAACAAGGAGGGGGGGTCCACTTTGAGGGACGCGAGGCTGCAGACAGCGAGGGAGGGTATAGGGCCGCCGAATTGGAAGGTCAAGCTCTGGAAGGTTGCACTGGAAGTCCAGTCCTTGGAGTGCCGGTGCGCAAAGGTCAGGGAGGACAAAGAGTTTGTAATTTTTAAAAACCTTTCCTTGGACCGTGAGGTCCGCGATGCAGCACCCGGTGATGCAGACGGAGTGCGAACCTGACGCTAACCCGATTTTGTGTTTTACAGGGTGGACAGGGAGCGCGCAGCGTCTTACCGTGGCAGGGTGAACGAAGCTTTCTGTGCTCCCGGAGTCCAGCAGGCAGCCTATCTCGTGGCCGTTGAGGTGGATCAGCGTCGTCGTTTTGGCGAGCATGCGTGGACGTGACTGGTCGAGTTGAATGGCCGCGAGCCGTGGAGAAGAACCATCGTCGCAGTCGTCGTCGGCCGAGTAGTAGTTGGCAGAACTTTGCGTGCCAGTCCAGGATGGTGGTGCCCAGGATCCGCACGTGAAGTCGGGGTCCCAAGATGGCGGTGCCCAGGACTCGCACGTGGAGTTGGAGCCCCAAGATGGCGGCGTCCAGGACCCGCACGTGGAGTCGGCGCCCCAAGATGGCGGCGCCTGCGGGGCCCTCGTGGTTGCTGGGGGTGGGGCTAGCAGTTCCGGCGGGCTGACCGGAGCGGCTGAGAGCGGGGGCAGAGAGCCGCACAGGCCAGGCGCAGGGGCCCGGGGGCGGCAAGGAGAGAGTTGCGCGGTGCGCTGGAAGGGCCCGGAAGGGCCCGGAGGAGAGGGGGAGGCGCGCAGGCCGGGCGCAGGGACCCGGGGGCGGGGGGGGGAGAGATTGGCGCGGCGTACTGGAAGGGCCCGCAAGGGCCCAGAGGTGGGGTCCCCGGTCGCTGCGCGGTACAGCAGCGACCGATTTGGCCTGGCAGGCGGATAAAAAGTGGCCCTTTTTCCCGCAGCTTTTACAGAGGGCGGAGCAGGCTGGGCAGTGCAGGCGACGGTGTTTAGCGAACCCACAGAAATAGCAGCGGGGCCCCGCGGACTTGACGGGGCGTCCCGCGGCGCAGGCCTGAGGGAGGTCGGGAGTGGTGGATGCCGGTGGGGAAGCGTGCCAGGAGGCCCAGGGTGCTGCAGCGTGGCTGGGGACATAGGCGCGGGTGTTTAAATCGGCGACCTCCAGGGAGATGGAGAGAGTCCGTGCCTCAGTTAGGCTGAGGTCGTCTTTCTCCAGCATCCGCTGGCGGATAGCGGGGGACTACATCCCAGCCACGTAAGCATCTCTAATCAGAAGTTCCATGTGCTCCGTGGCTGAAACTTGGAGGCAGGAGCAATTCCTCCCCAGGACAGTGAGGGCCTGGTAAAAATCGTCTAATGACTCACCGGGGAGCTGTTGTCTGGTAGCCAGCAGATGTCGGGCGAATACTCTGTTTACCGGTTTAAGAAACTGTCCATTCAGCTTAAGCATGGCCGCATCATAATCTTTTTCCTCCGCAATCATCGCATAGGCTGCCGTGCCCACGCTGGAGTGGAGGATGTGAAGCTTCTGTGCCATGGTGGGGGGGCTGTTTGCGGATGCCAGGTATCCCTCGAGACATGCCAGCCAATGTTGAAAGATTTCCGAGGCGTTCTGGGTTTGGGGGCTGATGCGGAGGCATTCGGGCTTGATCCGGAGCTCCATCTTCAAAATTCTAGCTTATTAAATTGATGAACCATCGATCGAACGTGAGACGAGTTGCTGTACAAAAGTTAGGCTTTAATAAGCTAGAAGTTAGCCCTGCGGTCGACTACAGTAAATGGATGACCGCCGGGCGTTCTGGGTATTTATACCTCGCTCTGGAGGCGGGGTTAACTCAGCCTCGGGACCAATCGGAGAGTCGTCACTTGACTGGTCTCAACCAATCGGTCGAGAGGTACATGACCGACCAGGGCCAATGGTAAGCCAGTGTTCTGCACCAATGGCAGACAGCTATGCAAATCATACCACCACATTTCCCACATTACATTCGTGACTATTCTCCAGAAGTACCTCATTAGCTAGGCTTTGAGACGCTGGTATTTGTGAAAAGTGAAAATACAAGTCTTTCTTTATGTTCCAGTGGCCAGCTATATTCTGACATTGGGCACGTTCCCAGGACATACGTCTACCCACTATTTGGACTAGGAATCTGGACAAGCACAGGAAAACAATAACGAAAATAACTGAGCCTTAACCTCCTAATAAATGGAAAGTTCAAGCTTCCCAGTGATATCCTCCACATCTCCTTTCAAAATCTCCCTTTAAAAGACAGAGAGATATGTTTTGGGGCGATTTCAGCTGTGCTCGGCACAAGAATATTTTGAAAAGGACGTGGGAATATATAGGCCGGCTGGAATTTATTTCCAGCCTTGCTTTCTTTCTTCCAGGCATTTCTTAATTCCATGTATCTATATATTATTTTTTAAAGTTGGGACTTCCAGAAAGCTCAGTTGATGCGGTGGCAGAGAATGAATATCTCTGACTTTCAGATGAAATGTCCCACCCTAAACGATCTCCTATCTTTTCTTTTCAGAGGTTGATCAACCTGCTGAGCATTTCCAACATTTTCTGGATTTTTTTCTTCTTATTTTAGTTTTGTTTTAAGCATTCATAGTTTTTTCTCCCTCTTTGTATTGCAGCCTAAAGGTTAATATCTACTGGGCGCAGGGCACACTGTGCTGTCGACAAAGCCATTCTTATCCTTTTTAGTTCAGGAATCATAGAATCATAGAATTCCTACAGTGCTCAAGGAGACTAATCAGCCCATCGAATCTGCAACAACCCTCCGAAAGAGGATCCGACCCAGGCCCCCGGCCTATCCCTGTAACCCAACCTGTCCTTCTGGCCACTAAGGGACAATTTAGCATGGCCAATCCACTTGACCTGCATATCTTTGGACTGTGGGAGGAGACCAGAGCAGAAACCCACACAAACACAGCGAGAATGTGTAAACTCCACACAGACAATCACCTGATCATTTATATAAATTGTTCTATAAATTGCAGATCATTTATATAAATTGTTAACAGTTGAGGACTGAGGACTGACCCCTGTGGCACCCCGCTGGTTACAGTTCGCCAGCCAGAGAAGGACCCATTCATCCCAAACCCTCAGCTTTCTGTCAGTCAGCCAATCCTCAATCCAATCTAAGAGGGAGGGAAGCCCGACCTGGTCTAGTCTAAATACGACTCCAGACCCATAGTGCTTGACTCTTAACTGCACGCTGCAATGGTCTAGCAAACCACTCAGTTCAACGGATGGCCAACAAATGCTGACCTTGCCAATGATACCCATACTCCCTCAAAGAATGAAGATAAAAAAACTGTCTATCTCAGCCTTAAATATATCCATTGGTGGAGCATCTGCAACCCTGTCTGCGTGGGTTTCCTCCGAGTGCTCCAGTTTCCTCCCACAGTCCAAAGATGGGCAGGTTAGGTGGTTTGGCCATGCTGAATTGCCCCTTAGTGTCAATGGAGGTGCAGGTTAGGTTATGGGGTTACAGGCATAGGGGGGAGTGGGCATGGGTAGAGTGCTCATCCAAAAGGGAGGTCCAGACTCAACGGGCCAAACGGCCTCTTTCTGGAGGATTCCATGAAACGCGAGGAGTCCAAAAAATAGGGAGAGCAAATTAGACAAAGAGATGTTAATTTTCTCTCAAATTTAGTGGCACGTTCTCCTGATCAGTTTGGTTTTCAACATTTTTGTAGAAACTGGTGTCACATTTTAGTTAATCCCCTTCCCCCCCACAAAAAAAAACCCCAGACTTGCTTGAACACAAGTTCCTGGATTTACCCTTAATATGATGAAAGGTTGGACTTTTGTTCTGTACGTTCTGACAATCTCAGTATGAGTGTTTCAATTTTTTCTCTCAATATTTGGTATTCAAATTTTGCCCTAGTTTATTGAGTAAATAAATGCCAGTGATATTTCCAGCATTCAGAGGCAGGATGCTTCCAATTTACCTCGTGGGCATGTCCAATCTTCTCCGCATACTGGCAGGGGGGGGGGGGGGGGGGGGGGGGGATGTGGAAAGCGGACTGTGTGACTTCCAGAGCGAGGAGCATCAACCTACTTTAGCTTAAGTCAGATTTTGTTCCATTGCGGGAAGAGAGCTATGCTTTTGTGCATCTAAACACTGGCATGTGAACTCTGTAACCACAACTTTGTGAGCAGAGGCAAATGGCTGGGAACACATGTGATTCACAGGTCTGTCAGTCTGATTAACAGTGTGTGGTGAATTCATATTGTATTGTAATTTACACTGTATGTGAGCCGTTGCACGGCTCTGCCCATAGGGGGAGATGAGGAGCTTGTACAGGATTCCACCCTTGGCTCTGCCCATGGCTCCGCCCATGGCTCCGCCCATGGCCCCTCCCACTACCGGAAGTATAAAGTGCTGCAGCCGTGTGAGCCTGCTCTCAGTTCTTCTGGTCGCAGGCAGGCTCAGTTGTAAGACTATTAAAACCACAGTTTACTTCCAATCGTGTCTCTAGTGAATTGATGGTCACATCACAGTGTTACAATTTGAGGCAAATTGAGGCAAATAAGCATCCACAACAAATTGAGGCGATTGCAAGTTTCAAATTCTGATAATCAAATATCATGCTAAATTTCATGTTCCTCTGGTGCTTGCCTTTCTCATAATGGATGGAGGCACAGCTAATCCGCCAGTCTTGGCCTGGTCCTGTTGGATTCTTTAAACAAAGTTTCTATCGGATGAGTTGACAGTAACATCCTCCTTACTTTCCCTGCAGAAGGTAAGTAGCATCTGGACAGGCGGCACACATCTTTTATGGGGTGCAAAAGATTGAGGGCTTTGCTGAAAACAAAAACATATTGGGTATTAAGGCTGCGCAACAACTTTGCAGCCTACGCAAACAGACAGGCTTACATCCAATTTGTGTTTGGGTTGTGTCTGACCACAGGAACATCATGATGTGAGTGAAAACTATCATGTGGCTATCCATTTCCTGAAGGTGCATGGATGGGAGCCCATGCCATCTTTGCAGACATGGCAACGGGGGGGAGGAGTTAGCATGAAGCACACTGAAAATAAAATAAACTTAATGCAGTTGTACTGGAGGAGGAGGAGTTGGAAGAAGCAGTGCTGCTGCCAGGAAGATTTGTGGGGCGGAGACTCATTGATAACTGCTGCCAGGATTTCCCAGAACTGGCACAGCAAAAATATTGCAGAAAAAAGAAAAGCCACAATGTGTTCCTAGAAACAAGGCACTGCATCAGCAGCTGAACTCTCCTTGTATCGTCAAGCTTAGAACAAAGCCATTTGGTCTAACAGACCGGTGTCAGCTCTTTGGTAGCATTAGTCCCACTCCTCTTTGCTCAAAGACCTATAATTATTTCCCCTCCAATACAGAAGAAAAGAAATACAGAAAGATTTATGGCACAGAGGAAGATATTGAGCTTATCATGGTTGTGCCTGCTGCAAATGTGTCATTCAGCGTAATCCCATCTTCCAGCTCCTGGTCCATAGCCCGAGAGGTGAAGGGACCTGAAGCACATATTAATGTCTTTCAGGCAGTGTGGTCCATCCCCACACCTTCCTCTAACTCTTCTATAGCTACTTTAAATCTGTGCCCTCTGTTTAATGACCTGTCTGCTAATGGAAATACATCCCTCCTATCCACTCCATCTAGGCCACTCATAGTTTTACGCACAACTTAAATCTGCGTGGGTGGGACATTGTGGGATTGGACACTGGTCAGGGGTGGGGAGTCAGATGTCGGGCAGGGTTGGACATTAGTGGGGGGTGGGGGGGGGGTGGAGTCAGTATTGGGAGGCGTGTGGGGGTTGGACATTGGGAGGGGGGGTCAGACACTGGGTGGGGTGTGGGGGTCAGACATAGAGGAGGGCCGGATAGGTGGGGAGTCGGACCTTGGCCAGAGTCAGACATGGGGGGGGAGGGGTTTGTGTCTTTAGAATAGTTATCTCGAAGTTAGAATGGGTTTTAATTCTTTCAACTTTTTCTGGATAATGATTTGTGTAAAACAGCCGAAGTTTGTGATTTAAATGTATTTTTGACTGGTTTCTAGCCAGAGAAATTACCCAGAGGAAACTTACACTTCTGTGCATTTGCTGTGCAAACCTTTATTTGTGAATTTCGGAGAGGGATTCCCCAGCAAATCCTTCGTGTGCATCCCAAATCCGACACTTGTGAGCCAGGAATTGATGGCCCACCAGTGTGACATCAATGTTTCTAACAAGTGTATTTTATGGTACTTTATCATGAATATCATTAACTGGAACTTCTCCTAAATTCAGTTGTTGGATTTTGTTTGGAAGGTTTATGTGAAGCTGTTGAAATTGAGAGAAACTGCTCTCAATTTATTTAGTGATATTTAGATAATGAGATGCTGCTCATTATATGCTTCCCTTGGTGACTCGATAAAGTGTGTTTCTCTGGCTATTAAATATAAATGCTCTAACAGTGGAAGAAGTACTTCGACAGAATAGCCTAGGAATTCTCGGAACTTCGATGTCTCTCTTCAACTCTTTCAATAGACACCAGATTGAAATGCTTAGGGCCATCTTCTGAAACTTAATAATAATAATCATTATTAACAAAGAACAAAGACCAAAGAAATATTACAGCACAGGAACAGGCCCTTCGGCCCTCCCAGCCTGGGCCGATCCAGATCCTTTATCTAAAACTGTCGCCTATTTTCTAAGGATCTGTATCCCTCTGCTCCCTGCCCATTCATGTATCTATTTAGATACATCTTAAATGCTATCATGCCCGCCTCTACCACCTCCGCCGGCAATGCGTTCCAGGCACCCACCACCCTCTGCGTAAAGAACTTTCCACGCATATCTCCCTTAAACTTTTCCCCTCTCATCTTGAACTCGTGACCCCTAGTAATTGAGTCCCCCACTCTGCGAAAAAGCTTCTTGCTATCTACCCTGTCTATACGTCTCATGATTTTGGAGACCTCAATGAGGTCCCCCTCAACCTCTGTCTTTCCAATGAAAATAATCCTAATCTACTCAACCTCTCTTCATAGCTAGCGCCTTCCATACCAGGCAACATCCTGGTGAACCTCCTCTGCACCTTCTCCAAAGCATCCACATCCTTTTGGTAATGTGGTGCCCAGAACTGTACGCAGTATTCCAAATGTGGCCGAACCAAAGTCTTATACAACTGTAACATGACCTGCCAACTCTTGTACTCAATACCCCTTCCGATGAAGGAAAGCATGCCATATGCCTTCTTGACCACTCTATCGACCTGCGCAGCCACCTTCAGGGTACAATAGACCTGAACACCCAGATCTCTCTGAACATCAATTTTCCCCAGGGCTTTTTCATTTACCGTATAGTTCACTCTTGAATTGGATCTTCTAAAATGCATCATCTTGCATTTGCCCGGATTGAACTCCATCTGCCTTTTCTCCGCCCAACTCTCCAATCATTCTATATTCTGCTGTATTCTCTGACAGTCCCCTTCACTATCTGATACTCCACCAATCTTAGTGTCATCTGCAAACTTGCTAATCAGACCACCTATACCTTCCTCCAGATCACTTATGTATATCAAAAACAACAGTGGTCCCAGCACGGATCCCTGTGGAACACCACTGGTCACAGTTCTTCATTTTGAGAAACTCCCTTCCACTACTACTCTCTGTCTCCTGTTGCCCAGCCAGTTCTTTATCCATCTAGCTATACACCCTGGACCCCATGAGACTTCACTTTCTCATCAGCCTACCATGGAGAACCTTATCAAATTCCTTACTGAAGTCCATGTATATGACATCCACAGCCCTTCCCTCATCAATCAACTTTGTCACTTCCTCAAAGAATTCTATTAAGTTGGTAAAACATGACCTTCTCTGCACAAAAGCATGTTGTCTATCACTGATAAGCCCATTTTCTTCCAAATGGGAATAGATCCTATCCCTCAGTATCTTCTCCAGCAGCTTCCCTACCACTGAAGTCAGGCTCACCAGTCTATAATTACCTGGATTATCCCTGCTACCCTTTTTAAACAAGGGGACAACATTAGCAATTCTCCAGTCCTCCGGTACCTCACCCGTGTTCAAGGATGCTGCAAAGATATCTGTTAAGGCCCCAGCTATTTCCTCTCTCACTTCCCTCAGTAACCTGGGATAGATCCCTTCCGGACCTGGGGACTTGTCCACCTTAATGCCTTTTTGAATACCCAACACATCCTCCCTCCTTATGCCGACTTGACCTAGAGTAATCAAACATCTATCCCTAACCTCAACATCCGTCATGTCCCTCTCCTCTGTGAATACCAATGCAAAGTACTCGTTAAGAATCTCACCCATTTTCTCTGACTCCACGCATAACTTTCCTCCTTTGTCCTTGAGTGGGCCAACTCTTTCTCTAGTTACCCTCTTGCTCCTTATATATGAATAAAAGGCTTTGGGATTTTCCTTAACCCTGTTTGCTAAAGATATTTCATGACCCCTTTGAATCCTCTTGATTCTTCGTTTCAGTTTGGTCCTACATTCCCAATATTCCTCCAAAGCTTTGTCTCACAATTTCACAATTCCACCCTCTATCTCACGCTCGCTGTTGGGAGGTCTGTAGTACAGCCCCAACATTGTTACCGCACCCTTCCTATTTCTGAGCTCTGCCCATATCGCGTCACTGCTAGAGTCCTCCATAGTGCCCTCCTTCCCTAATCTTGCCATTTCTATCCCTCATTTTCACAGGGACATGTCTGTCCTGCACTCTAATCAACCTCTCTTTAAAAGCCTCCCCCATAGCAAATGTGGATTTACCTTCAAACAGCTGCTCCCAATCCACATTCCCTAGCTCCTGCCGAATTTTGGTATAGTTGGCCTTTCCCCAATTTAGCACTCTTCCTTTAGGACCACTCTCGTCTTTGTCCATGAGTATTCTAAAACTTATGGAATTGTGATCACTATTCCCAAAGTAATCCCCGACTGAAACTTCAACCACCTGGCTGGGCTCATTCCTCAACACCAGGTCCAGTATGGCCCCTTCCCGAGTTGGACTATTTACATACTGCTCTAGAAAACCCTCCTGGATGCTCCTTACAAATTCTGCTCTATCTAGACCTCTGACACTAAGTGTATCCCAATCAATGTTGGGAAAATTAAAATCTATCACCACTACCCTGTTACTTCTACTTCTCTCCATAATCTGTTTACATATTTGTATCTCTATCTCATGCTCGCTTTTGGGAGGTCTGTAGTACAGCCCCAACATTGTTACCGCACCCTTCCTATTTCTGAGCTCTGCCCATATCGCGTCACTGCTTGAGTCCTCCATAGTGCCCTCCTTCAGCACAGCTGTGATATCCTCCCAGACCAGTAATGCAACTCCTCCACCCCTTTTACCTCCCTCTCTATCCCGCCTGAAGCATCAATTTCCTGGGATATTTAGTTGCCAATCATGCCCTTCCCTGAACCTAGTCTTAGTAATAGCAATAACATCATACGCCCAGGTACTAATCCAAGCTCTAAGTTCATCTGCCTTACCTACTACACTTCTTGCATTAAAACAAATGCAGCTCAGACCACCAGTCCCTTTACATTTATCATCTGCTCCCTTCCTACTCTTCCCCTTAGTCACGCTGACTTCATGATCTAGTTCCTTACAGGCTTCAGTTACTACCTCCGTACTGTCCACTAACCGGCTCATTTGGTTTCCATCCCCCTGCCACATTAGTTTAAACCCTCCCCAACAACGTTAGCAAAAGCACCCCCAAGAACATTGGTTCCAGTACTGCCCAGGTGTAGACCGTCCAATTTGTAGTAGTCCCACCTGTTATGGGAGTGGCGTTTTCAGAACCCCAAAATGTATCACGGAGTTCAACCAACCTCTCCCTTTAATGTATTGTTGCTTTTGAAGCACACGGCTTGGTCTCCAGGTGTGGTATTACAATTATGGACACGTGGGTTTTTAAACACAAAACAATGTTTATTCCATGAATTCAACTTAACCTTTTTAAATAAACATCCCTTAACCCACCTTACTTCAAAGATAACCCCGAAAATAATACAACACTAAATAATCCCTCAAAAAGTTCCTTCAAAACTCCAAAAGACTTAACACCTTTAAACAGAAACACATCAGGTTAAAGACATTACTATTATGAGTTTAAATCACCCAAATGATTCAGAGATAGTCTTTCCTGCCAGAGATCACAGCAGATCCAGCTCATTGCAAACACAGACACACCCAAGCTCTTTTTCTTCATGCAGCTCTCATCAAACCAGCCAGGCACTTTCAGCTGCTCTCTCAAACTGAAACTAAAAACAGAAGTGAGCTCAACTCAGCTATCCCCACCCTCTGACATCACTTCAGCAATATGAGCTGCTCAATTTCTTAAAGGTACATTGGTTAAACACCCATTTCTTAAAGGTACTCTCACATGACACACCTCACACAGAACCGGTCCCATTGTCCCAAAAATCTGAACCCCTCCCTCCTGCACCATCTCTCAAGCCGCACATTCATCCTGCCTATTCTTTCATTTCTACTCTGACTACCACGTGGCACTGGTAGCAATCCTGAGATTACTACCTCTGAGGTCCGACGTTTTAACTTGGCTCCTAACTCCCTAAATTCTGCTTGTAGGACCTCATCCCGTTTTTTACCTATATCATTGGTGCCTATATGCACAACGCCAACTGGCTGTTCATCCTCCCCCTTCAGAATGCCCTGCAGCCGATCTGAGACATCCCTGACCCGTGCACCTGGGAGGCAACATACCATTCGAGAGTCTTCTTTTCGACCACAGAGCCACCTATCTACTCCCCTTACAATTGAATCCCCATGACTATAGCCCTTCCACTCGTTTTCCCGCCCTTCTGTACAGCAGAGCCAGCTGCCTTCCCCTGGTGAGCCATCTCCCCCAACAGTATTCAAAATGGTCCACCTGTTTTGGAGGGAGATGACCGCAGGGGACACCTGCACTGCCTTCCTGATTTTTCTCTGCCTTTTGGTCACCCATTCCCTTTCTCCCTCAGCAATCCTAATCTGTGGTGTGACTAATTTGCTAAACGTGCTATCTACGACCTACTCAGCATCGTGGATGCTCCAAAGTGAGTCCATCTGCAGCTCCAGAGCCATCATGCGATCCAACAAGAGCTGCAGCTGGACACACTTCTCACACGTGAAGGAGCCAGGGACATCACCCACGTCCCTGAGCTCCCACATTGAGCAAGAGGAGCATAACATGGGTCTGAGATCTCCTGCCGTTTTTACTGTCACTTGACAACAGCTCCTCCACAAACCACCTTCTGGATACAGCAACCTCAATGCACTGATACAAATTTTCCCTGCAACAGCCAATCAGCAGCTCCGCTGTGCTGCCATCTGCTGGATGCTTGCCTTCACTTGAACATGGAGGGTGTCTTGCTCAGGTACACCTTCTGGATATAGTGACCGCAATGCACTGATGCAAATTTTCCCCGCAACAGACAATCAGCAGCTCCCATCTGCTGGATGCTTGCCTTCACTTGAACACGGAGGGTGTCTTGCTCAGGTACACCTTCTGGATATAGTGACTGCAATGCGCTGATGCAAATTGTCCCCGCAACAGCCAATCAGCGGCTCCGCTGTGCTGCCCTCTGCTGGATGTCACAAGTGTCACAAGTAGGCTTACCTTAACACTGCAATTAAGTCACTGTGAAAAATCCCTAGTTGCCACACTCCAGCGCCTGTTTGGGTACACTGAGGGAGAATTCAGACTGCCCAAATTACCTAACAGCAAGTCTTTCGGGACTTGTGGGAGAAAACCCCGAACATCTGGAGGAAACCCATGCAGACACAGGGAGAACATGAAGACTCTGCATAGCCAGTGACTCAAGCCGGGAATCGAACTCGGATCCCTGGAACTGTGAAGCAACAGTGTCAACCACTGTGCTACCGTGCCAACTTTAACATGTCTTTGATGTTGGGAAGCCCGTTTGGCTCCCATTGATGGTGTGTAACCTTTTCCTGGAAGCAGGCAGGAGATACCAGCACTGTGGTCACAACTGCTGGTGGGGGCTTCCCAATGTCAAAAGAATATCCAGAAGTTGTTTAGAACACTTGTCAAAATTCCACTCAGCTAACTTTGACAGTGCTGTCCCAGAGCACACCTTTCCATAGTTATATTTCACAATGAAAACCATGTTCCACAGAAAGTGTGCAATTACGATTCTCTGCAATAGAACTCTCTGGAAAGGGAGTAAAGCACCTGGGGCTCTCAGTTTTGGTTTGTGCTCAATAATATGATAATGTACACAAATGTGGGTATGTTCACCCTGTCTCACGTTTGGAAACCGTACCATTTATTTCTTAGGTCCTCACCACCTGGAGGGGAGGCAGTGGTGCAGTGGTATTCCTACTGGACTAGTCATCCAGTGATCCAGGGTAATGCTCTGGGGACATGAGTTGAAATCCCACGACAAATCCCACCAGGTAGATGGTGGAATTTGAATTCAATAAAATGCTGTGAAAGCTAGTGATTCGAAACAAACCTGTGAGACTTCAATCTGGTGTTGTAACACTTCTTACTGTGCCCGCCCCAGTCTAATGCGAGCAGCGCCACATCAATAAAAAAAAAGTGGAATGATGACCATTAAACCATTGTTGATTGTTGTAAGAACCCATCTGGTTCACTAATGGCCTTTAGGGAAGAAAACCTGTCATCCTCACCTGGTCTGGCCTACATGTGGCTCCAGACCCACAGCAATCTTTTCACAGTAATTTCATTGCATTGTTAATGTAAGCCTACTTGTGACAATAAAGATTATTATTATTGTTATGTGGTTGATTCTTAAATGCCCTCAGGACTTGGCAACAAATGCTGACCCAGTCAGCGACGTCCACATCCCATGGACGAGTAAACAAAACCAATTTTCACGACCTCCATATAAATAGCTTTACCTTTTCTCGAAAGGGGTAGCCCATCTCTCCAAATAGGATGCAGGTCCTTTGATACGCCTCCTGCAACCAAGGTGTCCGCCTTAAAGCAAAGAATTCTTCCTCACCTTTATTATCTTCCACAGGTAAGCTCCCACAAGGCAGCCATTTTTTGTTTGAAGCTTTTTAGAGCTACTGCCTTGCTGGATTGTCTGCCTCTTCCATTCATCAAACTTCATGAGGGAGCTAAACCAACAAGATTTGACGAATACAGTCCTAATATTGCTAAAATCGCAAATTAGGGCTTATGGGTGATTCATTTGTCTTGGCGTGAACACAAAATGGGTGTCACATTCATTGCCCGTGAAAAGTCCAGAGACCTGGATGGAACTGGATGCTGGCTGAGGCACATTACATAAGGCCAACACCCCAATTTGGGTCTTCTACCCAAGATAAATTTCTACTCGGTATGTTCAAAGAGAACAATTATAAGATCTGTCTTTTAACAATTCAGCAGCATAATGATGAAAGAGAGCAATCCTGATCCAATCTCCAATGTCATGTATTGCAGAGAAAGGTGTCATGACTTTGATTGCAAAAAGCTTTGCTCGAGTGTGAATTATAAAATCTAACATTGTTTTTGAAGTGCCACCTTGAAGCTTTCAAACTCAGGCTGGCTGGGGACGACACAGTTATTAAATACAACACAAGGTGTTGGCACAAGAAAGAATTTGCATTTGTGCTGTGACTTTCAGTACCTCAGAATGAAACGGATTACAAAGAACAAAGAACAATACAGCACAGGAACAGGCCCTTCTGCCCTCCAAGCCCGCACCGACCATGGTACCTGCCTAAACTAAAACCGTCTGCACTTACGGAGTTTACTACAGGCCTCCCAACAGCCAGCGGGAGATAGAGGAGCAGATAGGTAGACAGATTTTGGAAAAGAGTAAAAACAACAGGGTTGTTGTGATGGGAGACTTCAACTTCCCCAATATTGATTGGGACTCACTTAGTGCTAGGGGCTTAGACGGGGCAGATTTTGTAAGGAGCATCCAGGAGGGCTTCTTAAAACAATATGCAGACAGTCCAACTAGGGAAGGGGCTCTACTGGACCTAGTATTGGGGAATGAGCCCGGCCAGGTGGTAGAAGTTTCAGTAGAGGAGCATTTTGGGAACAGTGACCACAATTCAGTAAGTTTTAAAGTGCTGGTGGACAAGGATAAGAGTGGTCCTAGGGTGAATGTGCTAAATTGGGGGAAGGCTAATGATAACAATATTAGGCGGGAACTGAAGAACCGAGATTGGGGGCAGATGTTTGAGGGTAAATCAACATCTGACATGTGGGAGGCTTTCAAATATCAGTTGAAAGGAATTCAGGACCGGCATGTTCCTGTGAGGAAGAAGGATAAATATGGCAAATTTCAGGAACCTTGGATAACGAGAGATATTGTAGGCCTAGTCAAAAAGAGAAAGGAGGCATTTGTCAGGGCTAGAAGGCTGGGAACAGATGAAGCCTGTGTGGAATATAAGGAAAGTAGGAAGGAACTTAAGCAAGGAGTCAGGAGGGCTAGAAGGGGTCATGAAAACTCATTGGCAAATAGGGGTAAGGAAAATCCCAAGGCTTTTTACACATACATAAAAAGCTAGAGGGTAGCCAGGGAAAGGGTTGGCCCACTGAAGGACAGGCGAGGGAATCTATGTGTGGAGCCAGAGGAAATGGGCGAGATACTAAATGAATACTTTGCATCAGTATTCACCAAAGAGAAGGAATTGGTGGATGTTGAGTCTGGAGAAGGGTGTGTAGATGGCCTGGGTCACATTGAGATCCAAAAAGACGAGGTGTTGGGCGTCTTGAAAAATATTAAGGCAGATAAGTCGCCAGGGCCTGATAGGATCTACCCCAGAATACTGAAGGAGGCTAGATAGGAAATTGCTGAGGCCTTGACAAAAATCTTTGGATACTCACTGTCTTCAGGCGATGTCCCGGAGGACTGGAGAATAGCCAATGTTGTTCCTTTGTTTAAGAAGGGTAGCAAATTGGGTATTTGTATTTATAGCGTTAAGTTGGGGAGACGGGACGGGGGGGAGCGGGTTGATTATGCGGGTCTTTCTCGGGGGTTTTAAGGGGATCTTTCACGGGCGCAGATGGGGTGAACCGGGAGGAGTCGGAATGTGGCAGGAGCAGCCGGGTCAGCGGAGACCAGCTGACTCTCGGGAGTACGATGTGGGGTACATCGCGGCTAGGAGGGGTCCTAGCCAGGGGGGGGGGGGGGGGGGGGAAGGGGAGGGGACTGGGGGGGGACACCGGGTTGCTGCTAGAAAGACCAGGGACGAGAAGGGGAGAGCCGGGGGGGGTGGGGGGGGGGGGGGGGGCCATCGCTATGGGAAGCGGGGCAGAAAAGAAGGGATGACCCGGGGCGAGCAAGGGACAAGACATGGCTAATCGACAGGGAGTAGGGACGGGTCGCTCTGCGACCCGATTGATCACGTGGAACGTAAGGGGGCTGAATGGGCCGGTCAAAAGATCAAGGGTCTTCTCACACCTGAAGGGACTGAAGGCTGATGTAGCAATGCTGCAGGAGACTCATTTGAGGGTAGCAGATCAGGTCCGCCTGAGAAGGGGGTGGGTGGGACAGGTGTTCCACTCAGGCTTGGATATCAAGAACCGGGGGGGTGGCGATTTTGGTGGGAAAGAGAGTGTCGTTTGTGGCGGCAGAGGTGGTGGCAGACAAGGAGGGCAGGTACGTGATGGTGAGGGGTAGGCTGCAGGGAGAGAGTGTGGTACTGGTAAATGTGTATGCCCCGAACTGGGACGACGCGGGTTTTATGAGGCGCCTGCTGGGCCTCATCCCGGGACTGGAGGCAGGGGGCCTGATCATGGGAGGGGACTTTAATACGGTGTTAGACCCTGGGCTGGATAGATCGAGTTCCAGGACGAATAGGAGGCCGGCAGCGGCAGAGGTGTTAAGGGGGTTCATGGAGCAGATGGGAGGGGTAGACCCATGGAGATTTGGTAGGCCTAGGGCGAGGGAGTATTCTTTTTTCTCCCACGTCCACAGAGTGTACTCTAGGATCGATTTTTTCGTATTGAACAGGGGGCTGATACCGAGAGTGCAGGACACGGAGTACTCGGCCATTGCGATATCGGACCATGCACCACATTGGGTGGACGTGGACATGGGGGAGGCGCGGGACCAACGCCCGTTGTGGCGCCTGGATGTAGGGCTGTTGGCGGACGAAGAGGTGTGCAGAAGGGTGAGAACGGGCATTGAGAACTATCTGGGTACGAATGACACAGGTGAGGTGCAGGTGGGGACGGTCTGGGAGGCCTTGAAAGCAGTGATTAGAGGAGAGCTGATCTCCATAAGGGCACACAGAGAGAGGAAGGAGAGGCAGGAAAGGGAGAGGCTGGTGGGGGAGCTCCTAGAAGTAGATAGGAAATATGCGGCGGCGCCAGAGGAGGGGCTATTAAGGGAGCGGCGTAGCTTGCAGGCCAGGTTCGACCTACTGACCACTAGGAAGGCGGAAATGCAGTGGAGAAGGGCGCAGGGTGCGGCGTATGAGTACGGGGAAAAGGCGAGCAGGATGCTGGCACACCAGCTTCGTAAGCGAGATGCAGCCAGAGAGATTGGGGGAGTGAGAGAGAGGGGTGGGGATGTAGTGCAGAAGGGGCAAGAGGTGAATAGGGTCTTTAGGGACTTCTATAGGGAATTGTATAGGTCTGAACCGCCGAAGAGGAGAGGGGGAATGAAGAACTTTCTCGACAAATTGGGGTTCCCAAAGGTACAGGAGGAGCTGGTGGAAGGGTTGGGGGCGCCGATAGAGCTGCAGGAGCTAATTAAAGGGATAGGCCAGATGCAGGCGGGGAAGGCGCCGGGGCCGGATGGGTTCCCGGTGGAGTTTTACAGGAAATTTGTGGACTTGGTGGGTCCAGTGCTGGTGCGAGCCTTCAATGAGGCGCGCGAGGGGGGGGTTCTGCCTCCAACAATGTCGCAGGCCCTGATCTCCTTGATTTTGAAGCGGGACAAGGACCCGGTCCAGTGCGGGTCCTACAGGCCTATCTCCCTCTTAAATGTAGATGCCAAGCTGTTAGCAAAGGTCCTGGCAACCAGGATAGAGGACTGTGTGCCAGGGGTAGTCCATGAAGACCAGACGGGGTTCGTGAAGGGACGCCAACTTAACACAAATGTTCGGAGATTGTTAAATGTGATTATGATGCCAGCAGTGGAAGGGGAGGCGGAGATAGTGGTAGCGCTGGACGCGGAGAAGGCATTTGACAGGGTGGAGTGGGAATACTTGTGGGAGACGTTGGAAAGGTTTGGGTTTGGGGAGGGATTTATCAAGTGGGTAAAACTGCTCTATTCAGCTCCGATGGCAAGTGTGGTAACAAACGGGAGGAGGTCAGAATATTTTGGGCTCCATCGAGGTACCAGGCAGGGATGTCCCCTATCTCCCTTACTCTTTGCATTAGCGATTGAGCCGTTGGCGATGGCACTGAGGGGTTCAGGGGGGTGGAGAGGACTGACAAGGGGAGGGGAGGAACATCGGGTCTCGCTCTATGCGGATGATTTGTTGTTGTATGTGGCAGACCCGGAGGGGGGAATGCCGGAGGTAATGGGGATACTAGCGGAGTTCGGGGACTTTTCGGGATATAAATTAAATCTGGGGAAAAGTGAGGTCTTTGTAATACACCCGGGAGACCAAGGGGAGGGAATTGGGAGGCTCCCCTTCAAAAGAGCAGTTAAAAGTTTTAGGTATTTGGGGGTGCAGGTGGCAAAGAACTGGGGGACCCTACACAAGTTGAACTTTTCCAGACTGGTGGAGCAGATGGAGGAGGAGTTTAAGAGGTGGGACATGGTGCCGCTGTCGCTAGCAGGGAGGGTGCAGTCAGTTAAAATGACGGTCCTCCCGAGGTTCTTGTTTTTGTTCCAGTGTCTGCCCATCTTCCTCCCCAGGGCCTTTTTCAAGAAGGTAACGAGTAGTATCATGGGGTATGTGTGGGCACATGGCACCCCGAGAGTTAGAAGGGTCTTTTTGGAGCGGAGTAGGGATAGTGGAGGGCTGGCGTTACCCAACCTTTCAGGATATTACTGGGCGGCAAATACATCGATGGTACGAAAGTGGATGATGGAAGGGGAGGGGGCAGCCTGGAAGCGCATGGAGAGGGCGTCCTGCGGCAACATAAGCTTAGGGGCACTGGTAACGGCACCATGGCCGCTCCCTCCCACGAGGTATACCACGAGCCCGGTGGTGGCGGCCACCCTCAAGATCTGGGGGCAGTGGAGGCGACACAGGGGGGAAGTGGGAGGTCTGATAGGGGCACCACTAAGAGGGAACCACAGATTTGCGCCGGGAAACACAGGAGGGGGATTCCAGAGCTGGCAGAGGGCGGGTATTAGACAACTGAGGGACTTGTTTATAGAGGGGAGGTTTGCGAGCCTGGGAGAGCTGGAGGAGAAATTTGGGCTCCCCCCGGGGAACACGTTCAGGTACCTCCAAGTGAAGGCATTTGCCAGACGACAGGTAGCGGGGTTCCCCGCGCTCCCCGACAGGGGGGTGAGTGATAGGGTGCTATCAGGGGTCTGGGTCGGGGAGGGGAAGATCTCGGACATCTATAAGATTATGCAGGAGGTGGAGGAGGTACCAGTAGAGGAGCTGAAAGATAAGTGGGAGTTAGAGCTGGGGGAACAGATAGAGGACGGGACATGGGCAGACGCCCTGGAGAGGGTTAACTCGTCGTCGTCATGTGCGCGACTAAGTCTCATTCAATTTAAGGTACTGCATAGAGCCCACATGACGGGGACAAGGATGAGTCGGTTTTTCGGGGGTGAAGACAGGTGTATTAGATGTTCGGGAAGCCCTGCGAATCATGCACATATGTTTTGGGCATGTCCGGCACTGGAGGAGTTCTGGAAGGGGGTGGCAGGGACGGTGTCGAGAGTGGTGGGGTCCAGGGTCAAGCCAGGATGGGGACTTGCGATCTTCGGGGTTGGGGTGGAACCGGGGGTACAGGAGGCGAGGGAGGCTGGAATATTAGCCTTTGCGTCCTTGGTGGCTCGGAGGAGGATCCTGATTCAGTGGAGGGACGAAAGGCCTCCGAGTGTTAACACCTGGTTAAACGACATGGCAAACTTTATCCAATTGGAAAGGATCAAATTCGCCCTGAGAGGGTCGGTGCAGGGGTTTTCCAGGCGATGGCAACCCTTCCTAGACCTCTTGGATCAGAGATAGAAACTGAGGCCATGACAGCAGCAACCCGGGAGGGGAGGGGAGGGCGGGAGGGGGGGGAGGGGGGGGGGGGGGGGAGGGGGGAAAACGACGAAGGAAGTACGGTAGCGGCGGTTGGCACGGGCAAGGCCTGCCCGAGGACGCTGCTAGAAATGATAAGTTGGTCTGACTGTCGGTTCGCCTGCGGGGGGGGGGGGGGGATGCGCGGGTAGGGGGGGGGGGGGGGGATTCTTTTTCTCTTTCTTGTTAAGTAGGGGGGTTTGACTTTGTGTTGTTATAATTTAAATGTAAATGTAGGGGGGGTTAAAATGTTTGTATTTTGAAAAATTCAATAAAAATTATTTAAAAAAAAAAAAAGAAGGGTAGCAAGGATAATCCAGGGAACTACAGGCCGGTAAGCCTAATGTCAGTGGTAGGGAAATTACTGGAGAGAATTCGTCGAGACAGGATCTACTCCCATTTGGAAGCAAATGGACATATTATTGAGAGGCAGCATGGTTATGGAAAGGGGAGGTCGTGTCTCACTAACTTGATAGAGTTTTTCGAAGAGGTCACAAAGATGATTGATGCAGGTAGGGCAGTGGATGTTGTCTATATGGAATTCAGTAAGGCCTTTGACAAGGTCCCTCATGGTAGACTGATACAAAAGGTGAAGTCACACGCGATCAGGGGTGAGGTGGCAAGGTGGATACAGAACTGGCTAGGTCATAGAAGGCAGAGAGTAGCAATGGAAGGGTGCTTTTCTAATTGGAGGGCTGTGACTAGTGGTGTTCTGCAGGGATCAGTGCTGGGACCTTTGCTGTTCGTAGTCTATATAAATGATTTGGAGGAAAATGTAACTGGTCTGATTCGTAAATTTGCAGGCGACACAAAGGTTGGTAGAATTGCGGATAGTGATGAGGACTGTCAGAGGATACAGCAGGATTTAGATCGTTTGGAGACTTGGGCGTAGAGATGGCAGATGGAGTTTAATCCGGACAAATGTGAGGTAATGCATTTTGGAAGGTCTAATGCAGGTCGGGAATATACAGTGAATGATAGAACCCTCAAGAGTATTGAAAGCCAGAGGGATCTAGGTGTACAGGTCCACAGGTCACTGAAAGGGGCAACACAGGTGGAGAAGGTAGTCAAGAAGGCATACGGCATGCTTACCTTCATTGGCCGGGGCATTGAGTATAGGAATTGGCAAGTTATGTTGCAGCTGTATAGAACCTTAGGCCACACTTGGAGTATAGTGTTCAATTCTGGTCGCCACACTACCAGAAGGATGTGGAGGCTTTAGAGAGGGTGCAGAAGAGATTTACCAGGATGTTGCCTGGTATGGAGGGCATTAGCTATGAGGAGCGGTTGAATAAACTTGGTTTGTTCTCACTGGAACGACGGAGGTTGAGGGGCGACCTGATAGAGGTCTACAAAATTATGAGGGGCATAGTCAGAGTGGATAGTCAGAGGCTTTTCTCCAGGGTAGAGGGGTCAATTACTAGGGGGCATAGGCTTAAGGTGCGAGAGGCAAGGTTTAGAATAGATGCACGAGGCAAGTTTTTTACACAGAGGGTAGTGGATGCCTGGAACTCGCTGCCGGAGGAGGTGGTGGAAGCAGGGACGATAGTGACATTTAAGAGACATCATGACAAATACATGAATAGGATGGGAATAGAGGGATACGGACCCAGGAAGAGTAGAAGATTGTAGTGTAGTCTAGAAGATTGTAGTGTAGTCGGGCAGCATGGTCGGCACGGGCTTGGAGGGCCGAAGGGCCTGTTCCTGTGCTGTACTTTTCTTTGTTCTTTGAGTCCGTATCCTTCCATTCCCACCCTATTCATATATTTATCTAGATGCCCCTTAAATGCCGCTATCATACCTGCTCCCACCACCTCCCCAGGCAGCACAGTCCATATATTTACCACCCTCTGCGTAAAAAAACTTGCCTCGCTCATCTGTTCTAAACTTTTCCCCACGCACTTTAAACCTATCTCCCCGACTCTCCTGCACTAGGAAAGAACATCTGATTATCCATTCTGTCCATGCGACTCATAATCTTGTAAACCTCTATTAGGTCTCCTCTCAACCTCCGTCGTTCCAGTGAGAATAGACCTAGTTTATCTAACGTCTCCTCATAGCTAATGCCCACCATACCAGGCAATATCCTAGTAAACCACTTCTGTACCCTCTGCAAAGCGTCCACATCCTTCTGGTAGTGTGGTGACCAGAATTGTACACAATATTCCAAATGAGGCCTAACTAAGGTCCTGCTAAGCTGCAACATGACTTGCCAATTTTTATATTCAATGCCCCGACCGATGAAGGCCAACATGCTGTATGCCTTCTTGACCACCTTATTCTCATGCGTTGCCACTTTCAGTGATCGGTGGACATTCACGCCCAGATCTCCCTGACTGTCAGTCCTCGCAAGAGTTCTACCATTGTGTAATCCTACATGCATTGGACCTTCCAAAGTGCATTACCCCACACTTGTCCGGATTAAACTCCATCTGCCATTTCTCCGCCCAAGACTCAAACCAGTTTATATCCTGCTGTATCCTCTGACAATCCTCTTCACTATTTGCAACTCCACCAATTTTTGTTTTGTCTGTGAACTCACTAATCAGATCAGCTACATTTTCTTCCAAATCATTTATATACACCACGAACAACAAAGGCCCCAGAACTGATCCCTGAGGAACACCGCTAATCACAGCCTTCCATTCAGAAAAGTACCCATCTACTGCTACCCTCTGTCTTCTGTGCCCAAGCCAGTTTCTGTATCCAACTTGCCAGCTCTCCCATGTGACTTCACCTTTTGTACCAATCTACCATGAGGTACCTTGTCAAAGGCTTTATTGAAGTCCATGTATACAACATCTACTACCTTTTCCTCATCTATTATCATTGTCACTTCCTCGAAAAACTTGATCAAATTAGCGAGACACAACCTCACCTTCACAAAATCATGCTGTCCATCATTTTTTAAAAAGAAATTTAGAGAAACCAATGATTTTTTTTTTCCAATTAAGGGGCAATTTAGTGCAGCCAATCCACCTAACCTGCATATCTTTGGGTTGTGGGGGCGAAACCCACACAGACATGGGGAGAATGTGCAAATATCACACAGACAGTGACCCAGGATTCGAACCTGGGTCCTCAGCGCCGCAGTCCCAGTGCTATCCACTGCGCCACATGCCGCCCCTTGCTGTCCATCATTAATAAGTCCATTTCTTTCCAAATGTGAGTAAATCCAATCTTTTCCAATAGTTTCCCTATCACTGACATAAGGCTCACCGGTCTATAATTTCCTGGATTATTCCTGCTGCCCTTCTGAAACAATGGAACAACATTGGCTACTCTCCAGTCCTCTGGAACTTCACCTGTAGCCAAACAGGATAAAAAGATTACTGTCAAGCCCCCAGCAATTTCCTCCCTTTCCTCCCGCAGTATTCTGGGAGAGATCCCATCAGGCCCTGGGGATTTATCTACTTTAATGCTTTTTAAGAGGCCAAATACCTCCTCTTTATTAAAATGACATGACTCAGAATATTTACACACTCTCCCTATAATACTAAGGCAAAGTATTCATTTAGTATCTCTCCCATTTCCTCTGGTTCCATACATAGATTCCCTCCAAGATCTTTGAATGGACCAACCCTTTCTCTGGCTACCCTCTTGCTCTTTACATATGTGTAAAACGCCTTAGGATTTTCCTTAATCCTGTTTGCCAACGACATTTCATGACCCCTTTTAGCCTTCCTAAGTCCTATTTTAAGTTTCTTCCTACTTGCTTTATATTCTTCAAAGGCTTTACCTGTCCTCAGCCTTTTAGACTTTATAAATGCTTCCTTTATCTTTTTGACAAGATTCATAATATCCCCCGTTATCCAGGGTTCCCTATACTTGCTTCCTTTATCTTTCATCCTCACTTGTACATGCCGGTCCTGAATTCCAATCAACTGACATATGAAAGTCTCCCACATGCCGGGTGTTGATTTTCCCTCCTACAGCCTCGCCCAGTCAACACCCTCCAGATCCTGCATAATGCTGCTGTAATTAGCCTTCCCCCAGTCTAACACCTTCACCTGAGGACCACTCTTGTCCTTTTCCATAAGCAGCTTAAAACTTACACAATTAAGATCACTGTTCCTGAAATGATCTCCCACTGAAACTTTGATCACCTGGCCGGTCTCATTTCCCAGCACCAGGTCTAATATGGCCCTATCCTGAGTTGGGCTATTTACATATTGTTTCAAGAAACCCTCCTGGACGCTCCTTACAATTTCTGCTCCATCCGTACCTCTAGCAGTAAGTGTGTCCCAGTCAATATAGGGAAAGTTAAAATCAGCCACCACGACAACCCTACTTTTGAAGCGTTGGCCTGGTTGAAGGGGAGGATGATGCCTCTGACAACACAATCCTCCCTCAAGACTGTATCAAAATGACAAACAACATTTCGGGGGAGGTGGTTGTTGAAACCACAACATTCTGACTGAAACTGAGAATGCTATCACCTGTGTGCTGTAGCCATCTGGGATGGCCACTTCCAGAATACAAAATGGATGTTTGCAAAGACTATAGGGAAACATGGACAATGCTAAGAAAGCAGCCAGGCACAGAGTCTGGATACGTATTGAGAAGGCAACTCCCAGACGAGACTGAAACTGTAGGTCAATTAACATATTGATGGCCCATCTCCGGGAACAAAGGAATAACTTTCAAGTAACTGATACTAAGGCAGACACCCCGGCGCCAGAAAGACACAAACAAAGCAAGGCCAACGGCCACCTAAGACCTGCCCAGCCATCAGGGCACCCACCCCTTTATTGGTCGAAATCGATACCGATGATCAAGATGCGGTCCAATTAATCGGGGCCAAGTTCAAGGCCCGCCCAAAAGCGCGCAAAGCCCCCTTTGGGTATAAGAAGAAGCCCCCGAGAGAGAATCACTCTCTCAGACTCGGCTCTCGAAGCGGAGAGACCCGTCCACCAGCTGCACCAGAAGCGAGTAAGTCCAAGGTCAACGCGCGCCATCAGACGGATGACCTTAGCTGTTCTCCTGTTACACCTTCGCACCAACAGCCTCAGATCCGAACAACGGCCATTGTTCCTCTGACTGAGTGGGCACCCGAAGTTAAGTATAGGCGTTAGCGTTAGAGATAGCTTAGTTTATGGTATTTGTGCATGAGTAGAGGTTATTGTGTGTGTAAATAAATAGTATTGACTTTGAACTAACTAACTGGTGCATTGGTTCTTTGATCAGTATTCGGGTTTGAACCTTGTGGCGGTATCGAGAGATACCTGGCGACTCTAGAGCAAACATAATTATGATTAAGGAAGGCGACCATATTTAGAACCAGATAAACAGAGCAATAGTGCAATACACCAGAAGCTGGAATTATATTTCCATTTTATCAAAGTCAATTCCACTGTTTTTCTAGCCTAGTCTAGATCATGCTGCTCAGATACGGGTGCTGCAAAAATTCAAAGATGTGGGTGGTGAAACTCACCAGCTTGGGTCAGACTACAAAGTCTTTTGTTGTCTCAAATGCTCAAAGCCGGAACATTTGTGATGGGGCTGGGCATTCATAATCCTCAAGCGTGGATTGCTGTAGTTTTGAGTTTCTGTCCAATTTCCCCAGAGTGCTATTTTAACAATAGGGTCACAGTGTCTCAGATCGCACTAAGTCATGGTTATTATGACTAATGGTGTACAGTGAGTCGAAGTCAATAACTGTGCCTGAACACTCCTCCGCTCAAACCTGATTCAGACACCTGGAGATCTTATTAACTGTGTGTTGCAGTGCAGATATCTAATGTTCAGGAGCAGTGCAGCAGCCGAGGAGTACGAATTAGAGACAGGCACTGATTTACCAGAAGCTCAGTGGGCATTGTGATTCTTGCATGTAACAGGATTATATTGTATCGCAATTAATGATGCCACCTGTATGTTCACAGAAGATAATTCATTAAAATTTAACATCTCGGTGTCCATGTACATAGATCCCTGAAAGTTGCATTTCAGATTCATAGGGTTGTTAAGAAGGCGTACGGCGTGTTAGCTTTCATTGGTAGAGGGATTGAGTTTCGGAGCCATGAGGTCATTTTGCAGCTGAACAAAACTCTGGTGCGGCCGTATTTGGAGTATTGCATGCAGTTCTGGTCGCTGCATTATAGGAAGGATGTGGAAGCATTGGAAAGGGTGCAGAGGAGATTTACCAGGATGTTGCCTGGTATGGAGGGAAGACCTTATGAGGAAAGGCTGAGGGACTTGAGGCTGTTTTCGTTAGAGAGAAGGTTAAGAGGTGACTTAATTGAGGCATACAGGATGATCAGAAGATTAGATAGGGTGGACAGTGAGAGCCTTTTTCCTCGGATGGTGATGGCTAGCACGAGGGGACATAGCTAGAAATTGAGGGGAGATAGATATAGGACAGATGTCAGAGGTAGGTTCTTGACTCAGAGAGTAATAAGGCGTGGAATGCCCTGCCTGGAACAGTAGTGGACTCGCCAACATTAAGGGCATTTAAATGGCCATTGGATAAACATATGGATTATAATGGAATAGTGTAGATGGGCTTTAGATTGGTTTCACAGGTCGGCGCTGATGTGTTAGGTATGCTGGGTCTGTGAGGACTGTGTTTACCATTGCAGTGAGAGAGACAGGCTACCAACACTGTAGAACTACAACTCTATTTTATTTAACTATGAGCTGTTAAACATACTTGCACTGTGGGTTGACACTATGTTAAGTTGACTGGAGACCTGAGGCGAACCTGACCAGACTATACTGCTAGCACATGGTAGATGTTCGTGCTGCTGATCACGGGCTCTGGCTGTCTCAGAGGCTGCATCCCAAGAGAACGGGAAAACTAGTGCCCTCTGGCTTTACAGTGGCCGTGTCCTGTCTGGTGATTGGCTGCTGTGTTCTGTGTGTTGATTGGTCATTCATTGTGTCAGTCAGTGTCTGTCTATGCACCATCATATACTTGTGTGTATATTATGACATCTCCCCCTTTTTGAAAAAAATATGTGTACGTGGCAATAAATAGTGTGGTATGTGAATGTGTCTGACTACATAGAGAGCATGTGAGCATATTTACATGATTATATACAAAAATCCTAACATATTTACACGGGAAGGTGTCTAGTGCTGATAGAGTGTATGTAACAAAACATGGGATATAAATAACAGTGTGTACAAACGAGCAAACGAAGAACCAGGGTAACAAAACAATCAGTTCATGAATTCACTCAGTTCATAAATTCAGGCAGTTCATAAATTCAGTCTCTGTGGTGGGTGACGAATTCTGGTTGACCGCCTCAAGGTTGGGTCGGGGGCCGCCTGCTCTGGAACGGGTGGGACTGTGTCAGCCGCAGAAGGTGGCAACAGAAGAGGTGGATCTGCGAGCTCTTGGATGGGCATGTCCTGAGGGCGAGGCAGGGCATCACGATCTGGCGGCGAGCGTGGAAGCAGCCGCAGTGCCCGCCTATTTCGGCGAAGAAAAGAGCCATCCTGCATACGAACCAGAAACGATCTGGGGGCCACTTGCTTGATTACCACAGCGGCAGCAGACCAGCCACCTTCAGGAAGCTGAACACGAACCTGGTCATCAGGGATGAGAGGAGGGAGATCCGTGGCATGGGCGTCATACGCCAACTTGTGTTGGGCACGGGACAGTTGCATTCTTTGCAGGACCGGAAAGTTGTCAAGGTCCGGGATGTGTATTGCAGGCACTGTTGTCCGTAATGTGCGGTTCATTACCAATTGTGCTGGGGACAGGCCAGTGGACAAAGGAGTCGATCTGTAGGCTAGTAGTGCGAGGTAAAAGTCGGAACCCACATCAGCCGCTTTGCACAGGAGTTGTTTGACAATGTGTACCCGCATTTCAGCTTTGCCATTCGACTGGGAATATTGGGGACTTGAGGTGATGTGCATGAAATTATACCGCTGGACAAATCTGGTCCACTCCTGACTGGCAAAACACGGGCCATTGTCAGACATGACCGTGAGCGGAATGCCTTAGCGAGCAAAAGTCTCCTTGCACGCACGATTGACCGCAGTCGATGTGAGGTCATGCAGCCTAACCACCTCTGGGTAGTTAGAGAAGTAATCCACAATGAGGACATAGTCCCGGCCTAGTGCGTGGAAGAGATCAATGCCAACCTTGGTCCATGGGGATGACACCAGTTCATGTGGCTGCAAGGTCTCTTTTGGCTGAGCCGGCTGGAACCGTTGGCACGTTGGGCAGTTGAGAACGGCGTTGGCGATGTCCTGGTTGATGCCAGGCCAGTACACTGCCTCACGAGCCCACCGGTGGCACTTCTCCACCCCCAGGTGTCCTCATGGAGCCCCTCAAGGACGAGCTCCCGCATGCTTTGCGGAATAACGATCCTGTCCAACTTTAACAGAATTCCATCTACCACTGCCAGGTCATCTTTGATGTTGTAGAATTGCGGGCATTGGCCCTTGAGCCATCGGTCTGTAAGATGGCGCATGACTCGTTGGAGCAAAGGATCCTTGGCTGTTTCACAACAAATCTGGATGACTCGTTTGTTAGTGGCGGGCAAATTAGATGCGCAGAACTCAACATGGGCATCAATTTGGCAAACAAAGTCCAACTGCTCGCATGGCGTAGTGACGGAACGGGTGAGTGCATCGGCCACGATGAACTCCTTGCCCGGGGTGTAGGCCAGTTCGAAGTCATACCGCCTGAGTTTAAGGAGGATGCGTTGCAGGCGCGGCGTCATATCGTTGAGGTCCTTCTGTATAATGTTGACCATTGGCCTGTGGTCCGTTTCGATCGTAAATTTGGGGAGTCCATATATGTAGTCATGGAATTTGACAATTCCCGTGAGGAGGCCTAGGCACTCTTTTTCGATTTGAGCATTGCGTTGCTCGGTGGGCGTCATTGCACGCGATGCGTATGCGACTGGAGCTCATGAGGAGGAGGAGGAGTCGCGTTGGAGGAGCACAGGTCCAATGCCAGACTGGCTCACATCAGTGGAGACCTTTGTCTCCTTGGCAAGGTCAAAGAATGCCAATATCGGGGCCTTGGTGAGTTTCGCCCCGAGTTCACGCCACTTTTGCTCGTGAGCGGGGAGCCATTGGAATTCGGTGGTTTTCTTCACTAGATTGCAGCACGGTAGCATTGTGGATAGCACAATCGCTTCACAGCTCCAGGGTCCCAGGTTCGATTCCGGCTTGGGTCACTGTCTGTGCGGAGTCTGCACATCCTCCCCGTGTGTGCGTGGGTTTCCTCCGGGTGCTCCGGTTTCCTCCCACAGTCCAAAGATGTGCAGGTTAGGTGGATTGGCCATGATAAATTTCCCTTAGTGTCCAAAAAAAAATTGCCCTTAGTGTTGGGTGGGGTTACTGGGTTATGGGGATAGGGTGGAGGTGTTAACCTCGGGTAGGGTGCTCTTTCCAGGAGCCGGTGCAGACTCGATGGGCCGAATGGCCTCCTTCTGCACTGTAATTTCTATGAAATTGCAAAGAGCTGTGGTGTGAGATGCGAGATAGGGGATAAACTTTCCCAGGAAGTTGACCATTCCCAGGAAGCGGAGGACTGCCTTTTTGTCCTCCGGTGTCTTCATGGCATTGAATGCCAACACCTTGTCTGCATCTGGCTGCACACTAAACTGTGATATGTGGTCGCCGAGGAACTTTATTTCTGTTTGACCAAAGGAGCATTTGGCTCTGTTGAGGCGGAGGCCATGCTCGTGGATTTTTCGGAAGACACGTTGGAGGCGATCGACGTGTTCCTGCGGGGTGGTAGACCAGAAGATGATGTCGTCTACGTATACCCGCACCCCCTCGATGCCCTCTATCGTTTGCTCCATTATTCAGTGGAACACCTCCGAGGCTGAGATGATGCCAAACGGCATCCGGTTGTAACAATACTGGCCAAATGGGGTGTTAAAGGTGCAGAGCTTCCGACTGGATGCATCAAGTTGTATCTGCCAGAACCCCTTGGAGGCGTCCAACTTTGTGAAAAATTTGGCGTGAGCCATCTCGCAGGTGGCTTCTTCGCGCTTTGGGATAGGGTAGTGTTCCCTCATGATGTTACGGTTCAGATCTTTGGGGTCGATGCAAATGCGTAGTTCTCCTGATGGTTTCTTAACACACACCATGGAGCGGACCCAGTCGGTGGGTTCCGTTACCCTAGAGATGACGCCCTGGTCCTGGAGGTCCTGCAGCTGCTGCTTGAGGCGGTCCTTAAGGGGCGCCGGCACCCGGCGGGGTGCACGAACCACAGGCGTGGCATTTGGTTTTAAAAGAATTTTGTATGTGTATGGGAGTGTGCCCATTCCCTCGAAGATGCTGTGGTATTGAGTAATGATGTTCTTCAGTTGTGTCTGAAAGTTGGCGTCCGCCGATGCTGATGCCTCAGCGGGCGACATGGAGTGAACCCTTTGGACGAGATTCAGGATCTTGCGCCTGAGCACCGAGCAGGGAAGCTTTGGTGGACCCTACAATCTCGAAGTGCAGGGTAGCCTTTAAGGAACGGTGCGACACCACAAGCTGGCATGAGCCACTGGCAGCAATGGCATTGCCATTGTAGTCGAGAAGCTGGCAGGCGGATGGAAGGATGGTCGGCTTAACGTGGAGGCTGTCCAGGTCAGACTGTGAAATGAGGTTGGCTGAAGTGCCGGTGCCCAGCCTGAATCGGATGCGAGATTTGTTGACCATAAGGGTGGCACACCACTCATCATCCGGATCAATGCTCATCACTGGGAAGGGCTTGGCCTTTTTCTTTTGAAGCACCGTGTGCTTGGTGATGATGCCCACTGGAATGGGGATTTGAGGTCCTCCGTGTCAGGGTCTGGAACCATGTCGGAGTCGGAATCTGTGACCGGTTGTTGTACGGTCCGGATGTTCCTGCTGGGAACGACGAGAGGCAGGTGCTTGAGCAGACCTGCGCAGGGCTGCGTAGCGGCCAAGCTTGCCACACTGGAGACAGCGTCGAGATTTCACAGGACATTGCTGCTTTATGTGGGAGGAGCCACAGTTGTTGCACGTCGTGACGTCAGAACGCTCAGTACGCCACCGCGCATGCGCAGTGCGGTCGTACATTGTGCGTGCCTGCGCAGTTCGGTCTTCGGCCTCGCCGTCCCCTCGGTCGTGGCGCGCATGCGCGGGAGCCCGGGAAAAGCATGCAAAATGGCTGCCCTCATCCAGGCTCAGGCCCTGGAGCTGTTTTATGGCCTGCACCCGCTCTGCATCGTGGGGGCCTTGCCCCGCCGTCTCTGCCGCTTGAATGTGCGAGTATCGCTTAGTGGCGTGCTCATGCAGAACATAGGTTTCGATGGCTATAGCGAGGGCGAGCTGTTTCACTTTAAGGAGCTGCTGGTGTAGGGAGTCCGAGTGCACTCTGAAAACAATCTGGTCGCGGATCATTGAGTCAGAGGTGGAGCCGTAATTGCAGGATTGCGCGAGGATGCGAAGATGGGTTAGGAAAGATTGAAAAGGTTCATCCTTACCCTGCAAATGCTGTTGAAAGACGTAGCGTTCAAAACTTTCATTGACTTCGATGTCACAGGGGCTGTCGAATTTGAGCAGGACTGTTTTGAACTTGGACTTGTCCTCAACGTCAGTGAATGTGAGGGAGTTAAAAATGTGGATGGCGTGGTCCCTGGCCGTGGAGAGAGAGAGCAATCTTTCTGGCATCTGAGGCGGCTTCAAGGTCGGTGGCTTCGAGGTACAGTTGAAACCTCTGCTTAAATATCCTCCAGTTGGCACTGAGGTTGCCAGTGATGCGGAGCGGCGGGGGAGGGCGGACGCTATCCATACTACCGGATGGCTGATCGCTGGTCAAAGGCAGACTATCTCAGGGTAGGTCCATCAAACTCTAACATCACGCACTGGTACCATGATGTGTTGGGTATGCTGGGTCTGTGAGGACTGCGTTTACCAGAGCAGTGAGAGAGACAGGCTACCAACACCTGTAGAAGTACAATTCTATTTTATTTAACTATGAGCTGTTAAACATACTGGCACTGTGGGTTGACACTATGTTAAGTTGACTGGAGACCTGAGGCTAACCTGACCAGACTATACTGCCAGCACATGGTAGGTGTTCATGTTGCTGATCACGGGCTCTGACTGTCTCAGAGGCCGCATCCCAAGAGAGCGGGAAAACTAGTGCCCTCTGGCTTTACAGTGGTCGTGTCCTGTCTGGTGATTGGCTGCTGTGTTCTGTGTGTTGATTGGTCATTCAGTGTGTCAGTCAGTGTCTGTCTATGCACCATCATATACTTGTGTGTATATTATGTCAGGCGCAACATCGAAGGCCGAAGGGACTGTACTGCGCTGTAATGTTCTATGGTGTGTCGCACCATAAATTTTGTATAATTTTTAAATATAAAATGCAGTTTACATCGGAAACTGATAAAGCAAGATATTACAAGCCTTTCTGGTTGATCAATGCAGTTTCCAAATGAGTAATCTTGGTTTATCTTTGAATCCAATCCTGATGAAGCACGTAGCATCCTCAAAGCACTGATAACTCTTTGCTGATCTCTGCATTTTTATTTTATTTTCAGATCACAGGGTAGATTCTCTTCCTCGGAAGTGCTTGATTCTTAAGAAGAGGAAAAGGAGCTGGATGTTTGTTTATTCCAGTTCCATGACTACTGTGCATTCTTGAGGTTTCCAGGGATTTGTAGAAGGTGCTCAGCCTGATGACAGCACACCCCCTGCATGAGTATTTGAATGAGGTGAATGAGGGTATTCCCCACGTCTCGATTCCATGCCTCAGGCCTTTTCAGCTGCTGCTTGTCAGTTTCACCTAGTGGGTCACAGGGAATAGGGATGTCTTGCTGCAATTATACAGGGCATTGGTGAGGCCACACCTGGAATATTGTGTGCAGTTTCTGATATCCTTACCTGAGGAAGGATGTTCTTGCTATGGAAGGAGTGCAGCGAAGGTTTACCAGAATGATTCCTGCGATGACGGGACTGATATCATAGAATCATAGAATTTACAGTGCAGAAGGAAGCCATTCAGCCCATCGAGTCTGCACTGGCTCTTGGAAAGAGCCCCCTACCCAAGCCCACACCACCCTATCCCCATAATCCAGTAACCCCACTCAACCAACACTGAGGGCAATTTTTGACACTAATGGCAATTTAGCATAGCCAATCCACCTAACCTGCACATCTTTGGACTGTAGGAGGAAACTGGAGCACCCGGAGGAAACCCACGCAGACACGGAGAGAACGTGCCGACTCCGCACAGACAGTGACCCAGCCGGGAATCGAACCTGGGACCCTGGAGCTGTGAGGAAATTGTGCTAATCACTATGCTACCGTGCTGCCCACGGTATATATGAGGAGAGATTGAGTTGGATAGGATTATATTCACTGGAGTTTATAAGAATAAGGTGGATCTCATCACAACCCATAAAATTCTAACAGGACTAGACTGGAAGATGCGGGAAGGATGTTCCCGATGGGGGTGTCTAGAACCAGGGGGCACAGTCTGAGGATACGGGGCAGGCAATTTTGAACTGAGATGAGGAGAAATCTTTTCACCCAGAGAGCAGTGAGCCTGTCGAAATCGCTAGTATATAAAGTAATTGAGGCCAAAACACCAGGGGCTGAATTCCCCGCCGGCGGGATTCTCCGTTTTGCCAGCATCCCGGGGATTTCCCGATGGCGTGAGGCTGCCCCACAATGGGAAACTCCATTGACTCGCCGGCGTAACGGAGCATCCCTCCGGCGGCGTAAAATAGAAATGTGGTGCGGCGGGGCCGAGAATCCAGCCCCATGTTTTCAAGAATCAGTTAGATATAGCACTTGGGGCGAACGGGATCGAAGGATATGGGGGGCAAACGGGATTAGGCTACTGAATTGGATGATCCGTCATGATCATAATGAATGGTGAGGGGCAGCACAGTGGCGCAGTGGGTTAGCACTGCTGTCTCACAGCGCCGAGGTCCCCAGGTTTGATCCCGGCTCTGGGTCACTGTCCGTGTGGAGTTTGCACATTCTCCCCGTGTTTCATGGGTTTTGCCCCCACAACCCAAAAATGTGCAGGGTAGGTGGATTGGCCACACTAAATTGCCACTTAATTGGAAAAAATGTATTGGGTACTCTAAATTTATATAAAAAGATAATGAAAGGTGGAACAGGCTCGAAGGGCCGCACTGCCTTCTCCTGCTCCTATTTTCTATGTTTCTATGTCACAAAGAAAATGGCCAAGGGTTACCCCCCACCTCCCCTCCCCGCCAACCACCAGGCCCGGACCAGGAGAGTTGGCTGCACTCTGCCTTTCCATTGCTCAGCAAAGGTTGCTGAGGTAAATGGAATTTAGTTGTGACATAGGCTGTGATCTCAGCCGCACAATGGAAAAGTACAGCAGTGAATTTTTTGGATTCGACAAATTGAAGTTTTAATTTGAATGTACTTTACAGGTTTCACAAAATTACAGAGATCTGTCCTCGTGCGCTGCTGGGATTTTCCAGTGCTACTGAAAATGATTGGAGTTTTGGCTGGAACGCCAAATTTCCCCTTCTTGCTCGCAACGGGCTCCCGCATGCCCGACACCGGACAATTCCACCCCATATTTCCATCAACGCACTTTTTATTTTGGTCAATATACATGACTCTCCAAGAATATATCCTTTTGTTTTTGCCATTCACTTACAACACTTTAAGCTCTGGATGATACAATGTGGCAAATTTATAGAACAAAAATGGTGTTGACAGACATGCCAGAGAAAGCTAATGGAAAAAGAAGAGATGACTTTGAGCTCGCAAAGATGAAGAGAAGGTGGATTATTTGGCTAAAGACCCTGGAAGAAGAAATACACAAAGGTTAATTTTAATCCTGCGTCACACCTGGCAGTGTCCACTGGGAATGGTAAGGAAATGGTTAACACTGCTGCCTCACAGCGCCAGGGACCAGGGTTCAATTCTGGCTTGGGTCACTGGGTGGGGTTTGTACATACTTCCCATATTTGCGCGGGTTTTCTCTGGACGCTCCGATTTCCTCCCACAGTCCAAAGACATGCAGGTTATGTGGATTGGCAATGCTAAATTGCCCCTTAGTGTACAAAAAAAAAGATGTTAAGGGGTTATTGGGATTGGGCGGGGGGGGGGGGGGGGGGAGGTGAACATGGATGGAGTACCCTTTCAGAAGGTCGGTGCAGACTCAATGGGTCGAACGACCTCCTTCTGCACTGTAGGGATTCTACAAAATGTGATGGATTAAGAGAATGAGGTGGGAGTGTGGCTTGCACCAGATCGCACAGGAAGGAGGAAGGCTGCCTACCCCAGAGTATTTGGGTCCAATTGAAGTTAGCCGGGAGAGGCAAGAGAATTAACCCCAAAAGCACACCTATCCCAGGCTTTTTCCGTGCCATCCCAATCATGGTCCTGCTGGCCCCCATTAACCCTCCAACCACATTGCCACAGCCGCCAGTCATAACCTGTGCTGCAAGTTATAACACGCATCCGCCAATGGTGATGCCATCCACACAGGCTGTGGGGTGGGGGTGGGGGTGGGGGTGGGGCGGGGGGGGGTGGGGTGGGGGGTGGGGGAGGTGGGGGTGGGGGGGGGTGGGGGGTGGGGTGGGGGGGGGGGGTGGTTTGCTGGGCAGTTTGCTGTCAGCTTCGACCCAAAACCTCTGATTCCAGCCCTGTGTTAACATTGGCCTTTGTGTAAGCACGATTATGGATGGCTAACGTCAAAAGAGGAACCAATGGGATTGTGGGGTATTTTGCAGGAGTTACTGAATGGAAAAGCAGAGAGCTGACAATGAAAATGTGCCCGACATTGTTTAAGTCATGGTTGTCATATTGTGAGCAATTTACACCGTCTCATTATGGAAGGATGTTGGTGCAACATGGGAGTGAGATAACAACACAGTTTTATTTCGAGTAACTTAATAAAGCCAGGGCTGTATTTACTGGAACATGGAAAGTTAAAGGGAATCTGTAAGAATTTTATTAAATAAAGAATTGGCATAAAAGAATTTTTTAAAAAACCCCGAAATATTTATTTTTACTGGTCAGTGGTACTGGTCTCATGAATTCAGAATGAATACCAAGTTCATAAAGGAAATGTTCAGAATTTGTTTTATATGTGGAGAATATTAGAATCTGGTATTTTGCTACAATTGGCTATTGGAGTGACATGAAGAAGTAAAATGGTGCGGAGTACACGAGTAAAACGTGATTCAAATAGATAGAACTGTACAGCACAGTACAGGCCCTTCGGCCCACGATGTTGTGCCGAACTAGTCTGAAACTAAGATCAAATCAACCTACTCCAATCATTCTAGTGCACTCCATATGCCTATCCAATAACCGCTTGAAAGTTCCTAAAGTGTCCGACTCCACTACCATAGCTGGGAGTGCGTTCCACGCCCTAACCGCTCTCTGAGCAAAGAACCTACCTCTGACATCCCTCCTATATCTTCCACCATGAACCTTATAGTTATGCCCCCTTGTGACAGCTACATCCACACGAGGGAAAAAGTCGCTGAACGTCCACTCTATCTATCCCTCTCATCATCTTGTACGCCTCAATTAAGTCAGAATAACAATAATAATCTTTACTGTCACAAGTAGACTTACATTAACACTGCAATGATGTTACTGTGAAAAGCCTCTAGTCGCCACATTCCGGCACCTGTTTGGGTACACAGAGGGAGAATTCAGAATGCCCAATTCACTTAACAAGCATGTCTTTCGGGACTTATGGGAGAAAACCGGAGCACCCGGAGGAAACCTACGCTGACACAGGGAGAATGTGCAGACTCCACACAGACAGTGACCCAAGCCGGGTATCAAACCCGGGACCCTGGCACTGTGAAGCAACAATGCTAACCGCTGTGCTACCGTGCCTCCTACCAGATAGACCAGGGGCGGGATTCTGTCCTGCACCTTTCTGGTGCTGCACGGCCCCACCGACAGCAGGATCCTCCGTCCCAGCAGCCGACCAATGGGGTTACCCATTGTGATCGCCCCAACGCCCGTCGGGAAATCTGCGGGTGGGAGTGCGCTGCCAGCAAAGCAGAGGATCCCGCAATGGAGAATCCCACTGAAGATACTTAAGATCATAAGACATAGGAGCAGAATTGGGACACTCGGCCATCAGGTCTGCTCTGCCATTCAATCATGGCTGATATTTTCCACATCTCCATTCTCCTCCCTTCTTCCCATAACCCCTAATCCCTTTATTGATCAAGAACCTATCTATCTCTGCCTAAAAGACACTCAGTGATTTGTCCTCCACAGCCATCTGTGGCAGAGTTCCACAGATTCACCACCCTCTGACTGAAGAAATTCTTCCTCATCTCGGTCTTAAAGGATCATCCCTTCAGTCTGAGATTGTGTCCTCTGCTTCTAGCTTTTCCTACAACTGGAAACATCCTCTCCACGTCCACTCTATCCAGGCCTCGCAGTATCCTGTAAGTTTCAATAAGATCCTCAATCATCCTTCTAAACTCCAACGAGTACACCCCAGAGTCCTCAACCGTTCCTCATAGGACAAGTTCTTCATTCCAAGGATCATTGTTGTGAACCTCCTCTGGGCCCTTTTCAGGGCCAGCACATCCTTACTTAGATACAAGGCCCAAAACTGCTCATAATACTCCAAATGGGGTCTGACCAGAGCCTTATACAGCCTCAGAAGTACATCTCTGGTCTTGTATTCTAGCCCTCTTGACATGAATGCTAACATTGCATTTGCCTTCTTAACTGCCGACTGAACCTGCATGTTAAGCTTAAGAGAATCGTGAACAAGGACTCCCAAGTCCCTCTGTGCTTCTGATACCCTAGGCATTTTCCCATTTAAAAAATAGTCTATGCCTAAATTCCTCCTTCCAAATTGTATAACCTCACACTTTTCCACATTGTATTTCATTTGCCACTTCACTGAACACTCTCCTAGCTTGTCCAAATCCTTCTGCAGCTCCCTTGCTTCCTCAATACTACCTGTCCCTCTACATACCTTTGTATCATCTGCAAACCTAGCAACAGTGCCTTCAGTTCCTTCTTCCAGGTCATTAATGTACATTGTGAAAAGTTGTGGTCCCAGCACAGACCCCTGAGGCACACCATTAGTCACCAGCTACCATCCTGAAAAAGACCCCTTTATCCCCACTCTCTGCCTTCTGCCAGTCAACCAATCCTCTATCCATGCCAGGATCTTACCCTTAACACCATGGACTTTTAACTTATTTAACAGTCTCCTATGTGGTACCTTGTCAAAGGCCTCTGGAAATCTAAATAAACCATGACCACAGGTTCTCCTTTGTCTAACTGTCTTGTTACCTCCTCAAAGAACTCTAACAGATTTGTCAGACATGACCTCCCTTTGACAAAGCCATGTTGACTCAGTCCTATTTTACCATGCACTTCCAAGTACTTTGTGGATCTCATCTTTAATAACAGACTCTAAAATCGTACCAATGACCGAAGTCAGGCTAACCGGCCTATAATGTCCCGCCTTCTGCCTCCCTCCCTTCTTAAACAATGGTGTGACATTAGCCACTTTCCAGTCCTCTGGGACCGTTCCTGCCTCCAGTGATTCCTGAAAGATCACCACCAATGCCCCCACAATTTCCTCAGCTATCTCTTTTCGTACCCTGTGGTGTAGTCCATCCGGTCCAAGTCATTTATCCACCTTCAAACCTTTCAGTTTCCCCAGAACCTTCTCCTTAATGATGGCCACTGCACTCACTCTGCCCCGGAGCTCTGGCATCCCACTGGTGTCTTCGACCATGAAGACTGATGCAAAGTAATTATTAATTTTGTCTGCCATTTCTTTGTTTCCTATTATTACTTCTCCAGCCATGTTTTTCAGTGGTCCAATGTCTATTTTTTTTTTTTTTTTTTTTTTTTTTATAAATTTAGTGTACCCAATCATTTTTTCAATTAAGGGGCAATTTAGCGTGGCCAATCCACCTAGCTTGCACGTTTTTGGGTTGTGGGGGCGAAACCCACGCAGACACGGGGAGAATGTGCAAACTCCACACGGACAGTGACCCAGAGCCGGGATCGAACCTGGGACCTCAGCGCCGTGAGGCGGTTGTGCTAACCACTAGGCCACCGTGCTGCCCCAATGTCTATTTTTACCTCTCTCTTACCTTTCATACATTGAAAGAAACTCTTCCTATCTTCTTTTATATTATGAGCTAACTTGCACTCATATTTCATCTTCTCGTTCATATGGGGAGGGAAGGTGGCCAGAGTTAGAAAGGAACCACAGATTTGAGCCAGGGAGGTGGGATGGAAATTTTCAGAAATGGGAGGAGAAGTGGATTAAGACACTGAAGGATTTGTTTCTTAGGGGTCGGTTTGCAGGATTGAAGGAGTTGGAAGCGAAGTATGAGCAGGGGGTAATGTTTAGATACATGCAGGTTCGAGATCTTGCTAGAAAGGAGATACAGAACTTCCCGGAGGAACCGGCCTCCACATTGCTGGAGGAGGTGCTGACGACAAGGGGACTGGAGAAGAGGGTAATATCAGCGGTGTATCTAGCTATTTTGGAAGAGGATAAGGCACCACTGGAAAGTGGGAGGAAGAGTTGGGAGAGGATATGGAGGAGGGGTTCTGGTGTGAGGTGCTCTGGAGAGTGAATGCCACCGCCTCGTGCGTGAGGTTGGGGGTGATACAGCTGAAGGTGGTATACAGAGCACACCTCACGAGGGCGAGGATGAGCCGATTCTTTGAAGGAGTAGAAGATGTGTGTGAACGTTGCGGGGGTGGGGGGGGGGGGAGGAGGGGGGGGGGGGGAGGGGGGGGCGTTAACCACGTTCATATGTTTTGGTCCTGTCCAAAGCTAGAGGATTGCTGGAAGGAGGTTTTTAGGGTAATCTCTAAAGTGGTGCACGTGAAACTGGGCCCGGGCCCCCGGGAGGCCATATTCAGGGTGTCGGATCAACCAGGGTTGGAAACGGTGCGGGGGCAGATGTTGTAGCCGTCGCCTCGTTGATCGCCCAAAGGCGGATCCTGATGGGTTGGAGGGCAGCCTCTCCTCCCTGTGCCCTGGCGTGGCGTGGGGATCTGTTGGCATTCTTGACTCGTGAGAAGGTTAAGTTTGAACTGAGGGAACGATTGAGGGGTTCTACAATTCATGGGCATTATTCATTATGCACTTTCAAGAACTGGATAACATCGAACATTATTTGGGGGAGGTGAGTGGGAGGGTTGGGGGGGGGGGGCAGTGTGTGTTAATGGTGGCCTAGGGTGATTCCTGATTCCTTTTTGTCAGTTGTTTATGTGAACATGCGGGCTAATGTTTTGGGTTTGGTGGGAAGATGGGATCTTGTTATCGATATGAGGATTGACATATTTGTTACTGAACATTGTTTATTACTGATTATTATTTATTGTTGGTGGGTGTAAATTTGGAAAAAAATGCGAAAAAGGAGGAGAATAAAGAAATATTAAAAAAAATATATTTCATCTTCTCTCCAGTTATTGCTTTTTTAGTCCTCTGCTCGCTTTTAAGTGATTCCCAATCCTTTGGCTTCCCATTAATCCTTGCCACTTTGTATGCATTTTCTTTTGCTTTTATGCTGTCCTTGACTTCCCTCGTCAACCATGGATGCCTTGTCCTGCCCTTAACATATTTCCTCCTCCTTGGGATGAATTTCTGCTGTGCCTCCCGAATAACCCATTGCTGTTTCACTATCTTCCCTGCACGGCTCCTTTTACAATCAACTCTGGCCAGCTTCTCCTTCATGTCTTTGTAGTTACTCTTATTTAATTGTAATACTGTTACATCTGACTCCAGCTTCTCCCTCTCAAACTGCAGGGTAAATTATATCATATTGTGGTCACTGCTCCCTCAGGGTTCCTTCACCTTAAGATCCCTCATCAAGCCTGCCTCATTACACATCACCAAATCCAGAATTGCCTGTTCCCTAGTGGGCCCTACCACAAGCTGCTCCAAAAAAAATCTCTTAAAGATTCCATTATTCCTTTTCTTCCGACCCACTACCAACCTGATTTTCCCAGTCCACCTGCTTATTGAAGTCGCCCATGATTATTGTAATATTGCCTTTTTTACATGCTTTCTCTATCTCCTGATTTATTTTCTGCTCCACATCCTGACTACTGCTAGGGGGCCTGTACATAACTCCCATCAGGGTCTTTTTACCTTTGCGATTCCTCAACTCTATCCACAGAGATTCTATGCCTTCTGATTCTATATCGCTCCTTGCTATCGAATTAACTTAATTCCTTACAAACAATGCAACCCCGCCCCCTTTGCCCATCTGCCTGTACTTTCAATCGGACAAATATCCATGTATATTTAGATCCCAGCCCTGATCCCCTTGCAGCCATGTCTCTGTGGTGCCCACAACATCGTACTGGCCAATTTCAATGTGCGCAACAAGCTCATTTACCTTGTTCCGTATCCTGCGTGCATTAAGGTACAATACTGTCATGTGAGAGTACCTTTGAGAAACGATGTTTGTTTGGTGGCTGTGGTGGATGTACCTTTAATGGATGGGTGTTTGCCGAGTAGCTGCAGTGATGTCAGAGTGTGGGTGGAGCTGGGCTGTCTGTCTGTTTTTTCTTTCGTTTTTGAGCTTGCAGCTACAGTGTGTGTTTAGTTTCGTTTTCAGAGTTGGAGCTGCATCCAGCCAAACAAGGTATAATTTTGATCTCTCTGTATGAAAAGAATGCCTTCAGATAACTTGCTAATTTAAAAGTGATAACTGCTCTCAGGAGAGAATTTAAACCTGATGTCTGTGTTAAAGAGGGTGTTTGTATTATGGATGTTGCTAGAAAAGATTAATGGTTACTTATAGAGTACTGTATTCTTTAGGGGGAGTATTTGAGTTGATAGTTGCTAAGGTATTTACTGTGTGTTTATAAAATGTAAACTGGATTCATAGAACAAACATTGTTTTGTTTTAAAAGTACTTTTAGCTCTCGTTGCATCACACCTGTAAAGTGGACCGTGTGTTCCCCATAACCAAAATCTATTAAACGCTGTGGATCAGGTGAACTCCATGATACACTTTGGTGTTCTCTAGACCCTGGCCCATAACAATACCCTCAGCCGTGCATTGACCACCTCCCTTCTCACACTTGTCACCTTTTTTGCTCTGCCTAAGGGTAATGTTCTATTATTTTTGTTCTCTATTTCCCCTTCAGTTATGACACCTTCTAAGCTACCGCTCTGGTTCCCACCCCCCCCCCCCCCCCCCCCCCCCCCCCCGCCATATCAGTTTAAATCCTCCCGAGTGAATCTAGCAAACCTCTCAGCCAGGATATTGGTGCCCCTCCAGTTTAGATGCAACCCAACCTTCTTGTACAGATCGCACCTGCCCCGGAAGAGATCCATAAATCTGAAATCCTCCCTCCTGCACCACTGGTTTAGCCACATGTTTAGCTGCACTATCCTCCTATTTCTAGCCTCATTGGCACATGGCATGGTGAGTAATCCTGAGATTACACCCTAGAGGTCCTGCTTCTTAGCTTACTGCCTAACTCCCTGAACTTCTTCTGCAGGACCTCATCACTCTTCCTGCCTATGTCATTAGTACCTATGTGTACTATGACCACTGGCTGTTCACCCTCCCCCTTCAGGATGTCCTCTGTTCCTTCAGAGACATCCTTGATCCTGGCACCAGGGAGGCAACAGACCATCCTGGAGTCTCTTTCACTTCCACAGAACCGCCTATCTGTGCCCCTTACTATAGAGTCCCCTATAACTATCGCTCTCCTGCACTTTACCCTGCCCTGCTGAGCAACAGAGGCAGTTGCAGTGCCACTGTTCAGGCTGCTGTGGTTTTGGGCTATCCCCCCCCAGCAGTATCCAAAAAGGTATACCTGTTAGAGAGGGGGACAGCCACAGAGGATTCCTGCACTGACTGCCTGCCCTTTCTAGCGGTCACCCATCTGTCTGCCTATGACACTTTCTGCCACCTGCATGCTCCTAAATACATCCAACTGCTGCTCCAACCGAACCACGGTTACACATCCAGCAGATGTAGTCAACCGGAACGCTGGAAGCGTCACAGATCTGCCACATCTCACAGTTGGAGCACTGCACCCCGCTGAGTGACATTTAAGCACTAGTTAATTAATTTGAAATAAACACTTGCTAGATTGAGTTACAATTAACTATATGGCCCTGACGCTAGGTTTTTACTGTAAAATTAAATGCTAAATACCGATCTCTGCCCTCAGGTTTGATTACTCCACTATCTAGTTAATCAATTGGATTTGTTTTGCAATATTTTTTTTTCAAATTTAACAGATTCCCAACCAACCAATCAGGTCACAGCTTTACCGTAACATCACTTCAGTTTTTTCCCCCCCGCGACAATTTGAAAGGTAATAAAATCTCTTACCTTCCCAGGATGCTCTCTGGTTCTCTCCCTGCAGATTAACAGTTACAAGCCAGAAGAAGGAAAACAAAACGATAGGGGAAAAGCACATCCTCCCACTCTGCACTGAATTACCTCACTGCACCAAATTACCAAGTTTCACCTCACTCTAGCTGTCTCACTCACTCAGGATGTCTCGACTTCACCGTGTGCAAGCTTACTGAGGCTGCGCTTTTATATACAACTCAGCTAAACAAAATGACTCACACTATATGCAGAAGTAAAATGCAACGCAATACAATTCACACCTTTGGCCACTAATCAGGCTTCAGGTGACTGAGATAACTGCCACTCAGCGATTACAGGCACCTGGCGTGGCGCACATGGGACAGGAAGGTGACCTCCTTCAGTGCTTAACTCTCTTCTAATTTGCAAAGTAAAAGCACAAAACTTGAAAAGAAAAAAAAAGATGGGTTAGTTTAACCACAGAATTTGGCTGAGGGACATTTTGTGTGATTGTTGTACAAAGTTAATGGGCAGAATTCTCCCCATCCTGGGGCTAGGTCTCACGGTGAGGCAGGAACGTGGAACGTTTCTCGCTGAGGAGACTGGGGGGAAAACATGTCAAATCTTCTGGCCCCGACCTTATTAATTATGCAACTGGGGGCTTTGCGCCATTTTCCGTGGCGGGGCAGGCTTGATGGTACAAAGTATGCTCTCATATCCAGGCGTCATATTGAAAATGTGCACAACATCACTGAGCAAAGAAGCTGGACCTCTAGAAAATAAAGGTCGCCACCCTGAGAATTAAAGTGGACTTACTGAGATGTAGATACCGAGGGCTGGAAGATGGACCTCATCCAGGGCACCGAATATGGAAGGTCCACCTATAGATGCTCCCTCCAGCCACCGCTGTTATGTTCTGGGGCCCAGGGTTGCTGGTGGCCTCCATCCTGAACTCCAGAGGCAAACCCAGACATTGTTTGGATGAGTGCTGACAGCTGCGCGCTACATTGTTCCAAACGTGTTTTGCACCAGTGTGTTTTCCCGCTGACATCGCAGAGAATCGGACGTGCGTGGAAAATTCCGGTCAGCCCTTTATTTGCATCCCGTTTGCGAATGCAAATTAGTTTCACGATGGCATCCAGCAGCATTCCCGATCCACCATGACGGGCACCAGCAGAAAATCCCATGGGAAAGTCATGCCAGCGTAATACCAGTTTCTGGGGTTCCTGCCGGCCTCTCCTCATGCGCCACCCCCCCTCCCTCCGTCATGCAATGGCCACCATTGAACCCGCCATCGGAGAATGGAGAATACCATTCTATGAGAATACCACCCAATATATTTAACACTCGAACTTTGTTTCAAAAAATATTTTCATTGAAGGCATTTTCACATATATATACAAACCAAAGAGAAATAGCAACAACATCAACACACAACATGACATATCCAGACTGCCCCCTCTCTTCCCTCCAACCCACACCTCCCTTTTCTCTTATCAGAACAAACCCCAAATAAAGGAAAGGGACACCCCCACTCCACCGCTGTTTTACCACTCATTAAAGAAGTCGATGAACAGCTTCGGCCTTGAAGAACCCCTCATCCAAGCCACTGATTGATAGTCAACTTTATTTTCTCAAGGTGTAGAAACTCCACCAAATCCCTCACCCATGCCCCTGCCCTAGGTGGCTCCCAGTCCCACCATCTGAGCAACCCTCCGGACTATCAGGAAAGCAAAGGTCAACACATCAGCCTCTCTCCCCACCTGTACTCCCAGATCTCTGACACTCCAAATATTGCCAGGGCTCGGAACCACCTTCACCCCCAGAATCTTTGACATTGGGCGGAATTCTCCGCTCCCGCGCGGCATCGGGAAGGCCGTTGTGAACTTGGCCGAGTTTCACGACGGCATCGGAAGCCGCTCCTTGCACCCTATTCACCCCCCCGCCCCCAGGGGGCTAGGAGCGGCGCTCCGTAAATCTCGGCCGCCGGGCCTTGACGCTTGCATCAAGGTGGCGCACCGAGAATGACGCGACGGCGGTGCCTAAGTGACGTCAGCCGCGCATGCGCAGGTTGGCCGGCTCCAACCCGCGCATGCGCGGCTGACGTCACGACGGCTGCCAGCTCCAACCCGCGCATGCGCTGTTGTCGTCTTCCCCTCCGCTGCCCCGCAAGACGTGGCGGCTTGATCTTGCGGGGCGGCGGAGGGGAAAGAGTGCGTCTTTTGGAGGCGCCGGCCTGACGATCGGTGGGCACTGATCGCGGGCCAGTCCCCTCCCGAGTACGGCCGTGGTGCTCACTCCCCTCTCCGCCCCCCACAAGCCACAAACGAAGATTTGGCGCCATGTTCACGACGGCAGCGACCAGGTGTGGTTGCCGCCGTCGAGAACTGGTCGGGAACGTCAGGCCGCTCGGCCCATCCGGGCCGGAGAATCGATGGTCGCCGTGAAAAACGGCGAGCGGCGATTCATCCAAGCGGGGAGTGGGAGAATCGCGGGGGGTGCCAGGGCGGCGTGTCGTGAGTCGCCCGGCCCTCCGGCGATTCTCCCAACCGGCGTGGGGAGCGGAGAATTCCGCCCATTAGGTCTGCAAAACTTTGCAAAGCTCCTCCAGTCTCGGACGTAGCCAGAACATATGGACATGGTTCACTGCCCCCCCCTGCACATTGCCCACACCTATCATCCACTCCTGCAGAACTGGCTCACCCTGAACAACGGCATGTGTGTCTGATACAACACCTTGAACTGGATGAGACTCAGCCTCACACACAACGAGGATGAATTCACCCTCCACAACACCTCACAACAAAATGATTTATTATTTTTTGATGTTATACCCGAATTGATTACAACATACCAGGAGTTCAGTTGAACATTCAAGATGCAGTGGCCTTATTTGACCACCTTTCTCAAATAATGCCTCCACAAAAAAACATCCAACAGCCTATTCACCATGTTACAACTCAACAACTGACCAGACCAACCAGGAAATGCCAGTGATTGCTCTCTCATGGCAACAAACATGAATAAGAAATGAAACTGAAAATAATCCAATTACCATGCTCGTGTCTTGTCTAGATTTGATGGACGTAACTGACCATGTGGGCAACACCGCAGTCACGATCACAGGAACAGGGCCTATTACAAAGAGGTTCTGAAATTACCATGGTTCTCATGATAAGGCTGCTAATAGAATCATAGAATTATAGAATTTACTGTGCAGAAGGAGGCCATTCAACCCATCGTGTCTGCGCCGGCCCTTGGAAATAGCACCCTACCCAAGCCCACACCTCCACTCTCTCCCTATAACCCCACCCCACCTTTTTGGACACTAAGGGGCAATTTTAGCATGGCCAATCCACTTAACCTGCACATCTTTGGACTGTGGGAGGAAACTGGAGCACCCGGAGGAAACCCACGCAGACACGGGGAGAACGTGCAGACTCCGCACAGACAGTGACACAAGCCGGGAATGGAATCTGGGATCGTGGCGCTGTGAAGCAACTGTGCTAACCATTGTGCTACTGTGCTGTAGGTAATTACTGAATGGTTTATTAGTGGGAGCTGGGGGTAACTTTCTCTCTGCCATGATCACACCAGGTTCACCAAAGATGGTTGACTACATAATCTCTGCCGGAGGTACAGGTACGTTGGTTTCTGGAATCCCAACTCGTTCCTACCCTGCATATGTAGGGCCACTACCACCAATAGACAAGTAGGTTTCTATTCCAACCTGAATGAAAGGACTGTGTGGACTGGGACAAAAATAAAACAGAAACTGAGAACTATGTTACCCAGCTCAACAAGAGATGGTACGGTTTCCACTAATAACATGACTATTTGATCAGCAGGGTGTACACTGAATGGGTGGATAGATGATGTAACCATCCTATAACGATGCATCATTAATAATTCTCCCTAAATGCAAAGGGATGGTAAGTAGTCCAAGAAGTCCATTTAAACTGGAACAAGGTTAATTAGGGGATCATCGTGTCTTGGACCTTGCTGGCGTGCAGCATATATTTTTGCTATTAACAGGAAACTGCGTGGGTTTCCTCCAGTTGCTCTGGTTTCCTCCCAGAGTCCATAAGATGGGCAGGTTAGGTGGAGTGGCCATGCGCAATTGCCGCTTACTGTCCCAAGATGTGCAGGTTAGGTGGAGTGGCCATGCGGAATTTCCGCTTACTGTCTCAAATGTGCAGATTAGATGGGGTTACAGATTAGATAGGGCAAGGGAGTGGGCCGAGGTTGGGTGACCTTTCGGGGAGGTCAGTGCAGACTTGATGGGCTGATTGGCCTCCTTCTTCACTGTAGGGATTCTATGAGCTCTTTGGGCTATTGTTTAAGCTCTTGAGATTGGGCACCCAATCTGGCCTCTTACTATTTTCAGTCCAATCAATGAGACAGTTAGTTAGAAGGGACATTTGTGACTGAATTATATCAACGTCTGCGTTATTTAGTATTGGGTAAACATTGAGGGGCAGTAAACCTTCAACATTGTATTCAATGAGGCGCTACTTAGGCTTGTGAACCTTATCGCACTCAGGACCATCAGGAATGTGGTTATTGGTCAATCACCCCTGTGTTACGTACAGATAATGTCCCAAGGTGGGATCCCCACATTGTTTACCAAGGATAACGGAAATACTGTTACACCAGCACTGAGACAATCCTCAATAATGACAGGAAGGACTGCCCACTAACCAACTCCCATGGGATGGGTAACCTCCTCCCCTGAGTTATGTCCATCGGGTTGCCATGGTAAGCATAGTTGATCAGATTAAGGATCCATGGGCATTTGATGGAAGAAGCCTGACAGGTTACGTGGTCCGGGTTTTTCATCACACAGTAACTATCACCACACTTCCAACTACTTGCTCGCTAGTTGTCTTGAATAGTTTGTTGTTCTCCAGCAAGCATTGCACAGGATGAGTTCAAGACGACGGTTTGCCATCCAGTGCTAGCACTCATAAAACCTTTGCATTATAAAAGCATTTTAACAGCTGTGGCAATGTCATGATTTATTTCTGTGCTTTCAGGTCAAGAGGTCAGCTTGAATATTTCGCAATACGGACTTAAAAATGAAACAGCTAACTCAATAGTAAATGGGACATCGCTTCATCTTCACTATTCTTACATTGGTTGTAATTTCACATGACGTAGGTTTGATGACACTGATCTGATGAAAGATTTCTGAGGTTTAGCTCAAATAAGAAACGTTTCACCTTAATATGTATTTAAGAAAAGTAATAAGTATCTAAGAAAAGAACACTTTAATGGTTGTTAAACATGCATGAAATTGTTCACTTCAAAAATGTATGGTTGTGTGTCCAACTTTATCACCTTATATTTAAAATATGATAAGTACAGAATTAAACAGCAGCATTAAAATGCTTTGCAAGATACATGTTTGGCACTGCGATGTGGTGGGCTTTGGCTTTGTATCAGTGTGTTCAGATCTCAGCTGTGGCAAAGCCCTCTTCCCCTGACCACGTCACTTCTAGGCTGCTCTTTCGTATTTCTTGACTTGAAATCACTCGAAGCAACAACAAGAACTCCAGGCAGCAGTAGTTTGTGACATGTAAATAAAGCATTAATCCCTGCACTAGGCAGTCTGAAAACTTGTACATGAGCACATAGCTAATGAAAATACACATTGCATAATGTTCTCTTACTGGAAATGGATACAGCCTTATGAAGTGCAGTAAGCCTGACAATGACATAGGTGAAAACCTACTGCGAGAGGCAGATTACAGCTATTAATTTAAGGGATTATATCACATGCATGACTACATAATTAGTGCAAGCCATGCGTTTTAATGTGTTCCTTTCATAGAAATCATTTGATGAAAAGAGAATTTTCCTTGATATGCAATATAATTTCATCAAACATTCCCATTCCAACAGTGCACATTACAAGTAGTTTGCGGCAGTGAAATACCATGGCCGAGATTTACCATGCCCAGTCGACGCAGGCGCAAACCCCGTAATGGCCGCTAAATTTCACAAGAGGCCAAAAACGGGATTTGTGCTAGCCAGTTTTCAAAACGGCATCTTTCAGGGCCTACCCCAATGACACAATCAGGTTCACACCCAGGAAGGGCGCAAACCCGATTGGCATGAATTTGAATCAGTTAGCATATACTTAACGTGGTAAAAGTCGCATCTTCAGTTGACTCAATCTTTCCTCATATGTTAGTCCCGCCATCGCAGGAATCAGTCTGGTAAACCTTCGCTGCGCTCCTTCCATAGCATCAGCATCCTTCCTCAGGTAAGGACGCCAAAACCGCACAGAATAGTTCAGATGTGGGCTCATCAAGCCCTTTATAATTGCAACAAGACATCCTTGCTCCTGTACTCAGATCCTCTCACTATGAAGGCCAATATACCATTTGCCTTCTTTACCGCCTGCTGCACCTGCATGTTTACCTTCAGCGACTAGTGCACAAGGACACCCAGGTCTCATTACACATTTCCCTCTCACAATGTATAGCCATTCAGATAATAATCTGCCTTCCTGATTTTGCTACGAAAGTGGATTTATCCACATTATACTGCATTTACCATCCATTTTCCCACTCATTCAACTTGTCCAAATTACACTGAGGCATCTCTGTATCCTCCCCACAGTTCACCCTCCCACCCTGCTTTGTGTCATCTGCAAATTGGGAGATACTACATTTAATTCCCTCATCTAAATCATTAATATATATTGTAAATAGCTGGGTTCTTAGCGCCGATCCGTGCGGTACCCCACTAGTCACTGCCATCCATTTGGAAAAGACCCGTTTATTCCTAACTCTTTAGATTCCTGTTTACCAACCAGTTTTCGATCCATCTCAATGCACTATCCCAATCCCATGTGCTTTAATTTTACTTGTTAATCTCTTATGTGGGCCTTGTCGAAAGCTTTCTGAAAGTCCAAATAAACCACATTCACTGCCCCCCCCCCCCCCCCCCCCCCCCCCCCCCCCATATCCATTCTACAAGTTACATGCTCGAAGAGGATGCTCGCACATCCCTAATGGGCAGGGTCACCTGGACGGTGATGTCTGCCTTGGGTGCTAATGGATCCTCACTGGCAGGCATTGGGGTCTGGCACATAAGCAAGCTCAGTGCCTCTCGACACCATGTACCTAAGCGTTTAGCCCTGAATATTCATCCCATTTCAAGACTTTGAGACAGTGGGCAGCAAACATGATTAAGGGTTAACTTTTGATGGCCAATTTTTTTGATGAGCATGAGTCTCAAGAATGGTACAGGGTGCAATTACTTTCTGTTTCAGGGATAGGCATGGCAAAGGGGCACCCTTCTTACTCAAGCTGCATCAGTCCGAGATCTCATTGCTGTCATGCCTCTACACTTAGGACTCCTGGGCAGCCACTCCAGAGCCTCCTGCAGCCCCTCACCCTCCACCCCCACACCCACCAATCCCCCCAGGACGTTGTGACCCCTTTGCAACCCAGGAATGAAGGTTGCAGAGATCTTAATCATCAGGGTTCTGGGCAGTCCCTGAGAGCCTCCTGCCAGATCACTATAGGAGGGTGATGACGACGCGCACTGAGGAATTGCCTGTGATGCTCCTTAGCTGCTGCTTATGTCTAACTTCTGTCTGTCTGCTGCCAGCATGCTGACTCTCCGGCCTTCATTCCTTTGTCCCTTAGCTCTAGTGGGAGATTAGGGGTGAGGATCTAAGGTTCACTGAATCGTGCCTGCGTCCTATCAATGCGTCCATTCACCCCCTGGACTCCCGGGTCTTTCGAGACCCCAAATATCGCTGCCTCTGGGCTCGGGACCACCTTTGCCCCAACACCTCAGACATTATGCCCGCAAACCTCTGCCAGAACCCCTTCAGTTTTGGATATGCCCAAAACATGTGGACATGGTTCGCAGGCCTACCCGCGCACCACCCACATGTGTCTTCTACTCCCTCAAAGAACCTACTCATCCATGCCACTGTCATATGCGCCCTGTGAACTACTTTGATCTGAATAAGACTGAGTCTTGCACAAGGTAAGGATGCATTCACCTTCCGCAGGCCTCTTCCCACACCCAGCCTCCACCTCCCCCCAGCTCCTTCTCCCATTTCCATTTAACATCTCCTATCGGGGCTCCCTCCCAGTCCATCAGCTCCTTATAGACCTCGGACACCTTCCCATCCCCTACCTCCTCCTCAACAGCATTGTATCCTGCAGCCCCAAGGGCAACAACCTGGGAAAGGATGGCACCTCCCTCCTCACGAAATCCCATTTAACCCATTCCCATTAGGCAGCTCGTATTCTCCCTCCAGGTCTTCAAAGCTTGCAAAGCTGCGCCCTACGAACAGGTCCTCAAGCTGCTCAACCCCTGCCTGCCGCCACCCCCGAAACCTCGAGTCCCCCCCCACCCCCCGGTGCAAACCTATGTTTATCACAAATCGGTCTCCACACCGAGGCACTCTCCAGTCTCCAGTGCTGCTTCACTGCCCCCATACCCTCAAGGCTGACACCACCACTGGGCTTGCGGAGTTCTTGGCTGGCGAGAATGGCAGAGGCGCTGTCAACAATGCCCCTAAACCCATTCCCCTGCAGGATGCCTCCTCCATCAGCCCTGATATTGACCCCACCCCCACTACCCATTTCCTAGCCATAGCGATGTTTGCCGCCCAGTGGTAATTCATTGTATTCGGCAACGCCAAACCGCCCCCTCCTCGCCCCGTTCCAAAAATGCCCTCTTGACCGCGGGGTCTTCCCCGCCCACCCAAACCCTGAAATCAAGCATCGACCTTTTAAAAATTGATTTTGGAATGAAGATCGGGAGGTTCTGAAATGCAAACAGGAACCTTGGCAGCACCGCCATCTTCACTGTCTGCACCCGTACTGCCAACGACAGTGGCAGCACATCCCACCTCTTAAAATCCCCCTTCATCTGCTCCACCAACCGAGCCAAATTCAACTTATGCAGCTGCGCCCAACCTGGATGCTCAAGTGCCTGAAACTCGCCTCCACCACCTTGAACGGCAGCTCCTCCAACCCCCTCCCCTGCCCTCTGATCTCAATCAGGAACACCTCACTCTTTCCCATGTTCATCCTGTACCCGGAGAACCGACCAAAGTCCTTCAAAATCCCCTTAATACTGCCAATGCCGTTCAATGGGTCCGAAATATATAACAGCAGGTCGTCCATGCACAGCGAAACCCTGTGCTCGACCTCCCCCCCCCCCCCTCCCCCTCCACCCCGCCCTCGACTCTCTAGCGCCATTGCTCTATCACCAGGGCAAAAAAGCAACGGAGAAAGAGGCACCCCTCTGCTTTGTCACACTGTGCAACCCAAAATATCCAGAGCTCACCCGGTTCGTCCACAATAGGCTGGGCCTATTCTTAACCTTTACTCAGTTACTTTCTTTGTTGAATGAACATTGTCCCATAGAGATCCGTTGTCTACATAACATTCTATGAGTAAAGATTTCCCACATTCCCCCTTATATAAAACGTCTGACAATATATTGGACGAATAAGCTCCCATACCAAATGTTAGTGCTTCAGCAGCTAATGTGCTTTTTATGACTCTTTATTTTCTTGGCCTCCCGAGACAATGGACAAGACTTCTTATTTTTTCCCCACCAAGAGTATGATCATCCCTTCCATGCAGGGTATAGAGAAACCATCTGGGAGGATGGCATGTGAAGCATCACTAAGAATGACCAACATTATATCTTCTGACTCACCCAACACTTGAGCTTGCATCTTTCCAAATGTCAGTGGAGAAGGGACGTTAGTTGGCGGATTACCTGCCTTAATACTCTGTATTCATTTTAAACAGCTGCTTGACTACATTTCATGGAAATAGGCACTTGGCAAAGCATGATGGATATTTAGCCTTATTTTTAGTCAAGAGGTTCTGTATGAAACAGTCAGAAGGTCATACAATGTAAACAAGCATACAGTGCACACTGTTTTGCTGACAGCAGACAATTATTATTTTTCCTCGGCGAGGAACTCAAGGCCTGTTATTAAACTCTAAAGCCTGTTCGCTTTTCTGTCTTTTTGCTAATCTAAAGAATGCATTTTGTCCTAGATATTGCTTACTGTATGATATAAGTTGCTTGTAGAAGGGGACAATTGGAATGACTTTGGTCTATCTAATCCCCCCACGAACTTTGTGTTAAATAAAGGATCTTTGGTGAAAACTTGAAGTGCTGACTATTGTTTTCTTCAACAGTCAGTTTATGAGTGTTTTATTTGCTCTCAAAATTTCCTCGACTGAAGCATGATTCATCATAGTACTTAGCTCTAATACATCATAGCTAGAGTCAGGTCTAGTTTGAGTGCGCAAATTCAACTGCCCAATCAAATTTAAGTTGTTCCGTTTCTTCCTTGGTAGCTGGATCCTCTTTTTGCAAGGCTCTAACCAGAGTTATGGGGATATGATTAACGCTTTCACCTTAAGACAGTTGATTCAATGTCACTTCTAACAGGTTTTGTTTAATGTTTGCACCTATATATTTAAAGGCCCTGAAGCCTGACTTCCTACGCTGAATCCCTTCTTTATCTTCCCTGTTACCCATTGGCCAAGTCAACAGTGCCTCCCCACAGGAAATCATTAACATGCATGGCGAAAATTCCAGCTAGTTTCTCTTTATGGTACCAGTAAAGCATTGCGGGGTCCACCTTCAGCTGAACGTAACCTATTTTCAATAGGACAGACCTCACGGAAACATACCCTGGCCGGGATTCTCCAATAATGGGGCTATGTCCCCACGCCCGCGAGAAAACGGGCTCGAACCACTCTGGACTTTTTTCTAGAAAGTCCGGGGTGATTCTCCATTTTCAAGGGGGTTAGCAGGGCCCTGGAGTGCTCCACGCAGCTCCGGCTGCCGATACGGGACCTTGCACTTCCAGCCGCGGGTCCGCGCGTGCGTATGGCGGCCCCACACGACATGGCAGACCCACACAGAGGGCTGGCCCCGAAGAAGTAGCCCCCCTCCCCCCCCCCCAGATTGCGTTCGCCTGCCGATTGGTGGACCCCGATACCGGGCTTGGTCGTCATCGAGGCTCCCGCCGGTGATGGATCCAGCCACCCCACACCAGAACGGCCACCACAGCCGCGACTCTGAGCTCCGCCGGGTGGAACCATGTTAGAACCACGCCGGTGGGAACTCGGCCAGTTACCGGCGCAGAATGGCCGCCGGGGCCCCCCCCAACGGCCCCCGACCGGCACCGTGCCGACCGGAGAATCGTGGGAAGGCATCGCGAGTCCGACACCCCATTCTCCGCCCCCGCGCTAAGCGCGATTGCGGTGCGGATGCTGTGAGAATCCAGACCCCTACTCTTGATGCATCATTCAACCCGTAAACACACTTGTTCAATTTCCACAGCTTTCCTTCTACATCACAAACTTCTTTGGGCAGTTTTTATAAAAAAAGATCTCTTTGAAACTTTTCTCGTTTATATCAACCGATTTACACTTGCAGGAATATGACACCAAAATAACTGAGAAGATCCTCAAACTTAATTTCCCTGCACTAAATGAGTTCACCCTGACATCCTGATCCCCTAATCTCTCTTCAAAGCCTCGGCCTACTGATATAGTTGGCTGCCTCCTGTCTGGTACCTCAGAATATACTCCAAGTTCCTTCCATTTTCTCAACTCTTTCACTTTGGCTTCCTTTTTTAGCTTTTGTCCCAGTTTTCCAGTTTATTAGCAGGTATTAAAATCTCTCAGTCATGAGGACTTCTACTTCTGTTGAGATTGCTGGTTTGCTCTCTAGGACCGATTCCTTTTTAAAAAGAAATGGGCAGCACAATGGCGCAGTGGGTTAGCCCTGCAGCCTCACGGTGCTGAGGTCCCAGGTTTGATTCTGGGTCACTGTCCGTGTGGAGTTTGCACATTCTCCCCGTGCCTGTGTGGGTTTTGCCCCCACAACCCAAAGATGTGCAGGCGAGGTGGATTGGCCACACAAAATTGCCCCTTAATTGGAAAAAATGAATTGGGTACTCTAAATTTAAAATATATATGTATTCAGAATTTTTTGCAATATAACACTGTAAAGACCAAGTGTTGACGGTGGCGTAAACATGCCGGCGTGGTGCATGCCGGCGTCGACGGGCCTCCTGGCCCAGCATTCAGCGGCCTGCACGGGGCAGGACGGCGGTGGAGTGCTGCGCGCTGCTCTGCCGCCGAAAGGCGACACTGCACTGCTGGTGCGGGTCCGCGCATTAGAGCGACGGCCGTCTCCGCGCCAGCGCATGCGTGCGACGGCCGGTCTTCGCATCGGCACCGTGCAACATAGTGGAGCCCTACAGCGGGTCCGCTAGGAAGGAGGTAGGCCTCCGCCAGATCATGGCGCCCGCCTATCGGTAACCCCCGGCAGGCCTGGATGCCGTAGAGGCCCCCCCCTGGAGTCTGATTCCCACGCTCCGCCACCAGGACAGCCACATGGGTCCGAACTCCCACCGGGTGGTACCAGGTTGGAACCACGCCAGCGGGACTCAGCGGGACACGGTGGGATTTCGGCCGGTCGACCGCGGAGAATCGCCGCGGGGGCCTGTTTCTGCGGCCCCCAACCGGCGCCATGTCTGTCGCCCAGGCGCAATTGCCGCCAATTCTCCAGTTGCCGGAGAATCGCATCCCGACGTCGGAGTGGCGTGGCGGGAATTTCCCGCCTCACCGGCAATCCTCCGACCCGGTGTGGGCTCGGAGAATCCTGGCCCATATTACACAATGATCACATCCTTACATCCACAAAGACAAAACAACCAAGAATAAATCCAAAACAAATACTGGAGCCCCTGCCCCCTAATATCTGATGGTGACCAGCTCCCTGAAATAGGAATTGAAAGGTTGCCACGTCGAATAGAACCCTTTTACTGAACCTCTCATGATATACTTGACCTTTTCTAAGTGCAAGTACTCCATAAGTACACTTAGCCACAACGAAGCACTGGGCGGACTGGGAGATCTCCACCCAAGCAGAGCTTGCTTTGGTCTATCAGCAAAACAAAGGCCAGAGCATCCGCCTTCACCCCTGTCTGCAGCTCTAGTCTGTCCGAGACCCCCAAAGATAGCCACCTCGACCCCAAGAATTCCTGATTTAATGCAGAAGAAAGAGACACTAAAACTAGAACATGTGCGTGTGATCTGCCGGACCCCGGAAACAACGCTCACATGTATACTCTACCTCCGTAAAACAAAACACTCATCGGTGCCCTGGTCAGATTTGTCCTATTCACCACCTTGAACTGAATCAAGCTGAGTCTTTCGCATGAGGAGGTGGAGTTGATTCTGTATAGAGCCTCACTCCACACCACCCCCTCAAACGCATGACCCAGCTCCCTCTACCACCTCCTTTTAACCTCATCCGTTGGAGCTTGCTCCATCGACACAAGCAAACCATAAATGTTCGATATCTTCCTTTCCCCCACCTCAACTATCGAAAGAACCCCATCCATCAATGAGGGTGGGGGTATTAAGGGGAAGGAAGGAATCTCCTGACAGAACAAGTTATGGACCTGATAATATCTAAACAGATTAGATCTTGGAAGCTGTAATTTGCCCAATCATTCCTCAAAACCCGCGAACGTCCCTTCAATAAACATGTCCCCGATCCACTCCAACCTCTCCTCCCCCACAAGCCCCAAACGACGAGTTCAAGGTCACTGGAACAAAACAATGGTTTCCACAGATTGGGGCTAACAACAACATGCCCCCTAGCTTGAAATGCTGCCTAAACTCCCTCCATATTCTCAGAGTGGCCACAACCACCGGACTTGAAGTCTACCTTGCAGCGGAAAACGGAAGAGGAGCCGTAACCAAGGCTCTCAAGCTAGTGCTTCCACGTCTATGTGTAGAAATGTGGACACATTTTTACCAACCGTCCGACCTTTGTGACCCATGCTGGCTGACCTTTGTGACCCGCCATTTTCACTTACCTTTATTGCGACAGGTGAGCCTGCTTGGTCCTCACGATCTCATTTGCTTTGTTATTCAATGTTACATTTCTGTATGGGTTGTTCATCAGAGGTCCTGGAGCTCACACCATCACTGCTTTGTCTTGCCATGGACTCTCCTGTGAAGCTCTCACCAGCAGATACAGTTGTGAGATCCTGATCTGTTTGTAACTCTGACCCTTTCTTCCTTAGTCCAAAAAGATCCATCTTCAGTTCTTCACACAGTCCTGTTGCTTGCTTGCTGGCAGCTACAAAACAGAGGAAGATCTCCTCAGTAATTTTTCACCCGGAGTACGTGATTTCTGTGTACCGGGTGCATGACCTGCTCTCTGCTGCCACTTCTTGTGGGAAGACTCAATTGATGAAAAATAAATCTGCTCCCGGAGCAGCGCGCTGAGATGCGAAGAAGATGGTCTGCCCCACTGCGCCCTGGGCATGAGCCCTGTTATACCCGGCTGACGGGGCACGCCTGCACAGTCACGGGCGACATTTTTAAAAACCGGTCGCATCCGTTGGGCACGTCTTCCCGCGATTGGGACCGCCCTGACCAATGCTCTGCGCCACTTCCAACACTTGCCCGCGTCCCTGAGTCTGAAAATGATTGCTCTACAATCCTCTCCATCCGCCCTCACATGCACTCTGTACCCATAAACTAACCCCGGACCGTGTCTATATTCACCGCCCAGTAATAAAATAACAGTTTGGGTAACGCTAAGCCCCCCCGATTGCCTTTCCCTCTGCAAAACAATCTGTGGGGTCTTACCCACCCAAATAAAAGAAGATATAATTTTATTGATTTTCGCAAAGAAAGATTTGGAAGTGTTATGGGCCAGGGTTTAACAACTTCAAAGTATATTATGGAGTCCACCTGACCTATAACCTTTATGCTGAATTTGGCCAAGGTGAGCAGAAGAGCCTACCTTTCCGATGTCATTCAATGGACTTCTTCGGCGCTTTTAGACAAAAAAAACAAGCTTTATTCTAAGAATGTAATAAACATTTGTATAAACAAACACAGTAAGAATTTTTATCAATTACAATCATAAAGATCCCACTCAGCTACAATAATCAATGTATAACCCTTAAGGAATTCCCCCTTAGCTGTTCCAATTCAATAACAAAATCCAAGTTAAACCAGAAACCCCTTTTCAAAGGCATGACCCAGCATATGGCATTCCTACTGGTATAAGAAATGTTATTGATGCTCTGTTCCTCTTTCCAAACAGCAGGTTTGAATTCTTTCCAGAAAGCATGACCTCGTTTACGTTATCAAGCAGCCTGGAAACAGCTTTTAAAATGAAGACAGAGCGACACTTCTTTTAACCTGTGCAGTTCAAAACCAGTCCAAATTCAAAGTGAAAGTAAAAAAACCCACAGAGCCACAGCTCAATGCCACCCACACAACAACATCGCTGAAGCCATGTGATAAGACAAAAACATTTCTTAAAGGGACACTTCCAGGACAGAAGGAAAACTGGAAGACATTGAAACAAAAATAGAAACCTTGGGAGAATATTCATCTTTACCCACTGGATCCTGCCCGCCAGGGACAGAGGGAGGTCCCCCCCACTTCTTCAGTTCAAACTTGACCCCATTTACCAGACCCACAAAATTTAGTTAATGGAGCGAGGCCCAATCATGGTCCACCCAGATTCCCAAATAACAGAAGCTGGACCTGGCTAGGCAAAAAGGCCACCTCCCCAGATCGGCATCCCTCCCTGGGAGATTCACCGGAAAGCATTCGCTTTGCCCAAGTTCAATTTATATCTCGAGAAGTGGCCAAAACTCCAAAGCAGCTTCATTATCTCCTCTCGAATGGAGAGAGGATCTGTCACACACAACAGAAAGTCATCATTCACAAAGTCACCTATACCCACTTTGTGAGACCTCTATCCCCTTTCACCTCATAGATGATCTCAATGCTATAGCCAAAGGCTCAATTGCCAAGGCAAAAAATAGCAGGAACAATGGACATCCCTGCCTCGTACCTCTTTTCATCTTTTCAGCTGAAAATATTTTGAGCTCAAGGCATTTGTGCAAATTCTCGCGGTGGGGGGGGGGGGGGGGGGGGGGGGGGGGGGGAGGAGTCGCTATCTAAAAGTTGGATACAAGATGTAAATCAAGGTCCAAAACCAAACATTCCCAGGATCTGGAACGGATACCCCCCCCTCTCCACCCTGTCAAACACCTTTTCAGCATCCAATTAAATAATTACCTCTGGCTCAGGGGTTCAAGGGTGGGGTTGGGCAGAACAACATTAAGCAACTGCCGAATGGTGAACGGCATCTGTCTGTCATTAACAAACCCCGTCTGTTCCTTTGATATAACCCCTGGAAGGCAGGGTTCCAAGCGCATTGCCAAAACCTTCGGTAGCAACTTTGCATCTGCATTCAACAATGAAATAGGGCGATATGACCCATACCCGATTGGAATCTTATCCTTCTTTAGAATCAGAGAAATTGACGGCTGCAACTATGTGGTCGACAACATCCCTCGAGACACGGACTCATTAACAACAATGGGACCAGCTGACAGACAGATTTCTCATAAATTTCGATCGGAATTCCGTCCGGGCCCAGCGTTTTACCCGACTGCATCAAGTTCATGCATTTCATGGCCTCTTCCAGTGTCAGCGGGGACTCCAATTCCTCCCTTCTCTCTCGTTCTACAACCAGGATAGACAAACCATCCAAAAACTCCGACATAGACAACCCATCCTCTGGGGGCTCCGACTTTTAAAGATTACTGTAATATCCCGCATGGCACCTACGGGGTCGGAATTCATTCTCCCCCGTCCTTCCTGCGGAGTACAACTTCCTCTGCTGGGGGCGGGGTATCTGAATTACCCAGTGTATATAAGGTCAGCCAGTAAGGCACCGACTAAGCAGGACCCAGTAGGTGTCTACTGGGAAGTGTACCGGGAGGGCTAGTTTAGTTCACTTGGCTAGACAGCTAGTTTGGGATGTAGAGTGAGGCCAACAGTGCGAGTTCAATTCCCGCACCGGCTGAGGATATCACCTTGCCCCTTTCTTGGGTGTGGTGATCCTCAGGTTAAGCCGCCAACAGTCAGCTCTTCCCCCTCAGAGGGGAAAGCCGCCTATGATGATCTGGAACGATGGCGATTTTATCTTTACCTTACCATTACCGGGAAGTGTACACATATATCGTTTGTAAATAGAATATTGTTCTTATTTTTATTTGGTGTACACCCCGTGTCCTTATGAAACTGGCGATGAGGAGTAAACTGGTTTGCTGCTAACACTGCGCCCTACTCAGTTGAGCCACTTCCCCAATATTCTGGACCCAGGTTTGGATTTCTTTGATTTCGCCTTGTCTCTGTTTGGGTGGTTAGATGCATTTGACGCCGGTGTTGAAGACTGGAACCAATACGCGGAACAAATGCGTTATTTCTTTTGGGCCAACAATACCATGGAGAATGAGCGCCACACGGGCATACTGTTGTTGGCTTGTGTACTGCAGACGTTCTGGGTAATCTGGAGTCTCACGTACCCGGCGATGCTGGATACGTGAACATTCAACCAGCTCATAACACTTGTGGTGCAACACTTTAACCCAACCCTTCGATAATAGTTGAATAAATATTGGTTTAATATGGCGGTGAGGTCCACTGGTGAGTCCGGCACCTAGTTTGTGCCTTGGCTACAGAAGATAGCTAAATTTTGTGAACATGGAACTCTTTTGTCTGATGTGCTCCGCGATCGCTTGGTTTGCAGTATCAATAATATAGAAACTCAGAAAAATCTTTTAGGTGAAGTCTCGCTAACTATTCAGCAGAACCTGCTGATCACACTGTCCCAATAAAGTGTGGAATGTGGCATCCAAGAGATATAAAGGACGGAGGTGAACGTTTTGGGGCATCACCCCTCACATGGTATTGTTGCTCTATTTATTTATCTCGGTCAACCACAACCCTTATATCGATCAAATGACCACACAACTAGTTAGTTAGTTCAAAAGATGGTTTATTTATATACACAAGAGTTATCTCAACATGCAAACACAATATCTACTACGAGTTAAACTACACCTATTAGCTACAATAACCTATACTTAACTTCAGGGCGACTGGCACTGTGCAAATGGATAATGCCTTTATCTGGATTTCACTTGGCTGGTTCGAAGAAAGTGGCGCTGTCTCTGCTGGGCTCATCCGTCAGGTAGCGATCGTTGGCCTTGAACTTAGCTGGCTGTTCCTGCTGCAATTGGGTGGCACAGGCCGGATCCAAGAGAGACAGAACACATGGCTGTGCTCTCTTTTATCTCTCTGGGATTTTGCGCTCTTTGGGGCGGTCCTTAACCATGGACCCAATAGTTTGACAGGGGTCTGATCACTGCATTCGATTTCGGCCAATAAAGGGGTAGATGCCTTGCTGGGCGGGTCCTTAGTGGTCATTGACCTTGGAAGTTGTGCTTTCTGAGTAAGGGAGTGGTGTCGATCAGTCTGTGACTGTATCGGTTGTTTGATTGGAGTTCTATTGTCCCAGGAAAATGGGCCATTAAAATGTAAACGAGTGGGTGCTTCGTTCTGGTCTGGCTACCTGTGTTTTAGATACAAATAGGCTGTGTATCTGTCTGAGTCCTGGGTTGGCTATAATTCCCATGGTCCTTTGCTGGTGGCCATCTTAGATGGCTACAGTATCCCCACGGCCCAGGCCAAATGCCGCTGCGACTCTGGCTTCTGGGAGAAGAGCTGGCAGCCGTGACATGCGGCGATCCTGGACTCGGCTGAAGATGATTCCGACCCATATGCTCTGTGTGGACGCTGGTCTAGGTGTAGTCTCTGGCAGAAGGAAGGCCAGCGCTTAAGGTTGAGGTAGGTGTCAGCCCTGGGGCTGGGCCTTGCATCTGGATGAGCCAGAAGAGGCAAGGATGAGGTTGAGATGCAGCTCACATTTTGACAGTGCCCCGTGTGGCCCCTATTCAGGTTCTGATACAGGCTAATGATCATATGCCCCAAATGGAGCTGGATATCGTGCGGCCATTTCTATACTGGCACAGAGCACTTTTGATCTTATTAAGCAAGGATTGCATCCTTTGTCTTTGGCTGACACGATGGCTTGCTTGGCCACGAGTACGGGGACCAACTGAATATCGTGGGGTCCACCCTCACTTCGGTAGTTTATGGGCACCAGTCAGTGCGCCTTCCCCTCATTGTTGCGCAAGGACATGGCCCTAACCTGTTGGACCACAATTGGCTACACCAGCTGCAGTAAGATTGGCAGCATATCCACCATAGGTGATCTGGTAGTTTGTGTACAGATGGTACTGAGCAAATTCCCAGAGGTTTTCCAGCCTGGTTTGGTTACACAGTGGTTAGCACTGTTGCTTCACAGCACCAGGGTCCCAGGTTCAAATCCCGGCTTGAATCACTGTCTGTGCGGAGTCTGCACATTCTCCCTGTGTCGGTGTGCGTTTCCTCCCGGTGCTCCGGTTTCCTCCCACAAGTCCCGAAAGACGTGCTGTTAGGTGAATTGGACACTCTGAATTCTCCCTCCGTGTACCCGAACAGGGGCCGGAATGTGACGACTGGGGGATTTTCACAGTAACTTCATTGCAATGTGTTAATGTAAGCCTACTTGTGACAATTAAGATTATTTTTTAACAAATTAAATTAAAGGGGCCGTGTCTAAAATCCAGGTGGACATGGGAGCCCCGCTCTGATATTTTCCTGCCCACCCAGTTCCATTTGCTGGAGTGGTGAAGGTTGAGACCGAACTTCGGTGTTTGGAAAGATTGGGCATTTATCGGCCTGTGCGCTTCGCTGATTGGGCAGCACCAGTGGTCCTGTCATGAAGCCAAATACGGAAGTCCATCTCTGCGGAGACTATAAATTGACAATAAACACGGCTTCACGATTAAACCGTTACCATTTACTTCACACCGAGGATTTATATGCAATATTGGCAGGTGGCTGTACATTCCCGAAGTTGGGCCTGAGCAATGCTTATAACAGCTGGAGCTCGATGAATCCTCACGGACGTACGTCGCAATCAATATGCACACGAGTCTCTACGAGTACACCTGGCTTCTGTTAGGAGTCTCCTTGCCATTTGCAGACTTGCAGCGCGTCACGGAGAGCATCCGGAGTGGATTGCCCCGTGTTGCGGTTTACTTGGACGACGTGTTAGCCACAGGGGTCACGGAACAAGAACATTTGTAGAACCTCAAGACGGTGTTGAAGTGGAACACATTGCCTCTGTCTCGGCAATCTCACAACAGGACATGGTGGTGCCTTGCGATATTTAATGCAGATTTCGCATTGAGCAGTGATTTGTTCAATAAGGTCATCGTATCATTTATCAAGCACTCACTCAAGCACAGACTCAAAGTCGAGTCTTTGTGGTGCGCTGGATGTACAAACTGTCTGTATAATTTCCAAATGATCTTCTTTTTCTCCACCAGGTTCTTACTCTCAGTTGTTAACAAGAAAACTTCCTGAATCTTCCGACGAGAAATCTCTGGCATTCTTAGTGGCAATAGTCAGATTGAGTAAACTGGCCAGATTGAGTAAAATGCAGATCTACACATTTTCCAAATACTATATAGCTTGATCACTCTTCATATCCAGCACCATCTGCGCCTTCTTCTTCGCAGAGCGACGTAGTAATAGTGGTAGCTCACTGGAAACCTTCTTCTTTCCCGGGCAGTCCCTCAGGGTCGAGGATGACTCGCTTCCACTCCGGGGAGGTGGGTGCTGCGGTAGCTGAATAGCCCAGTCCTGGATCCGCAGACTCTGCCGCAGGTTTGGCAGGTGGTGCTTGATGAGGTGGGTGGGTGGAACGCTCTGGATTTTCCGTCCACTTTATGCTTGACCTCCCTGTGCTCCACCCTGTGACGCTCGATGTGATTGCCGCCTTCGTGGATACTTTTTCTCCAGCTTGTGCGTTCTAAGGCAAGCGATTCCCACGTGTCGATGGGGATGTTGCATTTACTTAGGGAGGCTTTCAGAGAGTCTTTGGAGCGTTTCCTCTGCCCTCCTGCTGATCACTTGCTGTTATGGAGCTAGGATTAGAGCACATGTTTTGGGAGTCTTGTGTCGGGCATGCGGACAGTGTGGCCTGCCCATCGCAGCTGGTTGAGCGTGACCAGTGTCTCGATACTGGGGATATTAGCCTGGGAGACGACACTCAAGTTCGTACACCTGTCCTGCCATGATTTACAGGATCTTGCGGAGGCCGCGTTGGTGATATCTCTCCCAAGGATTTGAGGTGTCTGCGGTACATTGTCCATGTTTCTGATGTGTGTGTAAGATTATGAGGGGCATGGACAGGGTGGATAGGGAGCAGCTGCCTCCCTTAGTTAAAGGGTCAGTTATGAGAGGATATATGTTCAAGGTCAGGGGCAGGAGGTTTAGGGGGGATTTGAAGAAAAACGTCTTTTACCCAGAGGGTGGTGACAGTCTAGAATGCACTGCCTGGGAGGGTGGTAGAGGGAGGCTGCCTCTTAAAAAGTACCCGGATAAGCACTTGGCAAGTCATAACATTCAAAGCTATGGGCCAAGTGCTGGCAAATAGGATTAGGCAGGCAGGTCAGATGCTTTCCATGCGTCGGTGCAGACTCGATGGGCCGAAGGGCCTCTTCTGCACTGTATTATTCAGTGATGCATACACGGCTGCTTTGTAGACTATGAGCTTGATGTTGGGTTTGAGGTCCACATCAAACCACATCAGTACTAGAAACCACATCAGTGCTGATAAACAAATTTATACCTGCAATCTTACAAAGGAGGCCAACTGATTAGAGGGTGTTAATGCGTTGTCCTCTCCAAACCGGAAGCAGATGTCGCTTTCACACTCCCTGACCTTCAGCTGGTCTGTCTCATTGAGAGAGCCCAGACAGCAGTTAAGCCAGTCCGCACTAAACACTGGAAGTGTAACCACTGTCCAAAACTGCACAGTTGAAGTAATCAACCATCAATATGCTCATTACTGGAATCAAACACTCAGTAACCAATACAATCCCATCATGGCAGCTCCCATCATCATTTTCATTCTCAAATAAATCCTTCTCATGGGTTACTTCAGAAACATGGTCCCTTTGCTGTGGACAGTCCATCGCATAGTGAGACTGGGAATCAGACGGGAAACACCGATTAATCATCCCCCATGCACTTTCTGGGTTTAAAATGCCTACAGTAACCGTCCCAGGCATGCTTTGTGTCCCAACTTTGAAACTGGCAAGGGTTATGACCGTTTTCAAACCTCCTGTCATTAACCCCTGATGGAACCATCAATTCACTGGACACGTGCTTTAAGATATGAACAGTGGTTTTAATCTACTTACTACAGAGCCAGCCTGTTACCCGTTGAACTCTTGATGAACTGCAGGCTGGCTCTGGACAAGGGTATTTATACAGCAGTCCAGGGGGAGGAGTCATGGGCGGAGCCAAGGGTGGAGCCCTGTACAAACTCCTGATCATTCCCAGAGCTACTCCCCCTAGTGGTTGGATAACGCTACTGCGCTTACAATGGTATTGGTAAATACAGTGTGAATTACTAAGTTACATTCACCACAACCCCATCCCTTTACTGGAATCTGCGTCAAAGGTCTGGTCGACCTTAAAATTGAGCAACGATTGAAACCTCTATCCTTTTTTAAGTGTGCATTTGCCAATAAGGTGGCTGGGAACAACTGTTTTCCCAGAAATCTTTCAAGGGCTGCAGCCATTTGATCTAGGAGAGTTTGGTAGTCACCACTAAGTAGTATTACATGTATTACGGTAAGGCCGTATAGTAGAGGTACATGGGTAAATCCCTGCCTGCTGGCTCTGCCCAGTAAGCGGCATATAAATTTGTGTGCTCTCCGATGCTGCAGCCATTCTGGTTCCAGCTACAGGAGGCATAACATCTTTGCTCAATAAAGCTTCGATTATTCCACTACTCTTGTCTCTGTGGTAATTGATAGTGCATCAATTTATTGAGCAAAGGTTTTTCTAAAACGATGGATCTCCGCATCAAGCCTGATCGCCTGCAGCTGAGCCCTCAAGGAGCCAATGTTACTTCTGCCTTTGAGCACTGGCTAGCCTGCTTCGAAAGCTGCCTCCGAACATCCGCTGAGGACTCGCAGAAGCTCCACGTTCTTTATTCACGGGTGAGCCCTGACATTTTTCCTCTCATCCGGGATGCGCCCACCTACTCCAAAGCGATGGAGCTCCTGAAGGGACATTACGTTCGACCAGTTAATTAACTATACGCCAGGCACATCCTGGCCACGAGACAGCAACTCCCCGGGGAGACTCTGGACGATTTCTGGCGTGCCCTGCATATCCTAGGTAGGACCTGTGACTGCCAGGCAGTTTCGGCAGTCCAGCACACAGAACTTCTAATTCGAAACGCTTTTGTTACGGGCTTGAGGTCTGCGTACGTCCGCCAGCGGCTACTGGAAGGGGGTACGCTTGATCTTGCGGGAACTAGGCAGCTCGCTAACTCGTTAGACGTGGCCTCCCATAACGTCCAGTCATACGCCCCCGACTGCGCGGCACTCTCGTGGGCATCAGCTGCCAACTCCAGCTCACCACAAGCCTGTGCCGCGGGGCAGCCAGCCATCCCTGGGGGGGCCCAAGTGCTATTTTTGCGGGCAGAACAAACACCCCAGGCAGCGCTGCCTGGCGCGGAGCGCGACCTGCGACGGATGTGGGAAGAAGTGACACTTTGTTTCTGTTTGCCAGGCCCAGTCGGTTGGCGCTGTTTCCAGGCCCGGCGTTCCTGCACCCCTCCCCAGGTGCTACCCAGGAGCGCCGCCATCTTCCTCATCGCCAGCCACGTGCGGCCCGTGGGCGCCGCATCTTCTTCACCGCAAACCACGTGCGGCCCATGGGCGCACCATCTTTGATGCCCCCCGCCATGTCGCCCCATGGGTGCCATCATCTTCGCCGCCATTTTGGACGGCGTCTCAGGACCCCTGCTCATCTGGCCGTTCATCGCCTGCCGCTACCTCCACCACCGCTGACCAGCCCGGTGCCTCCCAGCATCTGCCACAGCTCGCCTCAATCACCCTGGACCAGTCCTGGCCCCGCAACCTTGCAACCGCAACAACGACGGTGAAGATCGATGGGCATGAGACAACCTGCCTTTTTGACTCCGGGATTGGATTGGATTGGATTGGATTTGTTTATTGTCACGTGGACCGAGGTACAGTGAAAATTATTTTTCTGCAAGCAGCTCAACAGATCATTCAGTACATGGAAGAAAAGGGAATTAAACAAAATTCAAGAAAATACATAATAGGGCAGCACAAGGTATACAATGTAACTACATAAGCATTGGCATCGGATGAAGCATACAGGGTGTAGTGTTAATGAGGTCAGTCAATAAGAAGGTCATTTAGGAGTCTGGTGACAGTGGGGAAGAAGCTGTTTTTGAGTCTGTTCGTGCGTGTTCTCAGACTTCTGAATCTCCTGCCCGATGGAAGAAGTTGGAAAAGTGAGTAAGCCGGGTGGGAGGGATCCTTGATTATGCTGCCCGCTTTCCCCTGGCAGCGGGAGGTGTAGATGGAGTCCATGGATGGGAGGCAGGTTCATGTGATGGACTGGGCCTTGGGGCAGTGGGGGAGACTTCCATGAGGGGCGCATGCGGTCGGGGCCGGGCCCTAGAACTCCATTTTCCATGACATAGCCAAGGATGGCTAAGCAGTTGGTGTGGAACACGCATTTCTCTTTATTGTACGTGAGATTAAGGAGTTTGGCGGTCTGGAGGAATTTTTGGAGGTTTGCATCGTGGTCCTGCTGATCGTGGCCGCCATCCCATGCCCCGATATGACTTCTGCCATGGTCATTAAAGCCCTCCACAGCATCTTCACTCTGTTCGGTTGCCCCACCTACATCCACAGTGATCGGGGATCCCCCTTTTATGAGCGCCGAGCTGCGTCAATTCCTGCTCAGCAAGGAAATTGCCTCAAGCAGGATGACCAGCAGGAAACGGGCAGGTGGAGAGGGAGAACTGGACGGGCCGGAAGGCCATCCTGCTGGCCCTTCCGTCTAAAAATCTCCTGGTTTCCCGCTGGAAGGAAGCCCTCCCAGACGCGCTCCACTTCATCCGAACGCTCCTCTGCACCACGAAGAATGAGACCCCTCACAAACGTGTGTTTGCCTTCCACAGGAATTCCACCTCCGGGGTCTCACTCCCAACATGGCGGACAGTTCCTGGACCTGTCCTCCTTCGCAAGCATGTGTGGACCCATAAGTCGGACCCCTTGGTCGATAGAGCCCACCTCCTACACGCAAACCTGCAGTACGCTACGTGGCACATCCCGACGGGCGCCAACATAACAGTCTCTCTCCGGGACCTGGCACCCACTGGATCCCCACCTACGGCCCCCGACCTGACACCCCCCCCCCCCCCCCGGCTGCCTCTTTCACCCCTGCACCACTTACCCTCCCCCTAGCGAACCTCACCGCAGCCTCCACCCCAAAGGGATCTGTCCTCATGGGTGACGAAGACGAGGACAACATGCTCCCGGAATCACAAGTGACTAAGTCGGTGCCCACATCACCACCAGGGCTGAGGCGATCGCAGAGGAGGGTCAAGGCCCCCGACAGACTGAACTTGTAATGTTTTCCACCACCCCCGCCGGACTCTTTTTTTTTAACAGGGGGTGAATGTGGTAGTCACCACTAAGTAATATTACATGTATTACGGTAAGGCCGTATAGTAGAGGTACATGGGTAAATCCCTGCCTGCTGGCTTTGCCCAGTTGGCGGCGTATAAATGTGTGTGCTCGCCGGTGCTGCTGCCATTCTGGTTCCAGCTACAGGAGGCACAACAGGGGTGATCGTCCGAGCCCTGCGCCGGGCCGGAGAATCGGAGCAACCGCGCCACGATGCTCCGACGCTGGCGCGCAATTCTCTGAGGTGCAGAAAATCGGCGCCATTTGCGCCGGCACATTTGGCACGGCGCCGGCCGCTGGAATCGGCAGGGCCACCGATTCTCTGTCCTGGAGGCTGCTCCGACACGACAGAGTCCCGCCGGCGCCGTTCACCCCTGGTCGCTGCCGACAGGAACACTGCGGGAACGCTCGGGGGGGGGGGGGGGGGGGGGGGGGCCTGTGGGGGGGGGGGGAGGGGCGCTCCCTCACCGGGGGGGTGGGGGCCTCCAATGCTGTCTGGCCCATGATTGGGGCCCACCAATAATCGGCTGGCTGGCCTCTCTGTCGGCGTGCCTCCTTTCCCCTGCCGGCAATGTTAAATCCCTGCGCCATTTTTGTGCTGGGCAGCCTGGGGGAGGATGGCCACTGCGCATGCGCTAGCTGACGCCTGCCCAACTGTGCATGCGCAGGACCCAAGACGCCGCATCTTTTACGCGGCGCCGCGTCTCCAACACCACGCCGAGGCCCCGCCCCGCAAATTGCGCCACACCCCTGCCAGCCCCACGGAGGCCCCAGAATGGCGTCTGGGAACGGGCGCCAACGCCGGAGTAAAACACTCCAGCTTTTACTCCAGTGTCAGCACTTAGACTCCCATTGGGAGAATTCCGCCCAGCATCTTTGCTCAATAAAGCCTTGAATATTCCACCATCCTCGTCTTTGTGGTAATTGATAGGGTATCAGAGAGGTTCTTCCAAAGAGGGCAATTTGCCACGTTCTCCATAGGATTTCCCAAAACGTGGATGTTAAGAATGTAGGCAAACACCTCCGTTCAGAAATCCCGGCGAACATTCCAGCCCCAGCGGAAGCCTCGGTCCTCCATCGGGACTGTCTGCGCAGGCTCTGGCGGGATTTAAATTTAAATGCCAATACCGCTTCTAGAATTTCAAATGCAAATCTTCGTCGTCTCTTGCAACATTTATCAAAAACCATGATTCCATGCACTGATCCTTTGATTTTCTAAACCAATCGAAGATTGCCCAGGCTTCATGTCCTTCCAATAACTTGCCTTTTAAAAAAAAAACACTGATACAAAAATTGTAAGGGAAGTTCCAATCCCTCTTCTTGATCTAGATCATCCACTTTCTGCTCGGAGAATACCTTACTCCTTATCCTACTTTTTGATGGTAACTGTGGTGAATGTATTATGACAGCCATTCACCACTGTATTGGATTGTACTATGTTGTTGCCCTTGTGGGCCCCACCTATGGACCATTATATTGTATTACACCGCATTGTGTCATGTTGGTGCCCTTGTGGGCTCCGCCCCTCTGGGGAGGTATATAGATCTGCTGCCCTGCAGGCGGCTCTCAGTGCAGAGCAGTCGCAGGCAGGCACAGTTCTAGCTGATTAAAGCCACAGTTCACTTCAACTCTCCGTCTCGTGTGGATTGATGGTCGTATCAGTAACAATAATGTTGAGGCCATATCGTGCTTCTTCAGGGTATGGAAGCAAGGGTCCACATTTCAACTCCGTCCTTCCATTGCTGACATGGTTCAGAGTCAGAAAAGTTTGCCTAAAAGCTGGCAATTTTGCATCGTCCTTCCGTAACTTAAATTGTCAGCGACAGTGCACTCGTTTTCCTCAGAGGACTGAGACAAAAGACTTCACATGCAGCAGTCAATCACCAAGCTCAAAGCTTATCCTCTGCTATCTTTTGTTACTTACAACGTGTGATTGTGGTATAAGAATCACTCCAGACCGGTATTTAGGTTGAAGCTATTTTATTGCATGCCTCTTCCACAGAGCTGCTGCCTTACAAGCAGCTTGATCCACCCAACTATTTTATAACACAAACGAACAAAGTAAACAAAATCCAATTAACTGAGGGATAAACTAAAGAGACAGTCCCAAATGCATTAACAAAAGGTGAATCTCAAATGAAATTAGAGTTGTAGCTATCTTTGTTTATAATACAACCAATGTCACGTGTTGTGCTGCCAATTCTCTCAACTAGGCCATTGCCACACTGGAATATAGGAATTAGGAGCAGAAATGGGCAATTCAGCCCTTCGAGCCTGCTCCGCCACTCAATCAGATCATGGCTGATCTCTTCCTAGTCTCAAATCCACCTCCCTACCTGTTCCCATATCCCTTTGACCCATTTCCCCCCAGAATTTATCTATCTCTGGTAAGTAATACATTTTACAAGCAGGAGCATCCAAAGAGGAGCACCTAGCAAATCTTGAAGAAGTTTTAAAAAGATTGAAGAAGGCTGGATTAAGACTGAAAAGAAAACAATGATGCTCCAAGCTCATGAAGTGAGGTATTTGGGATTTAGGATAGATGTCAAGGGATGCACCCTATGGAGGATAAGATAAATGCAAATAGGGAAGCACTGGTCCCCCAAAATACTTCAGAATTGAAACCCTTTTTAGGAATGGTAATTTATTACAACAGATTTATTCTTAATCTTTCCACAATGTTGGCACCCCTGCACATGCATTATGGCAATGAAGTGGCAAATGAAATACAATGTGGAAAAGTGTGAGGTTATGCACTTTAGAAGGAGGAATTTAGGAATAGACATTTTCTAAATGGGGAAATGCTGAGGAAATCAGAAGCACAAAGGGACTTGGGAGTCCTTGTTGACGATTCTCTTAAGGTTATCGTGCAGGTTCAGTCGGCAGTAAGGAAGGCAAATGCAATGTTAGCATTCATGTCAAGAGGGCTAGAATACAAGACTAGGGATGTACTTCTGAGGCTGTCTAAGGCTCTGGTCAGATCCCATTTGGAGTATTGTGAGCAGTTTTGGGCCCCGTATCTAAGGAAGGATGTGCTGGCCTTGGAAATGGTCCAGAGGAGGTTCACAAGAATGATCCCTGGAATGAACAGCTTGTCGTATGAGGAAAGGTTGAGGACTCTTCATCTGTACTAGTATTAGAGTTTAGAAGAGGGGGGGGGGGATCTTATTGAAACTTACAGGATACTGCGAGGCTTGGATAGAATGGAGGTGGAGTGGGTGTTTCCACTTGTAGGAAAAACTAGAACCAGAGGACACCATCTCAGACTAAAGGGGCGATTCGTTAAAACAGAGATGAGGAGGAATTTCTTCAGCTAGAAGGTGGTGAATCTGTGGATCACTTTGCCGCAGAAGGCTGTGGAGGCCAATTCACTGAGTGTCTTTAAGACAAAGATAGATAGGTTCTTGATTAATAAGGGGATCAGGGGTCATGGGGAGAAGGCAGGAGAATGGGGATGAGAAAAAATATCAGCCATGATTGAATGGTGGAGCAGACTCGAAGGGCCAAGTGGCCTAATTCTGCTTTTATGTCTTATGGTCTTATGCTACCCAAGAAGCACCAGAGGTGATATTGGAGAGAGCATCAGAAATAAGCCTTTCAACAGGTCAAACTATCTTTGCAGTCATCCAGGCCCTTGATTTTGAGCCCTCAAAAGAGATCATTCTTACCTGTGAGGCGTCTCCTTCCGGAATCGGAGCGGTTTTAGCGCACAAGATGGAAGATGGTGCCGGCAGGCGTATTGCCTGTGCCTTGAGGATCCGGACCGATGCTGAACAAGCTTACTCTGCTATTGAAAAAGAGGGATTAGCCGTAATCTTCGGAAAGAAAAACTTCCATCAATACTGTGGTGATATGCCTGTGAATAATAATACATGCACTCAGCAGTGCGACCTCCCACCAGCAGGTGGCGTCAGACATCAAGTCATGCAAGCCGTACATCAGGACAGTCGCACATAAGGGTAGTTCCAGGAGAATCTAATGTGACTCAATTATAACTTGGTCTGTGTAGCATTCTGATTTTTGCTTTACCACGTGTAATTATCATTCTGGTTAAGTCACCAGTCTGTAAAATCCTTGCAAAGATAAGATCACGGAACACAACAAATACGTCTATGGATGACATTTCATAGTAATTACTGACCACAAACCACTGCTGGGCTTATTTGGGAAGATATGGCCATTCCCCCCCCCCCCCCCCCCCCATAGCTCCAGCTAGGGTATAATACAGCGCTTTATTGTTGGCAGCCTATATGTATACATTTCAACATGTTGGCACTTTAAGCCGCCTTCACCAATCAAAAGTATACCACCTCCGCCAGTACAACAGGAAACCGCTCTTCCCTTAAACTTCCTCGATACATTGCTAGTGTCGGCATGACAGGTCATATTTTGGACCCAAAAAGACCCCATATATCTCAAGTTAAACACGTGGCCCCCGATGGCTGGCATGTCTAGCAGTTACGAATCTTTCCGATAAGAAAAAGCGAGTTTCATTGTGAAGGTGGTCTATTATTATGGGGAGCAAGGGTGGCCATTCTCACTCCCGTGACAAAGCTATTATTGCAAGAGCTACACTGCGTCCATCGTGGGATGTAAAAGATGAAAAAGCTCGCACGCAGTTATGTCTGGTAGCCCCGGATGGATATCGACACAGAGAATCTGGTGAAACGATGTGGCCAGTGTCAAATGCAGCAAAACCGCTGTCTGTGGCCTTAATGGACCCTTGGGAATGGCCAGATCGACCATGGGTGCAACTACACATCGATTTTGCACATGGGCTCCATGTTCCTGTTCAGCATAGATGTGCACTCCAAGTGGTTGGACTTACGCGAAATGAAGTCCATTTCATCAGCAACGGCAGAAAGATTGCGACAGACATTCACCACACACAGGTCGCCTGAGGTCACGTGAAGTGTTTCAACGTTCCAGGGAAACCAACAGCGTTCAACATATTCAAACTGCTCCCCTGCGTCAAATGGACTGGCTGGGAGAGCCATCCAAACATTCAAAAGCGCCATGAATAAACAGTCATCAGCCTCTCTACAAACCAGACTGGCCTACTTCCTACTCACTTGTAGGAAAATGCCTCATGTTACCACAGATGTTACACCCGGCGAGTTGCCAATGGGCAGACACATTAGAACACGGTTAAATCTGATATTTCTTATTTTGGTGGGGAGGGTGCAGGTAAAATAGAACACACGGAAAAAACATCACAAATTGAGAAAACTTGAGAGAACATTTGAGGTGGATGACTTGGTATATTTAAAGAATTTGCTGCTGGTCCAAATTGGACCCCTAGAATGGTTGTAGCCACAACAGGTCCAGGGTCGTATGAGATCCATGTCCAAGGAAAACAGGCAAAGAAACAACTGGTCCATTTGCGAGTGAGAGAATCACGCACCAAACCAATGGGTTCACCTAGTATGCCTACACTACAGATGAAACTATTGCTGCAGCTAGCGACCACTAGGCAGAGCCCAGTAATGTTCCAGGGGGAACTGTGATAATTATCTGCATGGACGCACCTTCGCAAGTCGAGTGTCAAAATGGTGAGACTCAAAAGACCTCGGGCGGGGTTCTCCTCCAGCGGGATGCTCCTTTTGCCGGTGCCCGGGGGATTGCCGACGGCGTGGGTCTGCCCCTCAGTGGGAAACCCCATTGACCAGCCGGCGTAGCGGAGAATCCTGCTGGCAGGTCGGGGCAGAAAAGAGGCGTGGCAGGGCGGAGAATTCAACCCCACCACTCTGGAAGCAGCCACTGGTGAATTATGACACTCCTAAAAGATCAGGAAGTCCTCAGAATGACTTACCTTATAAGGGACTGTGCTGAGAACCATCTGTTTTGGAATATTGTCAATAGTTCCATTGGTGTTGTAATGTGTTCCATTGATTTTGTAATGTGTAAACCTGGGACTTAAAGGGGGAGGGATATAGTAGTGTGGCCCTTTAAAGGGCCATGTTCTCGGAAGGTCATGTGACCCACAGCACCAATCGGGCTGGAGTGCGCAGATCCTGGGGCTGAGCGCAGGTTTTATTTTAGTTCTCAGTTTGGAGTTGTGGTGGCTTTTATCTCATTCTCTGTAAAAAGCCTTAGCAAACTGTTTATTCCTTAACTACTTGGTGGTTGGCAGTCTTTCAAGATACTACAGCACCCAATGTCACTGACCCATTGTTGAAGAAAGGAGATGGACCACCTGAAGAAAGAAGATAGACCTCCAGAAAATGATGGATCTCCAGGAACTCGCTGAGGTTAGAAGATGGATTATCACAATGACACTAAATCTGGAAGATCCACCTGATAGATAATCCCCCCACCCACTGCTATGGTGTTCCGGGGTCCAGAATTGCTTGTAGCCTTCATCCTCAACTCTGGAGGCAGCTCGAGGCAGGATCTCCCATTATTTACCAGCCCCGTTGCACCACGGCGTGCTGCTTTCTGGGCGCAGCGTGGCCGGTAAAGTTCGTCTTTGAATTGTTTTCATCACTGGCGAGCTGAACCCGCAGGCCAGACCAGCTCCTTAGAGATCAGGCCAAAATTTTGAAAGGGTGCTGATTTCAAAGTGAGCTTGAGGGTACCTCACACAACCCACTCATGGGCAATATCCTACACACACATGGCCATGACCCCACATCCCTTCAAGTTGGGATATCCCGCTACGAGCTGGCTGAGGGTCTCCTTTTTCCTGTCCTTGCCACGCTCCTTTCAGGCTCCCCCTTCTGGGACCCCCACCCTTCACCCCCTCCCCAACCTTCCGGAGGCCCCTCCCTTCATACCAGCCCTTCACTCCCCCATCCTTCATACCGTGCCCAACCCTCCTTTCATGGGCTTGGCCTCCCTCAGGCCCTGACCCTTGGCAGTGCCAACCTGGTACCTGGGCACCTTGGCACTACTGTCCTGGCAGTGCCACCTGGTAACCCTGGCAATGCCCAGGTGACAGTGCCAAGGTTCCCGCCTGCAGCGTCAAAGTGTCAGCCTGGCAATGCCAAGGTGTCCAGGTGCCAGGGGAGAGCCACGGTGCCACCGTGCCTTGTGTTTGACCATCCGCGGGCCTCCAATTGCCTAGGAGACCCCCAGGTGCCGTTCTGCCTGGTCCATGTTTGCGAATACGGACCAGTACGAATCGATGCCCGGCTAGGATCTCCCTGTGGAGGCTGGTAAATACCGGGAGCTGGTTAGATCCAGTATCAGCACGGTAAGTGGGTTCTTAAAACAGCTTAGCCGTGTGAGACTGGATCTCACCCATTGTGGGTGGGACCTTGATCGCGACACCCTGTGAGATCTAATTAGTTTCCCTTGCAAATAAGGATAGCTAATTATGTTACAATGCTCTGTGTACTCAGTCTGCCAGTGTGTGGTCATTGAAACTGGAAGAGATTGCACTCAGATGCAATGCCCGAGTCCTAAGAAATGTTGCATTATATCTCATGTAATTTCCTTCCTTCTCATTTTTCCTCTCGTGCTTCATTGCATTATTAACCTGTGCGTCAAAGATATACGTATTTTCTACTCAGTTACTCTTACCAGACGACTGTGAGTGTTTGAGGCCAATTTTCCATTTCCCACCCTTTCCTCTAATCTCCAGGTTCCAGGCTTTAGCTCATGTCAGAGGCATCCCCCTACCCGCTGTCATTGGTTAGTTCTCCAATAGGATGTTGCACCTGGAAATAGGGCTAAAAATCCAAACGTCTGCTGCAGGTGAATGCCTGGAGCAGCAGCAGTGGTCAGTGGTTGTGTGATCTCCTGGCTGTTTTCTGGGAACACCAGCCCACAGGGCCTAATGCTTGACGGAGGTGGACACTATCTGTAAAGAGAAGATTTTCCTGGCTTCATTGTTCAGTTCCCATGGCTGGGGCATGTTTGAATGCTCATCTCTAAATGGGTGTCTGTAAATGATGCTGGGAATGTAAACTGATTGAGGGGGTGAGAGGGTGGGGAACAGTTGGACCCGGTCCTACCTGATTTCAAGGTTGCACCATCTTGTGGTATAATTGTGTTCAATTGCCCTCTTACACCCCTGCCAGAGATCCCCAGAAATGTCCTGGCCAGCATAATGGGAGCTGAGACTTGACGTGCAACGTCTCCATCCCTTTTTCCTTTGCTTGCATCTGGGAACGGAGTTTTCACTGGGCGTGAAGGAGAGGATAGTCATTCCTTTTATCTCTGTTTGATGTGCTTAGAATGATATCATTCTACATCATATTGAGTGGGAGTTTATCATCAATTTAAGAATTATAGACATGAATGAACTGGTATCCCACAGATTATACACTAGATTACAGTCTGTTGGTTTGTAACATGCATAATGCCCTCAAGCTGCTGCTGGCTATGACATATTCCATATTTTTTCACCCACTCAATTCCTGCCTCTGTGCTGCCCTAAAGTTACCTTTTCCTAGGATTCTGTGTCTGCAATTACCAGAAATACTCAAAAGAAATTCTTTGAAGTCCTGCACATGGTCTATCAATGTTGTTTTGTTTACTGCTCTCAGGATTGTCAGATTTCATATCCAGTTGATTCCAGTTAGTCACGATAATCTCAGTTGTTGATTTACTTTTCACTTTAACGACACTTTCTGCTCACTCTTCACTGTCCTGTAAGGTAACGTTTTATGAATTCTGGAATGCACTGCCCTCGGTTAATAATCACTGTATAACCCGTGTGGAAGCTGCTGTCTGTACCTTTGCACGCTGAAACGACAGTATTCGGATTTATAGGGCAGCACGGTGGCGCAGTGGGTTAGCCCTGCTGCCTCATGGCACCGAGGTCCCAGGTTCGATCCCGGCTCTGGGTCACTGTCCGTGTGGAGTTTTCACAGTCTCCCCGTGTTTGCGTGGGTTTCGCCCCCACAACTCAAAGATGTGCAGGCTAGGTGGATTGGCCACGCTAAATTGCCCCTTAATTGAAAAAAATGAATTGGACACCCTAAATTTATTTTAAAAAAGTATTCAGATTTATGAAAAAACAGTATGAATGGATGGGCTTACTCCAAACACGAATTGAAATTTTCTGGAAATCACCCCACACTATGGCCATGTGATGTACAGTGTTGGAAAATACTGCCTGTGTGATGGTGCATAACCTGGTACCACTACGTACATTCAATAAGGGTTTTAAAAGTGGCAGTCGCACTCCTGCTGGTCTTCACAAAATCACAGAATCACACAGAATAATACAGCACAGAAGAGGCCCTTCGGCCCATTGAGCCTGCACTGATGCATGAAAAACACCTGACCTGCCTACCTAATTCCATTTGCCAGCACTTGGCCCATAGCCTTGAATGTGAAGAAGTGCCAAGTGCTCATCCAGGTACTTTTTAAAAGATGGGAGGCAACCCGCCTCTACCACCCTCCCAGGCAGTGCATTCCAGACTGTTACCACCCTCTGGGTAAAAACGTTTTCCTCAAATCCCCTTAAACCTTGACCTTGAACTTGTGTCCCCTGGTGACTGACCTGTCAAGTAAAGGCAACAGCTGCTCCCTATCCATCCTGTCCATGCTCCTCATAATCTTGTACATCTCTATCAGGTCACTCTCTTGTGTGCTTTAGACCCCACCTCTGCGATGGTGACTTTGACGCTTACCCCAATAACCTTTGACCTCAGGTGGCAGGAGAGATGTGGTCAATGAAATATATTGGAATATACTTTCCCCCTCTTACTCCATTCAGTGGACACATTATTGATTCAAACACTTACCTTCTTCAAAATAAACTAATTTTAACCTGATCGGAATCCTGATCCGATCTCCGAGTGAATCCTTACCTTACCCACCTTCAATTTAATATGAGGTTTTCCCAGTGTTAACCAGGAAATTCTTCTTGGCAACAGGATGGGTCGGAATGTCAACAGAGTGGAATGGAGCTGCAGCACGTTGGCCACGTGTGACAGTAAGTATAGCAGAAAGACTAGGTACAAGTTCAAATAGGACAAGCAGAAATCTAATGAAATATTAAAAAATGTATAAAGTATTAGTCCAGCCTGAGTCAGAAACAGACGCAGGAAAATATGGGTGAGGAAGGTACACTCATTGTCCTCACTTTGCCAGCTTTGCAAAGTCAGCCACTGAAGTACTTTCAATTGTTTTAAACTAGACACAAGACAACACATTTTAGCTGTGATGTGAATTGGCCACTCAATAACAGCTGTTTATAATGCATATTGTTCTCTTTACAGTCAAAGGCACGTTCAATGTGGACAAGTGCCCCGAAACAGCTGGAAACATGCAACAGCAGAAACATCTGTCTTCTTTTCAATGAGTAACCATGGAGCTGGGGATTTGGAGGCTGAAAGGGTCCAGGTGATGCACACACCTTTTAGTTTGTATTATTATATAAGGTAAAGTTACCATTTTCTCAGATGACTATAGGCTGCTTTTCCCTTTGAATATGGTTTAGAATAAGGACATGTATAAGCAGCAGAAATTAATGCACCAAGTGTTTTTATTCAAAGTGAAATAAAACCACTTTACCAGAAAGATCTTTCAAAAGTCAGTACCAACTGCAAAAACGTTAACTGACCCCCAGGATCATTAAGTCAGCCCAGAAAAATGCACGACTTAAAGAAGATCCTTGAGAATTGACAGCCCTTAAATTTTTCAAATGACCTTCCTGCAATTATAACCACATACGCGGTAAGGCATATAGAGATAGCAAGTAGAATAAATTAAGAAAACTTAATTCTTAGATATATAAACTTTGACACTTAAGATAATGCCATTTGGAATAGTGGCTATCGGGACATCTATATATTTAAGAATCACGACGCATTAAAAATAGACAAAAGTAGCAACGCCCTGTCCAACCATATATCTTCGACGCCTGACATTCAAGCATACACTAAGAACATTATATTACATTTTTGTTGATAAACCACAAACCTGCCCATTTGGCGATAGGATATTGCCCAGTGGGGAGATAAGACACAGGGAAGGCCACACTAAATAGGAAGCAATATGTATAAAAGACAGGCAGAATCACAGAATTGGTACCCACTCTCTCTCCTGCTAAGTGTGCGTCAAAGTTCTGTTTCTCAGCCTACTTCGTCCAACAAAGACCACCATGGTTTTTGTAAGTATGTTTCTATTAAACTTCTTAGAAATGTATTAGAAATTGATATGAGATACTTTAGGATTTTCCATGTTTAGATGTATCCTTCTCTAGAGAAGTTCGTTTGTTAGCAGATAACAAAAGACTGTTAACTGATTTATATTTTAAACAAATAACAAAGGACTGTTAATCAATTCATATTTTTAACTCTGCAATTCTGGATGTATAAGTTTTTAAAACATAAATTTAGAGTTTCCAATTCATTTTTTCCAATTAAGGGGCAATTTAGCGTGGCCAATCCACCTAGCCTGCACATCTTTGGGTTGTGGGGGTGAAACCCACGCCAACACAGGGAGAATGTGCAAACTACACACGGACAGTGACCCAGAGCTGGGATTCGAACCTGGAACCTCGGTGCTGTGAGGCTGCAGGGCTAACCCACTGCGCCACTGTGCTGCCCCTGGATGTATAAGTTGAGAGTATTTTATAATAAAATACTATTAGAAATAAACTGTGCAGACTTACTCTCAATACATTTTAGATCCTAGACACTCATTTAGGAAGTCTTAAATGACAAGGATCCACGACGAACAGAGGTAAGGGGTTTAGTATTAAGTGGCGTATCCGAATATCGCTCATTAGATCATAACTGAAATTATGTTTAACTGTTTGAGACACAGAAAAGTAACCTCCCCTCATGAGAGCTATTCGGAGTCTTAACAGAGGAACAGATTTCCCTCTTTTGGTGGCTCAGCCTGATATATAACATAGAACATACAGTGCAGAAGGAGGCCATTCGGCCAATTGAGTCTGCACCAACCCATTAAAGCCCTCACTTCCACCCTACCCCTGTAACCCAATAACCCCTCCTAAACTTTTTGGACACTAAGGGCAATTTATCCTGGCCAATCCACCTAACCTGCACATCTTTGGACTGTGGGAGGAAACTGGAGCACCCGGAGGAAACCCACGCAGGCACAGGGAGAACGTGCAGACTCCGCACAGACAGTAACCCAGCAGGGAATCAAACCTGATATACTGGCGCTGTGAAGCCACAGTGCTATCTACTGTGCTGCCGTGCTGCCCTATAGGCTTATGAGATAAACCCTTTGGATCTGGAATACCTAAACCGCTTCGCTGATTGCCTGTCGGCAGGTTCTGCTGGAGTGGAGGTCAGCTTCTCCCCAGTGCCTCAGTGTGGCTGGGGGACCTCCTGGAATTTTTGAATTTGAAGAAAGTTAAATAAATGCTGAGAGGGTTGACTGGGAGCTTCAATATAGGATGGCAACCATTTGTTATGTATTTTAAAGAGGTGGTCACTGTCAGCTGTTGGGGGAGTAGGGGGTTCTGGGGATTGTCTTTGTGCTATGTTTTTGTATTTGTCTATAAATTTAAAAATGTTCAATAAAAATATTTACAAAAAAATTTGTCCGGGGGCCCTCTATGGGTCTGATGTGTCTCAGTTCTCTCTTGTCGGCCTATCTCTCAAGATTGTTTTGCGCGCAGACTATGCAGTTGTCGAAGTAATGTTGCCACTTTTATCTATGTCTGGCCACCAGAACAATCCCAATCGCTCTCCCACAGCTCCTGCTCCTTGATGGCCCTGGCTCCTTGAACCACCTATCAGCCATCCTTGAGGACTAGCCCGCCCTTCATTGTGATTGGATCCCGCCACTTGTCAAAGGAGGTGGGGTGTGTTCCTTCCTGAATCTCTTTCAGGTCCTGGCCGCTGCTCTGGGCCTGTTTAAAGTCTTCGACTTTAGTCTGGCTTACAGTCACTACTTCGATCTGCTCAGTAATCGGGGTTGCCATGGTTCCCCCTCCCTGGCGCCCTGCTTGGCCAATTCACCTGCCCTTATGCTCCCAATTGGGGAAGTTCTATGTTGAGCCTTGACTTTAGTTATTCCATACTCAAGGCCTTGGGCAGTCTGAGAACTAAATTTAAGCAGGCTGCAGGTGGTAAAGGTTTCCCATCTGCCGAGATGACTTCCCTAGCTTCCCACAGGCAGGAAGTTAGTTAAACTATTACAGACATACAGGGTTGTCCAAGTGTGTGTCTGCCGGTGTGAGGAACTGCTCAGGGTGGCTGACCCTTTAGGCTACAGCCGCTAGCTCTGCAGCCTGAGCACTCATCTGAGAGGGGAGTTTTCAGGCAATCTACCTCAGGTGTTTGCGTGCTGGTCCTTCACATAGATGCCACACCATGTCTTTCTGTTCCCGTTCTCCAGCATTGAGGATCCATCTACAATTATTTTCAGGGTCTGTTTGTCTGCATCCCTGGATCCGCCCCCTTTTGTTTTGGCTCCTTGGTACAATTTATTGCCATCACCTGGCAGTCGTGAGGATCCCCTCCATAGCTCAAGTTGTCAGCTGGGAAGGTGGGGGCTTGGTACACTTTACCGCAATGCCACGGCCCTGGAGCCGGGAGTCATAGGCACCTGGTCGAGTCTCCCGTGGTGCTCCTGCAGAAGTAGGACTGCAAGTGTGCTGTCCATGGCTGCTACTTCCATTGCAAACGGGAGGTCTGGGTCAGGTACATGCAGAGCTGGGGCCTGTGCTGGGTTTGTTTTAGCTGCAAAATAGCCTGTGTGTGGTGCTCGGTCCACTCACATGGCATTTTGTTTCAGGGGGCCTGGTAGAGGGGCGGCTTTGGTGGCAAAACCGTCGATGTGATTCGGCAGTACCCCACCAAGCCTAGAAAGGAGCACAAAGGGCTCACGTCCTTTGGCAGGAGAAGGCGTGTTACCGACACAATCCACTTCCTTTCTATTTTGTGCTTCCCCTCGGTCACTAATGTCCCCAAGTATCAGATCTGATCTCATAATCTGGGCATTCTTCTGGTTGATGTTTTGGCCTAGCATTGTTAGGAGGTTCAGCAATTCCTTAATTAGTTTGGTGCTCCCCCTTGGTTACGGCCTGGAGGAGTAGATCATCTACATACTGTACCAAACATTCAGGTTTTGAAAACCCTTCCAGGCCCTTGGCGAGTCTCTGGTGAAATATGGAGCGTGAGTTATAGGACCTCTTGTTGAAGTTGTACAAGACATTGGTAAGACCACACATGGAATACTGTGTACAGTTCTGGTTACCCTATTATAGGAAGGATATTGTTAAACTAGAAAGAGTGCAGAAGAGATTTACAAGGATGCTACCTAGACTTGATTGTCTGAGTTATAAGGAGAGGCTGGATTGGCTGGGACTTTTTTCCCTGGAGCGTAGGAGGCTTAGGGGTCTATAAAATAATGAGGGGCGTAGATAAGGTAGATAGTCAACATCTTTTTCCAAATAAGAAGTCTTACAACACCAGGTTAAAGTCCAACATGTTTGTGTTTGAAACAAACATGTTGGACTTTAATCTGGTGTTGTAAGACTTCTTACTCTGCTCACCCCAGTCCCATCTTTTCTCAAAGGTAGAGGAGTCTAGAACTAGAGGGCATAGGTCTAAGGTGAGAGGGGAGAGATACAAAAGAGACCAGAGGGGAAGTTTTTTCACACAGAGGACGGTGAGCATCTGGAACGACCTGCCAGAGGCAGTGGTAGAGGCAGGGGGGTACAGAGGGATATGGGCCAAATGCGGTCAAGTGGGACTAGCTTAGTGATAGAAACTGGATGGCATGGACAAGCAGGGCTGACGGGCCTGTTTCCATGCTGTAAACATCTTTGACTCCATGACGCTCCCAGGGTGCCAGGCTGGCAGTGCCAAGGTGCCGATGTGCCAGATTTCCTGTGCTGGGGATCGGGCCTTGGGGTGCCCTGTCCTTATGAGGTGGGTGGGGGGGGGGGGGGGGGGGGGTTGCTTGAGGACCCCCTAATTGGTAAGTTAGGCCATGTGGGTGCTCCCGGAGGTCATGGTGGGGGATCGAGAGAACGGTGCAGCATTTACAAATGGCGCACCGAACTCTACCTGAACTGATGTGCTGAACTCTTCAGTGCAAGAAATGAAGCTAAGTCCGGCCCCGGCGGAATGTTCCATGCTGAACTCCAAAAACCCAGAGTCCTATTTAATAACGGGGTTGTCCTCGGTGCTGTAGTCGCTGAGAAACACCTCGCTATACGTCCCCAAAACGGCACTCTGTTTCGTTTTCGTCAAATCGTGCCCAAAGGGTCCAATTTTTAATTTAAAGTGTCTAATTCCATATTGGGCCCAAAATTCTGGTGTTGGCCATTTTACCACAGGTGCAACATGCCTACTCTGTAATAAAAACAGAAAATGCTGGAGAAACTCAGCAGGACTGGCAGCATCTGTGGAGAGAGAAACAGAGTTAACATTTCAAGTAAGTATGACTCTTCTTCAGTATTTTGATTTTATTTTAATGCCTTATTATTAAACTTGTTTTAAGCATGATGTGGAGATGCCGGTGTTAGACTGGGGTGAGCAGTGCTCCGAAAGCTAGTAATTTGAAACAAACCTATTGGTCTTTAACCTGGTGTTGTAAGACTTCTTACTATTTCAAGCAAGTTGCAGAGTACATTTACAGTTTGTCGAAGGGAAGATAGGTTACATATACCAGTCACCAGGAGCCAGACTAAGAGTCCATAGATCAAACTGATATTTTAAATTACATTGAACAACACAGAATCCCCAAAATAATAATAATAATCTTTATTATTGTCACCAGTAGGCTTACATTAACACTACAATGAAGTTACTGTGAAAATCCCCTAGCCTCCACATTCCGCTGCCTGTTCGAGTACACAGAGGGAGAATTCACAATGCCCAATTTACCTAACAGCACATCTTTTGGGACTTGGGGGAGGAAACTGGAGCACCCGGAGGAAACCCACGCAGACACCGGGAGAATGTTCAGACTCCATACAGCCAGTGACCCAAGCTGGGAATCGAACCTGGGACTCTGGCACTGTGAAGCAACAATGCTGACCAGTGTGCTACCGTGCCGCCTAATATCTATACACTATCACAAGCCTTTCAAAAGTAACTTGGTTATTTATGTGAAAAGTAAAATATTGCAAGGTTATGGGGAATGAGTAGGAGTGGGACTAAATAGATAACCCTTTCAAACAACTGGGAGTGATGGGCTGAATGGCTGAATGGCCTCCTTCTTAGCTCTAAGAGCCAGTGAATTGCCTTTATAGTGCCTGTTGGGCACTGCACAGGCACAGATGAGGTTCCAGCAGCATGTCCCATGTTATCTAATGTCAGCAAACACTGCCAATTCCCTCCTGACTGTCTAGGTGAAATGCCAAGGCCTTGCTTGCAGAGAACACCCGTGTTTCTATTTTTGTCAATAGTTTTGCTTGCCCAGGTCACACTGTTAGTGGAAAGTAGCATTGTGTCTGTAAAATAAGGGGAAGTACAGCTTTCTTACAGCTAGACATTGGAATAATCTTTGCAGAAATAACTGGCCGTGATATGTAGCCATGTGATGTGAACTTATGTCTGCCTTGGCTCAATAGGCGGGGTGTTGCCTCTGAGTCAGAGGTCATGGGCTCAAGCCCCACTGCGGAGAGTTAAAGCACATCACCCAGGCTGACATTCCAGTACCAGTGCCAATTCCTGGAAATGTTCCAGCATATATGGTGCATTTGATTCCTGCAGGTATTAATGTATTCTGGGCTGTGCTGGTTCCACTTGAATCCATTTTCCTTCCAATTACCTGTTGTACTTATGTGCATTGAGCAAGCACTGAAAACAGTACTGATATAGTGGGCTGGGTTCTGTAGTAGAGGTAACAATGAGGCTAGCAGCACTCACCAATATTAAACTGTAAATCAACACATACGCAGTTAACAGTGAAAATCAGGATGTTGATGTAAGAGATGCCATGTTCCTCCAAAGGCTGTAGGTAAATGGTATCTTGCTGAGAGATTTTTTTCATTCAAATAGATGGAATGGCGTTGGGCTGCTGCACACAAAAATGTTAAGCATTGTCTATTCCACTGGAAGTAAATTTTTGACAGTGCGTCAAGTCGTAATTACTGCCAAACAGCTTCTCTGGCACTGAAAATTAACTTTTACAAGTGTGCCGTCTCATTTATTCAAATTTTAAATGTTAGAGATTAGAATAGATTTACTTTTTCTTATATTTTCTTTGCTACTTTTATTTCTCTCTCGTACTCTTTCCCTTCTTTCTTTCTTTCTTTCTTTTTTTCTGTTTTTCTTCCTGTCGTTTCCTGATTGGACACTAACTTAAATATTCTAACTGACACTTCCTGGTTCAGATTCTGTAGCTTATTAGCGACTCGTCAATCTGTTTGGGTACAGAGCCACACAGTTGCTTGCCAGTTTGTACAGGTCCCACAAATAAAGTGAAAGGGTTTTGTGCAGTTTCTGTGATGATATGCATAAGCAATCATGTATATAATGATGGACATGACCTCCGACCAGCAGGTGGCAATGTAAATCTACTATGTGACTCTGTACCTCGAGGTGTTGGGAGTTAGTCGTGTTGGTGGGTAGTCATACCTGCAGTAGCTCTGGGATAATTTTTCAGTATTAGTAGTTTGTAATATATTTATTATAGCTATCTTTGCTACGTTTTTATTTTATAATGAAATACTTTAACTAGTTAAACACTAGATGTTCTATTGTGCATCGTTCCTACCAGCCATAGCATAAGAACATAACAGTTTCAATAATTGACTGACAGACATTTGCTGAGGAAAAGCCCATAGAATGTGCATCTGGGTGAGTGCAAGTGTAATAATAATAATCTTTATTGTCACCTAGGCTTACATTAACACTGAAATTAAGTTACTGTGAACAGCCCCCTAGTCGCCACATTCTGATGCCTGTTCGGGTACACAGAGAGAGAGTTCAGAATTTCCAAATTACCTAATAGCACATCTTTCGGGACTTGTGGGAGGAAACCGGAGCACCCGGAGGGAACCCACGCAGACACAGGGAGAATGTGCAGACTCCACACAGACAGTGACCCAAGCTGGGAATCGAACCTGGGACCCTGGAGCTGTGAAGCAACAGTGCTACCCACCATACTACCGTCCTGCCCTGAATGAAGGACTGGTGCAGCTCATTGGTACCTGATCATAAAATCTAGCCCAGTGGGATGCACAGAGTATAGCATGCAGCGCCACTGTGAACTCAAATCATGTCAGAATTTCATACGTGCTGACTAATTGGCATTCGGAACACGATTTGAAGGAAAAATATTTTGTATCCTTTTCTCGGTGAAGAATAAGACCAAATGAAATCGGTTTGATATGTTACACAACTATTTACAATATAGCTGAAGTGAATTGGTTCTGTGTCATCTCCTTCCAGGCCGTAGGTTTCATTGATGTTTTTACTCCTCCAGTGTTAAATTATGTACCAACGTGGAATTCACAAATACCACCAAAATGCAGGCTGAATGTCTAGACAGCCACATTCTCTTTCATGGTATAGTGGAGTTAAAATCACTACCAAACCAGAAGTCGCTCCTTTGACTGTAGTTATGTCAACAGCCATCTCAGCATTACATGTGTTTGCTATCTGGCATAATAAGTTTGAACATAGCTTTACCATTGGTGTTGGAAGAAACAATTTAGGGTTTTGAGCTCTATGTTCTGGTACCAACAATGTGCACAGGGCTTTTAGCTGGAATTTGGGTAGGATGGTAACTCACAGTCCTGATGGTCGGTTCGTCTGGAAACAACATAGGGAATAAACAAGAAGGTCTGCTTACTCATTCTGCCAGTAATTCAATGCTGTGAAAGCACGGGTTTGGAGGTGTATAATTGAGAGGAATGTATGGATTTGCTACATATTTTCAGTCGGCTTGTCCAGCCTCATTCATTGGGAGTGACAGTCATTTTAACTGACGGTTAACAGTGTTCTTGACTGCTAACCCGCTGGAAACCCGTGGAGGCTGTGATGCCCAGCATAGCTGAATACCTGTGATGATCGGAATACCTTGCCCCTTTAAGAGGCTTGTGATGATCGGAATGCATTGCCCCTTTAAGAGGCTTGGAACCCTGGGGGACTCCGCCTCTGGCTACGCCCCCTGGGAAACAGTACTTAAGATGAGACTCCATTTTGCGAGCACACTTCTCATGGAGGCTGCCATTGTTCACTGCTTATTAAAGCCTTTGATTACTGACCTAACTTTCGTGTCGTAATTGAGAGTGCCTCAATACCCCACAACACATGCTCTCCGGCTTCACACATGAAAGGTAGCACAGTGGCTAGCACAGTGGCTTCACAGCTCCAGGGTCCCAGGTTCGATTCCCAGCTTGGGTCACTGTCTGTGCGGAGTCTGCATGTTCTCCCCGTGTGTGCGTGGGCTTCCTCCGGGTGCTCCGGGAGTTTCCTCCCACAGTCCAAAGCTGTGCAGGTTAGGTGGATTGGCCATGCTAAATTGCCCTAAGTGCCCAAAAAGATTGAGGGGGGTTATTGAGTTACGGGGATAGGGTGGAGGTTTGGGCTTGGGTAGGATGCTCTTTCCAAGGGCCAGAGCAGACTCGATGGGTCGAATGGCCTTCTTTTGCACTGTAAATTCTATGATTCTATGAAATGTTATTTGTGGGTAACAAAGGTGTTGTGGCACCAGTGGAACTGGGAAAATAATCACCAGAAATAATTGTAAGTTACTTTTTTGCATGCCATCCCTTAAGATAAGCAATGGCAGCATGCTGGAATATGTCTTTTTATAAGTAAGAAACATTTCAAGGCACTTCACAGAGGGTGAGGAATAATGAACACCATTGAAGCCATAGAAGATGAGAAACAGTTACCAAAAGTTGGTCAAAGTGCTAGGTCCAAATAAGGATCTTTAGGGTGAAAGGAGGGGAGAAGTTTTAGAATATGACCATGGTGGCAGGAAACACAACTGATGTTGGGGCAATGGGAGAAGAGATACACAAGAGGGACAGAGAGCTCAGGGGCATAAGGCACTGGAGGAAGTTGCAGAGATGCTGAGGAGTGATGTCATGGAGGGATTTAAACATTCCGATGAGAGTTTTAAATTTGATATGCTGGGGATATGGAGCAAACCTGTGTTCAGGGGGTGATGGGCAAGTGCAGGATATGGACAGGCAGAGTTTTTGATGACCCGAAGTTTACACATGATGGTGGGGACTAGACAGGAGAGCAGAATAGTCAAATGCAGATAAGACAAAGACATTGGTGATGTTGTGTTCATCGCCCTGGGGTAACACGGACTGCAACTGGATGCAGTTGTACTTGAAAGTAGACTCCAAACTTTGATGTTAGTTCAATACGCTTCATTGAACTTGTTAAGCAGTGCACACAGTTCGCTGTGGGTTTGACACTCCACTAATCTAAGTGTGCTAACTGTAACTAACTAGACCAGACTAGCTCTGAGCCACGTGTAGAAGGTGCTAACTGATATATACACCCTGACTGTCACTACAGTTGTCACCAGTGGAAAGAGGCAGAATCTTGATGCCTCGTGTGTTTTATAGTGCAAGACCACTTTCTAGTGTTCTGCCTGGTGATTGGTTGTGTTCTGTCCTGTGTGTTGATTGGCTATACTGGGTGTCTGTCACTGCCTGTCTGTATCTCATTATGTGCATGAGTGCACAGGTGAGGGCTGTATCAACAGGGGCATTGAGGTTAGGGCAGAGCAGGTGATGATGTGGAGATAAAAATAGCGAAGTTCCTGGAGTTGCACGCTCAGCTCAGGCTTGAACAAAATGTTGAGATTATATACAATCTTGTTCATCTTAAAACAGTGACTGGGGGCAGGGAATGGAGTCAGTGGCAGCGGTTACAGGGTATCTAGTACGATTCAAAGTGGCTTTGGTCTTTACAGTGTTTTATGCGAGGAAATTCTGGCTCACCTTAGACTGGATGTCAGACAGGCATTATGACAGTATTGAAGTGGAGAAAGGGGAGGAGAGACGGCAGAAGAGTAAAGCTGGGTATCATTAACGCATATGTAGAAGTTGACCCCCATGTCTGTAGTCGATATTGCCAAAAGGAGTAAATAGCTGAGGAAGAGAAGGGTGCCGAAGAAGCATGCTTTGGTAGAAATACTCACTGTGATTGAATAGGTAAAACATGCTGAAGAACTGTGGAGAGTGGCAGAGGTTGGTGGTGGGATATTTGTTAGTGAGGGCAGTGTGGTTGGAGGTGAGCATTAGAGCACAATCACAGAATTGTTACGGCACTCTGTGTGTCTGCTCTGGCTCTCCAAATGAGCATTATGACTCACTGTCATACCCCTGCCTTTCCCCCATACCTCGACACATTGTTCCTATTCAAATAATCATCTAATGCCCTCGATTGAATCTGCCTCCACCACACTTCCAGGCAGGATGTGGAGATGTCGGCGTTGGACTGGGGTTAGCACAGTAAGAAGTCTTACAACACCAGGTTAAAGTCCAACAGGTTTGTTTCAAGCACTAGCTTTCAGAGCACTGCTCCTTCCTCAGGTGACTTCCAGGCAGTGCATTCCAGACTTGAATCACTCGGTGTGTGATAAAGATTTTTCTCACATCACATTTGCTTCCTTTGCAAATCATTCTAAATCTGTACCTCCCATTCTTCTTGTAAACCTCTTCTGCACTCTCTCCAATGCGTTCACATCCTTCCTATTGTGTGGCGTCCACAATTGTACACAGTGATGAGTGAACGATGATGATAATTTTGAAAGGGAAACAGACAGTACATGAAGAGAGGCAATCATTTGAATTAAAGTTGCACGTTGTGAGGAAGGGTGGTCAGCAGTTTAGTTTGAATGGGGTTAAAGAAGTAGAAGGTTGAATTTATGGTTGAGATGAGTTTGGGGCGTGGGGGAGCGAGAGAGGAAATGGGAGAATTCCAGACTAAGGTAGGAGTGGTTGAGGATGGAAGGGTTTGGCTTGGACTTGAAGGGGAATCAATGGAGGCAGGTGAATAAAAGGTCTCTATGTTGATAACAAAGAAACGCACAAATCCTTTGCATTTGAGGATGGAGAGGGCAAGGAATACAGGTTCAAGGAAACCTTTTATTGTAAGAGAAGGAAGAGTTTGGGTTTAGTCCACCTCCCAGGATTTTTTTGAAGCTAAGGTGGGCGTGATTCTCCCTAGTTTAGAGTGGTTAAGTTATACCTGGTGATGTCTAACTACGCTAGATGTGTTTATATATGTTTATAGAACATAGAACATAGAACAATACAGCACAGAACAGGCCCTTCGGCCCTCGATGTTGTGCCGAGCAATGATCACCCTACTCAAACCCACGTATCCACCTATACCCGTAACCCAACAACCCCCCCCCCTTTAACCTTACTTTTTAGGACACTACGGGCAATTTAGCATGGCCAATCCACCTAACCCGCACATCTTTGGACTGTGGGAGGAAACCGGAGCACCCGGAGGAAACCCACGCACACACGGGGAGGACGTGCAGACTCCGCACAGACAGTGACCCAGCCGGGAACCGAACCTGGGACCCTGGAGCTGTGAAGCATTTATGCTAACCACCATACTACCGTGCTGCCTACCGTTTCTTCGCCAGTATCGCATGATGAAAATGTCAGAGGGACAAGATGTCCTTGAATTTCATTTTAACCTCATCTCCTTGGGAGGTACAGATTTAATCTTTCCACTCTTCAAGCACAAGCGATTTGTATGTTGAAGAGTATCATAACCCCCACGAGGAGCAGGGAGAAACCATAATTGATCTGCCCGTACAACCCGTGACGTACGATCTCCCCAGATATGGGGTGGGGGCCACCTGCCTGGGGCTCGTTATGTACGAATCTAAAAACCGGCCCAAACCAGGGCCTGGTGTGATTAATTCTCCCAGCAAGGACTGTACTGGAAGCAATATGCTGATTTGAGCAGAATTCTGTAAATAGTTAATAAATTAATATTCATTTGTCTTAGATGTCCTCAAGCTACTAAAAAGAACATATATTAATATGAGTGGGGAAGTCATCAAGATCCTGACCAGGGTAGTAAGCCTGACAGTGTCTATTCTCAGTGTATGGTCCAAGGGTTCAAGGCTGATCCTTTCATCCCAATCTCCATGCATACAATAAGGATTAAAAAACATTAGAGCCTGAATCCCCTGGCTAACAGACCATGGACGCGATTCTCCGACCCCCACGCCGGGTGGGAGAATTGCGGGAGTGCTGGGCGAATCATGCCATGCCACCCTGACACCCCCACGCGATTCTCCCACCCCCCCAAAACGGCGTGTCGTGTTTTGCGACAGGCCGCTCGGAGAATCGCCAGTCGCCGTTAGAAACGGATGGGCCGAGCGGCCTGCCGAATCCGACCGGTTCACGCCGGCGCCAACCACTCCTGGTCGCTGCCGGCATGAACATCGCGCGACCGCTGCGTGTGGGGCCTGTGGGGGGCGGAGGGAGGATCGAGCACCAGGGGCGTGCTGAGGAGGGGTCTGGCCACCGATCGTCGGGCCGGCGTCTCTGAAAGACGCACTCTTTTCCCTCTGCCGCCCCGCAAGATCAATCCGCCATATCTTGCGGGGCAGCGGAGGGGAAGACGGCAACCGCGCATGCGCATGCGCGGGTGACGTCATTTAGGAGCCGGCCGCGTCATTCAGGCCGCGCCACTTTGACACAAGCGTCAAGGCCCGGCGTGCGAGATTGATGCGCCGCCGCTCCTAGCCCCCGGGGAGGGGGGAGAATAAGGGGCAAGGAGTGGCCTCCGACGCTGAAGTGAAGCACTCCGGGTTTCACTCCGGCGTCGGCACTTTGTCTCCCTTTGGGAGAATTTCGCCCCATATGTTTTTAAATCTGACAGTAACTGATAAGGTTGATATTCTGAACGTGTCATATTGAGGATTGAACCTGCTATGATCAGACGTGTGTTTCTTGCAATCCCCATTGTTATTTGAACTGTATATAGCTGTGCTCAGTAATGGTACTAGTTATGTGCTAGGAATCTAAGATTTTAGCTTCCCTTAAATTCTGGCCTCTTGCAGATCCCCAGTCTTTATCCCTAAATTATTGGTGGCTGTGTCTTCGGCTGTATAGGTACTAAGTTCTGGAACTTCCTCCCTAAACCTTTCTGCCTCTCTATGCCCTCCTCTCTCCTTTAAGGCGTGTGGTAAACCACTGTATTGTATTGTACTGCTGTATTGTTACATGCCTGGGCTTGTCCCTGCTGGCTTGGAACCACTGTAGTATATAATAGGTGTATTGTGGTAAACTGCCACTGTATTATATGTAATGTGGTAAACCACTGCCTGCTGGCTCTGCCTCCCCTCGGGCTCGGTATAAAGGTGGATAGTCTCCGCCGCTGCTTCAGTTTGGGATCTGAGTCCAGGAGGCTTTCTGTTTAGTTTATTAAAGCCTCAGTTACGTTCACCACTTGTCGTGTGTTCATTGATGGCATATCAAGACGTTTCTTAAAACCTATCTCTCGAACAGGCTTTTTGTCACCTGTCCCAGTATCTCCTTGTGGTGGTATGACTAGGAGGTTTACGGTACCTCAGAGTAGTGCTGCCATTGGTGCAGAGGACTCGCTGCCCATTGGCTCAGGCAGGTCATGTGTCTCTCTGCCAATTGGCTGAGGTCAGTCATGTGATTGCTCGCCGATTGGCCGAGAGGCCAGTAGCCTCTCCTACGAGGCGGGGTATAAGAACCCATAGCAGCTGGCAGTCGGCCTTTCTCTGTAAGTCGACTGCCGGGCACACAACTAGTTAATTAAAGCCTGATATTTGGAACTTCTTCACAACTCGAGTCCAATTGATGGTGCATCACTCCTAAAGTGAATTGTGTTTGATAATCATAGAATCACAGGATTGTTACAGTCAAACATATCTACATCGGCTCTTCCCTGCTTCGCCCTGTAACCCTACATATTCTTCCATTTCAGGTAACAGTTCAATTTCCTTTTGAATGCCTTGATTAAACCTGCCTCCAGCACATGCACTTCCAGACCCCACTGCTCACCGGATGAAAAAGCTTTTCCTCATGTTGCTTTTGCTTCTTTTGCCAATTACTTTACATCTATGTCCTCTCGTTCTCAATCGTGAATAGTTTTAACCCAGTTCCTAATGGGTAAAGGCCCAGCCAGAGTTGCGGGTCGTTTACTAGCATGGATAGAGGATTAGCGAACTGAATAGAAGATAGAGTTGGGATAGGATTGGCATTTTCCCGCTTTCCCCAGGCAGCGGGAGGTGTAGATGGAGTCAATGAATGGGAGGCAGGTTCATGTGATAGACTGGGCTGTGTTCATGACTCTCTGAAAGTTTCTTGCGGTCTTGGGCTGAACAGTTGCCATTCCAGGCTGTGATGCAGCCAAATAGGATACTCTCTATGGTGCATCTGTAAAAGTTGGTAAGAGTCAGTGTGGACATGCCGAATTTCCTTAGGTTCCTGAGAAAGTATAGGCGCTGTTGTGCTTTCTTGGTGGTAGAGCCGACGTGGGTGTACCAGGACAGATTTTTAGTGATATGCAGCTCTAGGAATTTGAAACTGTTAACCATCTCCACCTCAGCCCCGTTGATGCTGACAGGGGTGTGTACAGTACTTTGCTTTCTGACCAGCTCTTTAGTGTTGCTGCATTAAGGGATAGATTGTTGTTGCACCACTCCACTTGGTTCTCTACCTCCCTCCTGTAATTTGACTCGCCGTTGTTCGAGACCCGACCCACTATGGTTGTGTCCTCAGCAAACTTGTAGATGGAGTTGGAACCAAATTTTGCCACGCAGACATGTGTGTACAGGGAGTAGAGTAGGGGGCTGCAGGACCCCGGTATTGAGATGGAATATAATGTAGGAAAACATGAAGTTAGGCACTTTGGTGGGAAGAATAATGGAACTGAATATTATTTAAATGGAGAAAAACTGCAGAAAATTGCAGCACAAGGATAAATCACAAAAAATTAACTTGCAAGCTCAGCAGATAATTAGGAAGGCGAATGGAACATTGACCTCTGTTTCAAAGGGAATGGAAAATAAAATATGGATGTCCTACTAAAACTATACAAGGGACTAGTTATACCACACCTGGAATACTGGGAAGTGGTTTGGTCCCTCTATCTAAGGAAAGATATGCTGGCATTGGAGGCAGTCCAGAGAAGGTTCACTAGATTGATCGCAGGTATGGAGTGATTTTCTAGTGAGGAGATGTTGAGTAGGTTGGGCCTGTACTCATTGAGGTTCAGGAGAATGAGAGGCGGCCTTATTGCGAAATTCTCAGGAGGTTTGACAGGGTAGATGCTGAGAGAACATTTTCTCTTGTGGGAGTTTCTAGGACTAGAGGGCATAATCTCAGAATAAGGAGTCTCCTATTTAAGACAGAGATGAGGAGGAATTTCTTCTCTCAGAGTGTAGTGAATCTGTAGATTTCTTTGCTGCACAGCTGTAGAAGCTGGGTCATTAAGTATGTTCAATGCTGAGATAGGCAGATTTTGAATCGGTAAGGGAATCAGGAGTTAAGGGGATAAGGTGGAAAAGTGGAGTTGAGGATTCTATAAGATCAGCCATGATCTCATTGAATGATAGAGCAGACTTGATGGGCCGAATGGCTGACGTCTGGTCCTATGGCTTATGGTCTCACAGTCAAAGATGTTCTCGATTTAGCACGGGTTGGAAAATCACTAGCAGAAACTAGAAGATTGGAAAACTTGAGGAGTGGAGGCACCTTTCTGGTCAGTATTAGGACAGTTTGGACTTCCGGTGGCGGCCATGCGCGTGTAGGTCGCGTTATCGGCAACTCCCGCCGCTAACGGACTAACGGGCCCTTTTAAGGAGCTTTGGCGGTCCCTTTTCGACGTAAATCGGCAGGCAAACGGCGCTAGAAGGCTCCCCACATCAGTTTATGGAGGGGACCAGGAGCAGGACAGCCAAACAAATGACCAGTGAGAAGCGGCAAGAACGGGTGCGGGAACAGAAAATGGCAGCCGGCTTGGATCAGGCAGCGTGGGCCCAGTGGTCACGGGAACAGCAGGAGTTCCTCAGAAGCTGCTTTGCTGACCTGAAAACGGAGATGCTGGCCCCAATGAAGGCCTCAATGGAGAAAATGGTTGAGACCCAGAAAAAGCAGGAAAAGGCGATCAAGGAGATTGAGAAAAAGGTCTCGGATATTGAAGATGAGATACTGGGCCTGGCCGTCAGGGTGGAGGCACATGACGCCCTGCATAAGAGGTGGCAGGAGAGGCTGGAAGATCTTGTAAACATGTCCAGGAGGCGAAACCTGCGCATTCTGGGCCTACCTGAGGATGCGGAGGGGTCGGACGTGAATGCATTCGTGACCACGTTGCTGGGGACCCTGATGGGGTCAGGTGCATTTCCTCAGCCTCTGGAACTGGATGGGGCGCACAGAGTCCTTGCAAGGAGGCCCAAAAGGAATGAACCGCCGAGGGCCATGGTGGGACGGTTCCACCGCTTCTCAGATAAGGAACGAGTCCTGCGATGGGCTAAAAAGGAGCGGAGCAGCAGGTGGGAGAACAGCGTAATCCTGGGAGGACCTGGGAGCAGAGTTGGCCAAGAGGCGCACTGGATTCAACCGGGCTAAGGCGGCCCTCCACAGCAAAGGGGTGAAGTTTGGGCTGCTGTATCCGACGAGGCTGTGGGTCACGTATCAAGATCGCCACCATTACTTTGATACACCGGACGAAGCGTGGAACTTTATCAAGCAGGAAAAGTTGGACTCGACCTAAAGGACAGGCGCACTAGGCCATTACTCTGGTGGGGATGTTAATTGCCAGGTAGCCGGAGGGTGCAACATTATGTTGTTCCCTGTTATTTTTGTTTGTTCTGTTTCTTTGGCCATGTTTTCGGCTTTTGTAGAGCTTGGCTGCAGAGGGAGGAGGGGGGCCCTATACGTATGGCTGCTCTCCTGGCAGCTGGAGCCGTTTCTTTGATGGGGCCGGGTTTGCGCCCGGGGTTTGTTGTTCGTTTTGGTGGGGGGGGGGGGGGGGGGGGGGGGGGGGGACGGAAAATGTTCTTTGGGGGCTGTTAAAGCAGTTAAGTTGGGCTTTCCACAGGGAGGGAGGGGCCTGCAAAATGAGGCATCTGAATAATCGGAGACAGAGGCGGAGTGGCCGGGGTCAGCATAGGTTAGCTGACTCACAGAAGCGTAATGGGGGGAGAGCCAGTGTCAAGCAAGAGCTTGACTTGGGGATTTGGGATAATGGGGCTGCTGGGTAGGGGGGGGGGGGGATGGGATGCCGCTTTGCTGACAGAAAAGGAGCCAACATGTGGGAACAGAGGGAGAGTCGGGGGGGGGCTCCAATGGGAGGGCTCGAGTAAGCGGGGGACGCGGGCTCGTGGCTGGCCGAAAAAGGGAGATGGCTAGTCGGCGGGGGGGTTTAACCCTCATCCAGGCTGATCACGTGGAATGTGCGGGGCCTGAATGGGCCGGTCAAGAGGACTCGCATGTTCTTGCACCTAACGGGGTAAAAGGCAGATGTAGCCATGCTATAGGAGACGCACCTAAAACTTGCGGACCAAACAAAATTGAGAAAAGGGTGGGTGGGCCAGGTGTTTCATTCGGGGCTGGATTTAAAGACCGGAGGAGTAGCAATCCTGGCCAGCAAACGGATGGCTTTTGAGGCAGGGAGTATTGTAGCTGACAAGGGGGGGGGCAGATACATAATGGTCAGCAGGAAGCTGCAGGGGACCCGGGTGTGAATGTGAATGTTTATGCCCCAAACTGGGACGACGTGGAATTCATGAGACGCATGCTGGGTAAAATTCCGGATTTAGACTCACACAATCTGATTATGGGTGTTGACTTTAACACAGTCATAGACCCTGTATTGGACTGGTCAAACCCCAGGTCGGGAAAGCGACCAGCGGCGGCTAAAGAACTGAGGGGATTCATGGAACAAGTGGGGGGCGTAGACCCATGTACATTCGCTCGGCCAGGAGGAAGGAGTTCTCTTTCTTTTCCCACGTCCACAAAATTTATTCCCGTATAGATTTCTTTGTGATGAGCAGGGCGTTAATCCCTAGGGCGGAGGGGACAGAATACTCGGCCATTGCAATCTCCGACCATGCTCCGCACTGGGTGGATTTGCGTATTGGGGTGGAGAGAGGTCAGCGCCCACTATAGAGGCTAGTTGTGGGGCTGTTAGCAGATGACGAGGCTTTTCGTCGGATAAGGAGGAACATTAAAAATTACTTGGAAAGTAATGATACGGGGGAGGGAGCGGCGTCCACGGTGGGGGAGGTCCTGAAGGTAGTTATCAGAAGGGAGTTAATCTCTATCAGATCCCAGAGGGAGAAGAAAGAAAGAGCGGAGAGAGAAAGGTTAGTTGAGGAGATACTCGGAGTAGACAGGAGCTACGCGGAGACCCCCGAGACGGGGCTACTGAAAGAGCGCCGGAGGCTGCAGGCGGAATTCGACCTGCTGACCACGGGGAAGGCGGTAGCACAGCTGAGGAAGGCCAAAGGGGCTATCTACGTGTACGGGGAGAAAGCGAGTAGAATGCTGGCGTGCCAATTTCGCAAGAGGGAGGCGGCCAGGGAAATTGGAGAAGTGCGGGATAAGGAGGGCAACACGGTCATAGACCCAGAGGGGGTGAACAAAGTCTTTAGGGCGTTTTACGTTAAATTGTATGAGTCAGAGCTCCCGCCAGGAGGGGAAGGGATGAAGCAATTCATGGGCCATGAGGTTTCCAAACGTGGAAGAGGATCCGTTGGAGGGAATGGGGGTCCCGATAGAGCTGGAGGAGATAGTAAAGGGTCTGGGGAACATGCAGTCGGGCAAGGCCCCGGGGCCGGATGGCTATCCTGTAGAATTCTACAAGAAATTTTCAGAGCTGTTGTGCCCACTCCTGCTAAGGACCTTTAATGAGGCCAAAGAGAGAGGGACCCTCCCCCCAACAATGTGTCACAGGCTTCGATTTCACTCATCCTCAAATGAGAGAAAATCCGCTACAGTTTGAGTCTCAGGGCAGCACGGTAGCATTGTGGTTAGCACAATTGCTTCACAGCTCCAGGGTCCGAGGTTCGATTCCCGGCTTGGGTCCCTGTCTGTGCGGAGTCTGCACATTCTCCCCCTAAGTGCATGGGTTTCCTCCAGGTGCTCCGGTTTCCTCCCACAGTCGAAAGATGTGCAGGTTAGGTGGATTGGCCATGCTAAATTGCCCTTAGTGTCCAAAATTGACCTTAGTGTTGGGTGGGGTTACTGGGTTATGAGGGTGGAGGTGTAGACTTGGGTAGGGTGCTCTTTCCAAGAGTCGGTGCAGACTTGATGGGCCGAATAACCTCCTTCTGCACTATAAATTCTATGAAATCTATGAAATTATAGACCGATATCACTCCTGAACGTAGACGCCAAACTGCTGGCCAAGATCTTAGCTGCTAGGATTGAGGACTGTGTCCCTGGGGTGATAGGGGAGGATCAGACAGGCTTTGTCAAGGGCAGGCAATTGAACTCCAACATATGGAGGCTCCTAAACATCATCATGATGCCCTCAGAGGGAGGGGAGGCAGAAGTGGTGGCGGCAATGGACGCGGACAAAGCCTTTGACCGGGTGGAATGGGAGTACCTGTGGGAAGCGCTAAGAAAGTTTGTATTCGGTGAGGGGTTCATAGGTTGGGTCCAGCTCTTCTACCAGGCCCCAGCGGCAAGTGTGTGCACGAACAGGGCGAGGTCGGAATACTTTAGGCTCCACTGGGGGACGAGACAGGGGTGCCCCCTCTGCCCATTATTATTTGCCCTTAGAATAGAGCCGTTGGCCATAGCGCTGGGGGCTTCAAAGAACTGGCAGGGGTTGGTTCAGGGGGGGAGGAGCATCGGGTCTCGCTCTATGCGGATGATCTGCTCCTGCACATCTCTGACCCATTAGAGGGGATGGGGGAGGTCATGCAGATTCTGAGGGACTTTGGCAATTTCTCGGGGTACAAACTAAAAGAGAAGAAAAGCGAGATGTTTGTGATCCAAGCTAAGGGGCAGGAAAAGGAGCTGGGAGAGTTTCCGCTGAAATTGGTCGAGAAGAGCTTTCGGTACCTAGGGATCCAGGTGGCTTGAAAGTGGGATGCCCTCCACAAGCTTCATCTATCTCGGCTGGTAGAGCAGATGGAGGGGGACTTCAAAATGTGGGACATGCTCCCGCTATCTCTAGTGGGGAGGGTGCAGACCGTTAAGGTGACGGTCCTCCCCAGATTCCTCTTCATTTTCCAGTGCCTTCCCATCTTCATCCCTAAGTCCTTCTTTAAGCGGGTAAACAATACGATCTCGGGATTCGTATGGGCAAATAAGACCCCGTGAGTAAAGAGACTGTACCTGGAGCGCAGTCGGGGGTGGGGGGTTGTGGTGGTGGGGGGGGCTGCACTGCCGAACTTTAGCAGCTACTATTGGCCGACTAACATAGCCATGATTAGATAATGGGTATTGGGGGAGGGGTCGAAGTGGAAGCGGTTAGAGGTGGCCTCATGTAAAGGTACCAGCCTAGGGGCACTTGTAATGGCACCTCTGCCGTTCTCGCCGGCCCGCTACTCCTCTAGTCCGGTGGTGGTGGCGGCATTAAAGATCTGGGGTCAGTGGAGAAGGCACAAGGGGGTGGAGGGAGCCTCAGTCTGGACCCCGATACGCAACAATCACAGATTTGTCCCGGGCAAGATAGACAGAGGGTTCAAAGCTGGCATAGGGCAGGCGTTAAAAGGATGGGGAACCTGTTCGTGGATGGGACCTTTCCCAGCCTGAAAGCCCTTGAGGCAAAATCCAGTTTGCCCTCTGGAAACGCTTTCAGATATCTTCAGGTACGCACCTTTCTGAAAAAGCAGGTGGTATCATTCCTGCTGCTACCCCCACGCAGGATACAGGATAGGGTGGTCTCCGGCACCTTAGTCGGGAATTTACCGGGAACTTCAGGAGGCAGAGGAAGCCCCAGTGGAGGAGCTTAAGGGCATATGGGAGGAGGAGCTAGGTGGGGAGCTGGACGCGGGCCTGTGGGTGGACGCCCTAAACAGGGTCAATTCCTCCTCGTCATGCGCCTGGCTTAGCTTATTCCACTTTAAGGTGTTCCGCCGGGCACACATGACGGCAAGCAGGATGAGGAAGTTCTTTGGGGTTGAGGGTAAATGTGCGAGGTATGCGGGAAGACCTGCAGATCATGTCCATATGTTCTGGGCATGCTCGGCTCTTCAGGGATTCTGGCAGGGATTTGCTGTGGCAATGTCCAAGATCTTAGGCACGCGGGTGGTGCCGAGTCCAGAGATAGCGATCTTTGGTGTGTCAGACGATCCGGGAGTTCAGGAAGCGAAAGAGGCCGACGTGTTGGCCTTTGCCTCCCTGGTAGCCCGGAGACGGATCCTTCTAATGTGGAGGGACTCAATGCCCCCGAGCGTAGAGACCTGGGTTAGTGACATAGCTGGGTTTCTCAGTCTCTAGAAAATAAAGTTTGCCTTGAGAGGGTCCATGGCGAGGTTCTCTCGGAGGTGGCAGCCGTTCCTCGACTTTCTAGGAGAGCAGTAAAGGTCAGCAGTAGCAGCAACCCGGGGAGGTGGGGGAGGGAATTGTTACATAGTATTGCTCCTTTCTCTGTATATATGGTTAACATTTATTTCGTTATGTTAAATGTTGTTAATGGTTATGCAAAAAATTATGTTTTGATAAAAATTTGAATAAAAATAATTTTTAAAAAAGTATTAGGACAGTTTGTTAAATCATATGCCAGTCTCAATGGTAAGGTTATACATATCTCACATGCTGGCTGCTCTGGTTTCCTCCAACATGCAGAGCAACATGGTGCAGGCAGATACACCCTGGGGCATTGTTACTGTAGAATCCCTACAGTGTGGAAGGAGGCCATTCGGCCCATTGAGTCTTCACCAACCCTCTGAAAGAGCACCCCACCTAGACCCACTCCCCCGCCCTATCTCCGTAACCTTGATCTTGGCCAATCCACCTAACCTGCACAACCTGTAATGTGCTCTGTATTTTGGGAGCAGACTAGAGTAGCCATTGTCTGCAGTGCGGTGAAGATATGGGGGCAAAAAATGCATTTGTTTTTTAAACCGCGGGATGTTCAGTCCATTTTTAATTTGCATTCCCCCGTGATTTATGCATTTGATGGCTCAACTGCTCACATAGCCATTAAAATAATCCACCTCAAATAATACAAAAGCTTCAACCACGCACTCAGCAAACAGATTTTCAAATGTCAATGGTCCACAGGTCCAGATTCAGTATGTGGCTGATGCTCTGAATTACCATGGCGGCGGCTGAGGAACAGGATGAGGATCGGCGGTGTGTGTTCACCATTCACTACTGCATAAGAGCCTTGGAATGAAAGAGAAAAAGCTGGTCCAGGTTAAGCTTTGCACTTCATGTCTGATTACCCACAAAATGATGCAGTTTACGAAAATATATTTGTGTTCACAAATATTGCTATCGGTCATTTACAAATGATAAATGTGAAATTAATCTTCACCCTCCCCTTAGATCGGAAGTGCTATTAATGCATTTTTAAAAAAAGCTATAGACAATTCATCCCATCCCTTAATAGTGACACAGCTGCTACACATTTAGTACTCCACCCATGTGATACAATACCAGTTGTCTCCACAGTCTCATGTAAGTAGCAGTTCTGAGGGATGAGGGAACCAACCTCACCCTGGCTATTTGGTTTCAATGGACTCAAACTGGTTCAGACCTGTTCACCAAGGAGCCAGAACTTCCTCCGCGTTGAATGGCTTTTCAGTCGACTGAAATCTGTCCACTCACGACAATCAAAGGAGTAAAGCATTATCAGAGGACCAAAGGCATGTCATCAGGCCACTATGAAGAATCTTATTTTCCTTATTCTTGATTACCATTCAGTTAGAAACCACCAGCCACATGGCCTTGAAAACATTAGTCTGCCCTGCAGCTGAGGGAGTTTCCCGCTGCTGGCAAAGCTTTCTAAGAAATTGCAGTGGCCACAGGAAGTTCATTAAAGTGCCATTGTCATTGTTTTTCTTAGAACAATTAAATAATGAAGAAATCTGCATGATCGTGTTCATAACAAGTTTTGTGGAATATTCAAACAACTTTGATGTACGAACTGTTTTAAAGATTAGTTGGAATAAGAAGGTTGGGTAGGTGGAGCTGCCCCTTCCAATATTTTATTTCCTTGTCAGGAAGTTGCTCCTCGACATGTTCATTAACTCATTATCTATTTCAATATCCCTATGCCTTGGCTATCAGACAGGATATTGATAGTGGGGAGCCTGTTGTTGGTATGAAGAAGATTTGCATTTAGCGCCATTCAAGTCCTCAGGATGTCCTAGAGCATTTCTTTTACACCCAATGAAATCTGTTTTGTAATGTTAGGAAAGTGGCAGCTAATTTGTGTGCAGCAAGCTCTAACAAGCAGCAATGTGATATTGAACGGACAATCTGTTTTTGGTGATGCTGATTGAGTGATAAATGTTGGCCAGGGTATTGGGGATAACTCCCATTGTCTTCTTTGATCAGTGCCATGAGATCTTTCCCATCCACCTGAGAGCACACTCAGGGTCTCAGTTCAATGGCTCATCTCATCCTGGCAGATGGAATTTAATGCAGGAAAATGTGAAGTTAGGCACTTTGGCAGGAAGAATAAAGGAGTTGAATGTTATTTAAATGGAGAAAGACTGCAGAAAATTGCAGCACAGATGGATTTGACAGATGAGGAAACCATCTCTGGCTACTTTATTTCAATGGACTCCTCCTGCCATTTAGTCCATCGTCTGCACACTCTGGAATTTCCCAGAGTGTATAAATCACAAAAAGCTAGAAGGGCTGGCTTAGCCAGGTCTTCCACTCGGACTTGGACTCAAAGTCCAGGGGGGTGGCAATCATGATCAACAAGCGGGTGCAATTTGAGGCAGAGGCCATAGCCGCAGACAGGGGGGGGCAGATACCTGATGGTAAGGGGCAGCCTGGAGGGGAGAAGTGTGGTGCTGGTGAATATATATGCCCTGAACTGGGACGACGTGGACTTTATTAAAAGAGTGCTGGGGAAGATCCCGGACCTGGACTCTCATAGGCTAATAATGGGGGGGGACTTTAACATGGTCCTTGATCCACGCTGGATCGGTCGTGTCCCAGAACGGGTAGACTCCCAGCAATGGCAAGGGAGCTGAAAGGGTTTATGGAGCTAATGGGGGCAGTGGACCCATGGAGAGCCAGACAGCCGATGGGAAGTGGCTACTTGTTTTACTCGCACGTCCATAAAGTATATTCTAGGATAGACTTCTTTGTTCTAAGCAGGGATTGTATAGGGGAGGTAAAGAACACGGAATATTCGGCAATCACTATCTCGGACCATGCCCCGCACTGGATAGACCTGCAGGTCGGGGGGGGGGGGGGGCGAATCACCAAAGCCCACAATGGAGGCTAGACGTGGGACTGCTGTCGGAGGAGGGGATCTGTGAGAGGCTTCGGAGGTATATGCAAAATTACCTGCAGGTGAATGATACGGGGGAGGTCTCAGCGGCGACCCTGTGGGAGGCGCTAAAGGCAGTAGTGCGGGGGGAGCTGATTTCAATTGGGGCCCACAGAGCCAAGTCGGACAGGGCTGGGAAATGGGTCGGATAGATAAGGAACACGCGGAGTCCCCGGGGGAGGTTTTACTCAGGGAGAGGCAGAGACTACAGGCGGAACTGGGGGCGCTATCCACGAATAGGGCCGTGGAACAGCTTAGGAAGGCGAGGGGCGTGGTGTACGAGCATGGGGAAAAGGCTAGCAGACTGTTAGCGCAGCAACTCAAGAGGGAGGCGCCAGGGAAATAGGTAGAGTGATAGATGGGGAGGGGTGCAGAGTGGAGGACCCGGCAGGATTGAATAAGGTATTCCGGGACTTCTATAGCAAGCTGTACACTTCGGAGCCTCTGGAAGAATCGGAGGAGATGAAAAGGTTTCTGGACGGGTTAACATTCCCAACAGTAGGTGGGGGGCGAGTGGATGAGCTGGGGGCCCCGATTAGAGTAGAGGAGGTATTGGGGGGCCTAAAGGCCATGCAGTCGGGGAAAGCCACGGGGCCGGATGGATACCCAGTAGAGTTCTATAGGAAGTTCTCTGAGTTGGTGGGCCCGGTCTTGGCGAGGGTTTTCAATGAGGCAAGGGACAGAGGGACCCTGCCGCCGACAGTGTCACAAGCCACCATATCACTGATATTGAAGCGGGGTAAAGACCCGGAGGCGTGCGGGTCCTACAGGCCAATCTCCCTGATTAATGTAGATGCCAAGCTCCTGGCAAAGGTACTGGCGGGTAGAATGGAGGACTGCATACCGGAGGTGATTGGGGAGGATCAAACTGGGTTTGTGAAAGGTAGGCAGCTGTCGGCCAACAAGAGAAGATTACTTAATGTAATAATGATGCCCCCGACGGGCAGGGAGGTGGAGGTAGTGGTGGCGATGGACGCCGAGAAGGCCTTTGACCGGGTGGAGTGGGACTATCTATGGGAGGTGCTCGGACGGTTTGGGTTCGGGGAGGGACTGGTGAATTGGATCAAGTTATTATATCAGGCCCCAAAGGCCAGCGGCAGGACTAACAGAGAAGTGTCGGAGTACTTTAGGCTATACCGTGGGACTAGACAGGGCTGCCCGCTCTCCCCGCTGCTGTTTGCGCTGGCCATAGAGCCGCTGGCGATTGCGCTGAGAGGCGCAAAGGGATGGAAGGGGATGGTTAGGGGCGGGGTAGAACATAGGGTCTCTCTTTATGCAGACGACCTGCTCCTGTACGTGTCGGACCCAGTGGCCGGGATGGGAAGTATACTGGAAACATTGAGGAAGTGCGGCCAGTTTTCAGGATACAAACTAAATACGGTCAAGAGTGAAATGTTTGTGGTACAGGCAAGGGGCCAGGAGAACAGATTGAGAGGGCTACCGTTTAGGCTGGTTGAGGAAAGTTTCCGGTACTTGGGGATCCAGGTGGCGCGAGACTGGGGCAGGCTGCATAAGTTAAATTTGGCCAGGGTGGTGGAGCAAATGAAGGGAGAGTTTCGGAGATGGGATGCACTCCCACTGTCGCTGGCAGGGAGGGTGCAGACTGTAAAGATGACAATCCTCCCTAGATTCCTGTTCATTTTTCAGTGCCTCCCGATCTTTATCCCACAGTCCTTCTTCAAAAGGGTTAACAAGATGATCATGAGCTTTGTCTGGGCGGGAAAATCCCCGCGGGTGAAGAAGGCGATGTTGGAGAGGAACCGCAGCGAGGGAGGGCTGGCTTTGCAGAGTCTGATCAATTATTACTGGGCGGCCAACATCGCTATGATAAGGAAGTGGATGGTGGGTACGGGGTCTATTTGGGAGCGGGTGGAGGCAGCTTCGTGCAGGGGCTCCAGCTTGGCAGCCCTGGTCACGGCTCCTCTACCGCTGCCGCCGGCCAAGTACTCCACCAGCCCGGTAGTGGTGGCGACCCTGCGGATATGGGGCAAGTGGAGGAGGCATGTAGGAGAGATGGGGCAGCTGTCTGGGCACCAATCTGCGACAACCATCGGTTTTCCCCCGGGAGTATGGATGGGGGGTTTCGAGTATGGCGCCGGGCGTGGGTGGGCGATATGTTCCTGGAAGGGAGCTTTGCGAGTTTGAGGATCTTGGAGGAGAAATTTGGTCTGGTAAGGGGAAATGATTTCAGGTACCTACAGTTGCGGGACTTTGTCCCTAGACAGGTCCCATCCTTCCCACGCCTCCCGCCAATGGGGATCCAAGACAGAATAGTCTCTAGAGGGGAAGGAGGGGAGGGTAGAGTCTCTGATATTTGTAAGGTGCTCATGAGGGAGGAAGGGTCCTAGACGGAGGAACTGAAACTCAAATGGGAGGAGGAGCTAGGTGGGGAAATAGAGGACGGGCTGTGGGCAGAAGCCCTGAGTAGGGTGAATTCGACCGCAACATGTGCCAGGCTCGGCACCGGGCCCACATGACGGTGGCTCGGATGAGCAAATTCTTTGGGGTAGAGGACAAATGCGCTAGGTGCGCTGGAGGACCAGCAAACCACGTTCACATGTTTTGGGCATGCCCGTGGCTTAGGGGATACTGGGAGGGATTCGCGGGGATCATGTCCCGGGTGCTAAAAACAAGGGTGGCAATGGGTCCAGGTGTGGCAATTTTTGGGGTTTCGGAAGACCCGGAAGTCCAGGGTGAGAAGGAGGCCGATGTTTTGGCCTTTGCTTCCCTGATAGCCCGGCGATGAATATTATTGGCATGGAGGGACTCAAAGCCCCTGAAGACTGAGTTGTGGCTTTCGGACATGTCGAGTTTTCTGGGTATGGAAAAGATTAAGTTCGCCTTGAGGGGATCTATACAGGGGTTCGCCCAAAGGTGGCAACCATTCATTGACTTCTTTGCGGGGGAGTGAGCATCAGCAGGAGCGGGGGGGGGGAGGGGGGGGGGGGGGCGGAGGGTAGAGTAGAGTAGAGTAGGAGGGATAAATTGGCGGGTAGTGCCGATGGGAGAGGAGCGGGCTTGTGCAGTAGGGTACGATTCAAGTATTGAATATAGGTGGATGTTTGCACAATTTTGCCTTTTTATTGATGTCTGTAACTGTTTACAATGCCGAAAAATACCTCAATAAAATTGTTCGTTAAAAAAAATCACAAAAATCTAGCATGCAAGTTCAACAGGTAATTGGGAAGGCAACTTGAATGTTGGCCTTTATTTGAAAAGGAATAGAGTATAAATATAGGAATAAAAGTAAGGAATAGTTAGACCACACCTGGAATACTGTGGACAGGTTGGAGCCCCTTATCTAAGGAAAGATATACTGGCATTAGGGGAAGTCCAGAGTAGGTTCACTAGGTTGACCATGGGTATGGAGAGATTTTCTTATGAGGGGAGATTGAGTAGAATCATAGAATCATAGAATTTACAGTGAAGAAGGAGGCCATTTGGCCCAGCGAGTCTGCACTGGCCCTTGGAAAGAGAACTCTACCTAAGCCCACACCCCACCCTATCCCCGCCCAACCTTTTTTGGACACTAAGGGCAATTTAGCATGGGCAATCCACCCAACCTGCACATCTTTGGACTGTGGGAGGAAACCGGAGCTCCCGGAGGAAACCCATGCAGACACGGGGAGAACGTGCAAACTCCCCACAGACAGTGACCCAAGCCGGGGATCGAACCAAGGACCCTGGAGCCGTGAAGCAACTGTGCTATCCATTGTGGGGCTGTACTCACTATCATTTAGAAGAATGAGAGGAGACTTATTGAGATAGTGGAGTCTCAGAGGGCTTGACAGGGTAGATGCTGAGTGGTTGTTTATCCTTGCTGGAGAGTCTCGGACCAGAGGGCATAATCTCAGATTATGGGGTTGCCTATTTAAGACAGAGATGAGGAGGATAGTGAATCAGGAGAATTCTTTACCTCAGAGAGCTGTAGAGGCTGGGTCGTTAAGTATGTTCAAGGCTGAGATCGACAGATTTGTAATCAGTAAGGGAATCAAAAATTATGGGAATAAAGTGGAAACGTGGAGTTGAGGATTATCATTTCAGAGCAGTCATGATCTGATTGAGAGGCGCAGCAGACTCGATGGGCCGAATGGCCTACTTCTGCTCCTACGTCTTATGGTTTATGAAAGATGGCTTCTGTGAGTGCGCAGCATTCTCTCGCACTGGGGTGTTAGCCTGGACTTTTGTGTTTAAGGCTTTGGATTTAGTGAAGCCATTGACTATCAAAGGGAGATGGTTAGACTTGCTCTCTCTTGTTGGAAATACCTACCAGTTGTGGAGTGCAAATGCTATTTATTATTTAGTAGTCCAATTCTGAATGTAGTCTTTGTTGTGTGAAGGCAAGGATGCTTTATTATCTGAGGAGTTGTACTTGACACTGAATACGGCAATCGCCAGTGACCAGCCCACTTCTCATCTTATGCTGGAGACAGATCATGGATGAAGCAGCTGAAGATAGTTGGGCCAAGAATACTCATCTACTTTCCCTAAAGCTTCCATATGCCTCAAACCCCATGTGCATTGAAGCCATGGTTTCTATGCATTTTTCAATCTCTCCACCACCTACCAGTTTCCTCATGAGTTCTACAAAGTAGCTGTTTAAAACTGCATGCTGTTCATGAAATCCAAGTTAACAGTACTGAGCTGTCGCCAGTGCAGCAAGAAACAGATGTGAAGCATGATGATGGCCAAGTTATTGCAGCATCCTGTACCTCTGGCAACATTGGTGCCAGGTTACCTACCCTGCCATTAATCCTGTTCTTAGCACACTACACCCCAAAGATGCTTACTTAAGGGTGCTGAGATAAGTCAGATGAGGAACTGGTGCACGATGGGCCAATAGAGCACAAGGCTATGTGAATGTAGAAGTGGAACCTGGTTTTGCTGAATGGAAGCGGAAGGAATGTCAGCCCCGGGCTACAGATCTTGTGCATGATCATCTCACATCAGTCCCTCGAAGTGAAGAAAATGGAGCTTCAGACACGTGCAGGTACGGTGCAGTCTATCCCAGAGTGTGCAGAAGGTGGGCGAGATGGCAGTGGAGTCCATTGCATGTTGTGTATCAATATTAGAGGAGATTTCTCTTCGTTGGGGGGAAACTGCAGATAGATACGGGCAGACAATAATAATAATAATCGCCTGTTGTCACAAGTAGGTTTCAGTGAAGTTACTGTAAAAAGCCCCTAGTCGCCACATTCTGGCGCCTGTTCAGGGATGCCGGTACGGGAATTGAACCCGCGCTGCTGGCATTGTTCTGCATTACAAACCAGCTGTTTAGCCCACTGTGCTAAACCAGCCCCAGATTGGTAAACCAGCCCCAGATGGCTAAACCAGCCCCAGATGCTAAAACAGCCCCAGATAGTTTGTACAATCACATGGTTTGTGCATGGCAAAGAAACAAGCAATAACTTTGTCCTTGCAATAATTCACTGGATTCGCTGGAATATGGGGAGCCAGTGCTGAAGTGATAATATCACTGCCTATGTAATCCAGAGGTCCAAATTAATGCCTTGGGGGCATGGGTTCAAATCCCACTGCAGCAGCTGATGGAATTTAAATTCAATTAATAAATCTGGAATGTAACGTTAGTCTGAAGTAATAGTAACCATCAAATTATCATTGCTTGTTATAAAAACAATCAATGTTTTTATAGTTCCAAAACTTTATTATATATACTGTAATGACCAGATTGGTATTTTTATTCGTTATGTTGTTTGAGGGATAAATATTCATCAGGACACCAGGAGAACTCACCTTCTTCTTGAACAGGGTTTTGCAATCTTGTACATTTAATCGAGATGGCAGGCAAGAGTAGTGGTTTAAAAAACAATTGTAAAGTTTTACATTCGAGTCAGAAAATAGCTTTTGGGAAAATAAAGGTAGTTTTAAGTGATATTGCTAAACATTGGAAAACAGTATGGGTTTAATTGAATGTTTCTGTGCCTGGATGTGTGGAACCTGTGGTTGGATTCATGCTGGACTAAGGTGTTTGTATGTGTGGGGGTTGGTTAAGTTCCAACTGTGGTTCTATTGTGCCCAGAGAGAGGTACGGCGTGAAGAATAAATGAAAGGCATAAGCAGCTGGGTCTTGTAAGATAGAGATGGTTTTAAGTTTTAGTTTAGCTAATGTGATCGCATTTGGAGACAAGATCTCGGAGAATGACATCTCAACTCTACGAGAAGAAAGACTGGACAGGGCAGGAGTTACAAAGGCAGGCTGGACAGGGCGGGACTTACAAAGGGGCAGGCTTCATAAAGTACAAGTTACAGTCCAGATAACCAGGGAATTGGCACAAAAATTATGTTTAAGGTAACTGAAGTTCAGAATTATTGTGATACTGTGACTATTGTGGTTTAAGAGATACTTTGTAATCTGTGTTAATCTTAAAATCTGTATGTAATTGTTAGGTTACGGGTTGAGTGAATGCGTATTGTATAATAATCCAGCTTTTCATGCTTAATATTTTTTTTCTTATTGTTGAAACTAATCAGAGGTCCTGTGGCTCTGTTTGCCACAATCTATAAAAATAAACTAAAAGTTTCGGCCTTTTGAGCCAGGGTTCCATTCTGAGATCTTCCCATCCAGTTCCAAAATCAATTGGGATGGGAAGATCGGTCAGATATTATTTGAAAAATATGAAACTAAATAGGATAGAGGATACAAGACAGTAAAAACTAATGTAAGAAGTCTTACAACACCAGGTTAAAGTCCAACAGGTTTGTTTCAAACACGAGCTTTCGGAGCACGGCTCCTTCTTCAGGTGAATGGAAAGGCTTGTTCCAGAAATGTTTATATAGACACAGTCAGAGATGCCCCGGAATGCGAGCACCTGCAGGCAATCAAATCATCAAAGATGCAGAGAGAGAGGTAACTCCAGGTTAAAGAGGTGTGAATTGTCCCAAGCCAGTTCAGTCGGTAGGCCTCTGCAAGTCCAGGCTTGTTGGTGGGGGCCGAATGTAATGCGACATGAATCCCAGATCCCGGTTGAGTCCGCATTCATGCGTGCGGAACTTAGCTATAAGTTTTTGCTCAGCAATTTTGCGTTGTCGCGTCTCCTGAAGGCCTCCTTGTAGAATGCTGACCCGGAGATCAGAGGCTGAATGTCCTTGACTGCTGAAGTGTTCCCCAACTGGAAGGGAACAGTCCTGCCTGTTGATAGTCGCACGATGCCCGTTTATTCGTTGTCGCAGTGTCTGCATGGTCTCGCCAATGTACCACGCTTCGGGACATCCTTTCCTGCAGCGTATGAGGTAGACTACATTGGTCGAGTCGCACGAGTATGCGCCGCGTACCTGGTGGGTGGTGTTTCCACGTGTAATGGTGGTGTCCATGTCGATGATCTGGCATGTCTTGCAGAGATTACCCTGGCAGGGTTTTGTGGTGTTGTGGTTGCTGTTCTGAAGGCTGGGTAATTTGCTGCAAACAATGGTTTGTTTGAGGTTGCGCGGTTGTTTGAAGGCCAGTAGTGGGGGTGTGGGGATGACCTTGGCAAGATGTCCATCCTCGCTGATGATGTGTTGGAGGCTGCGAAGAAGATGTCGTAGTTTCTCCGCCCCAGGAAAGTACTGGACGACGAAGGGTACTCTGTCAGTGGTGTCCCGTGTTTGTCTTCTGAGGAGGTCGGTGCGGTTTTTTGCTGTGGCGCGGTGGAACTGTCGATCAATGAGTCGAGCGCCATATCCCGTTCGTACGAGGGCATCTTTCAGCATCTGTAGGTGTCTGTTGCGCTCCTCCTTGTCTGAGCAGATCCTGTGTATACGGAGGGCTTGTCCATAGGGGATGGCTTCTTTAATGTGTTTCGGGTGAAAGCTGGAGAAGTGGAGCATCGTGAGATTATCTGTGGGCTTGCGGTAAAGCGAGGTGCTGAGGTGACCGTCCTTGATGGAGACGAGTGTGTCCAAGAATGGAACTGAATTTGGAGAATAGTCCATGGTGAGTTTGATGGTGGGATGGAACTTATTGATGTCATCGTGTAGTCGTTTCAGTGATGTCTCGCCGTGGGTCCAAAGGAAAAAAATGTCATCGATGTATCTGGTGTATAGCATCGGTTGAAAGTCCTGTGTGGTGAGGAAGTCCTGTTCAAACTTGTGCATGAAGATGTTGGCATATTGAGGTGCAAATTTGGTCCCCATGGCTGTTCCGTGCGTCTGGATGAAGAATTTGTTGTCGAAGGTGAAGACGTTGTGATCTAGAATGAAACGGATTCCATTCTTGGACACACTCGTCTCCATCAAGGACGGTCACCTCAGCACCTCGCTTTACCGCAAGCCCACAGATAATCTCACGATGCTCCACTTCTCCAGCTTTCACCCGAAACACATTAAAGAAGCCATCCCCTATGGACAAGCCCTCCGTATACACAGGATCTGCTCAGACAAGGAGGAGCGCAACAGACACCTACAGATGCTGAAAGATGCCCTCGTACGAACGGGATATGGCGCTCGACTCATTGATCGACAGTTCCACCGCGCCACAGCAAAAAACCGCACCGACCTCCTCAGAAGACAAACACGGGACACCACTGACAGAGTACCCTTCGTCGTCCAGTACTTTCCTGGGGCGGAGAAACTACGACATCTTCTTCGCAGCCTCCAACACATCATCAGCGAGGATGGACATCTTGCCAAGGTCATCCCCACACCCCCACTACTGGCCTTCAAACAACCGCGCAACCTCAAACAAACCATTGTTTGCAGCAAATTACCCAGCCTTCAGAACAGCAACCACAACACCACAAAACCCTGCCAGGGTAATCTCTGCAAGACATGCCAGATCATCGACATGGACACCACCATTACACGTGGAAACACCACCCACCAGGTACGCGGCGCATACTCGTGCGACTCGACCAATGTAGTCTACCTCATACGCTGCAGGAAAGGATGTCCCGAAGCGTGGTACATTGGCGAGACCATGCAGACACTGCGACAACGAATAAACGGGCATCGTGCGACTATCAACAGGCAGGACTGTTCCCTTCCAGTTGGGGAACACTTCAGCAGTCAAGGACATTCAGCCTCTGATCTCCGGGTCAGCATTCTACAAGGAGGCCTTCAGGAGACGCGACAACGCAAAATTGCTGAGCAAAAACTTATAGCTAAGTTCCGCACGCATGAATGCGGACTCAACCGGGATCTGGGATTCATGTCGCATTACATTCGGCCCCCACCAACAAGCCTGGACTTGCAGAGGCCTACCGACTGAACTGGCTTGGGACAATTCACACCTCTTTAACCTGGAGTTACCTCTCTCTCTGCATCTTTGATGATTTGATTGCCTGCAGGTGCTCGCATTCCGGGGCATCTCTGACTGTGTCTATATAAACATTTCTGGAACAAGCCTTTCCATTCACCTGAAGAAGGAGCCGTGCTCCGAAAGCTCGTGTTTGAAACAAACCTGTTGGACTTTAACCTGGTGTTGTAAGACTTCTTACTGTGCTCACCCCAGTCCAACGCCGGCATCTCCACATCGTAAAAACTAATGGCATGGATTAGTGACACAGATTGCAAAGCTACACAAAAAGGAATCCAAGGTTTATTATTGAGGGATAAAAAAATTGAAGAATACAGAAGTTATGCTAAACCTGAATCGAACCTTGGTTAGGTCAGACTTGCAGTACTGTCTCCAGTTCTGGTTGCCATAATGTAAAAAAGATATAGAGGGATTGAAGATGGTGCAAAAGAGAATTCCAAGGGTGCGAGCAAAAAGGTGAGGTTATACCAACCAGAAAAGAATGGACAGGCTGTGGTCAGAATTTCCAGCCGTGGGCACTGGCGGGATCTATCGGCCTTCGTGATGGTGCCTCCCTGCCGTAGGTTTCCCGACGGCAAGGGGCGCTTTCAATAGGAAACCCAGTTGTCAATGCTGGGAACAGAAGATCCCGTCGCCTCTCGCCCCCGTGAAACACGAGGCAGACTGCATGGTAAATCCCACGAGACATCTCTTTTTGAAATGGGAGTGCTGAGGTGTGACATTATCGAAGGTTAATGATTCTGAAATCATAAAAGTTTGAAAAAATAGACATGGAGCAGATGTTTGCACTTGTGAGGAAGAGCAAAAAACTGGGGGCCATCAATGTTAGAATATCATCAAAAAATGAAATCGAGAATTCAGAAGAAATTTCTTTACCCAGAAAGTGGGAACATATGGGACTCATTACCACAGGGAGTGGTTGAGGCGAATACTATCGGTGCTTTTAAGGGGAAGCTAGATAACCAGATGAAGGAGAAGCGAATGGAGGGTTATAATCTTGGCCTTCTGAGGAAGGCTTGAAGGAGGTTCAAGTATAATGGCCCACGTGGACTGGTGGAGCCAAATGGTCAATTTCCTGTTTCTTTGCAGTATACTTGACAGGTTGTGTGAGAGGATAGAACATAGAACAGTACAGCACAGAACAGGCCCTTCGGCCCTCGATGTTGTGCCGAGCAATGATCACCCTACTTAAACCCACGTAACCCGTATACCCGTAACCCAACAATCCCCCCATTAACCTTACACTACGGGCAATTTAGCATGGCCAATCCACCTAACCCGCACATCTTTGGACTGTGGGAGGAAACCGGAGCACCCGGAGGAAACCCACGCACACACAGGGAGGACGTGCAGACTCCACACAGACAGTGACCCAGCCGGGAATCGAACCTGGGACCCTGGAGCTGTGAAGCATTGATGCTAACCACCATGCTACCGTGAGGCCCCTAAGAGGATATTTCCTCTTATTGGAGAGTCGAGAACAAGGGGTCACAGTCTCGAAACAATGGGTCTCTCTTTTAAGACTGCATTGAGAAGACATTTTTTTCATCCTCATGGTGGTTAGTCTGTAGACTTTACTTCCCCAGAGAGTAATGAAGGCTGGGTCATTGAATTTTCTGAAGGCTGAGTTAGGGAAATTTTGGGTTGACAAGGGAATCAAAGATTACAAGGGACAGATAAGAAAGTAGAGATGGAGCTGCAATCAGATAAGCCATGATCTTATCAAATGGTGGTGCAGGCTTTAGGGGCTGAATGGCCTTCTCCTGCTCCTCGTTCGAATATATGTTTATATATTCTAAATTATCCTGTGTAAAAAGACGCCTCTGATAATGCAGCACCCTCTCAGTCATGCCCTGAAGTGTCAGCCTAGATCAGTCTAGGAATGAGACAAGCCCACAACAGTCTGACTCATTGATGAGAATGCTATCACTGAGCAAGGCTGGCACTCAAACAGCAGTAAGGAATGTGAAATATATGATGAAGGCTGGACACACCACACCTCTTTTTAAGACCCCATCCTATTTAATCGGGAATTGTAAATCAAATTTTGACAAAAGACATTGAATTGAGAGCAATATCACAGATGGTGATTCTTGATGGAGCAGTGCTGACGAATCATCAGTTTGTTTCTTTTGACTTTGCAACATCAACGACCCTGATCTCAATCTGGAGAGTGAGATTTGCCTTGAATCCAGTTCTACCAGTTCACCGATTAAAATTGCTCCCTCTGCTGGGGTGTTCCCAGATCTCCTGGTGAAATTACAGCAAGTGACCAGGAAAGCTTGGGCAGAACATCAGGGTCTCCATGCCACTATTCAAAGGCCAGCAAGTAGTTCCTGGGATATCCTTACTGATAGCTTCCCTCTCAACCAACAACTACCCCAAAAATACAAACTAGCCAGACATATTACTGGCGGTCACGGGATGTTGCTGTGTGCTAAGTTGCTCCTGCGTTTGCCGAACTAACATCAGTCACTCCACCTCAAAGTTGCTTTAAAACATTTGAACTGTTAAGAGATGCTTCGAATAGAGATGATAGTGCACCAATATAGTTCTTTGTACTGGGGAAGCAGTGTGATATGATCTCCACGAGGTCTCGCAACTCTATCCTTTATTGCACCATTCTGACTGCTGAATTAATGCTACGAGTCTATAGTGCATCAACACCAAAAGTAATAGCTAGCCTATACATGTTATAGCTATGAGACAGCAAATTTCATCAATGATCTGCAAAAAAACCACTTAAGAAATTTGAACCAAATATGTAGTTCCTGTTGATGACGCTTTGGTGGTTTCTGCACTTCCGCAAGCTACATAAGGCACTGCAACTCTAAATCTGGAAGAGTTGTCCAATAATTGAACAGAATACTTTCTTGAAGAGCTCTGCCACTTGTCTTCTGCAGTCATATGTTTGCATTGTAATAGAATGGAACTTGGAGCAGGTAACTCCTACTTGCACAGCTGTTCTAGTCTCCAGCAGTTTTGAATGGTTGTCTTTTATGTGGCATTTAGCACTTAAAAAGTTTTAGAAATTATAGTTTATTGTGTTTGGAATAATTGAAAAATGATGTTGTGCACTTCAGAACACAAGTCTGCAAGATGTTATTTTGAGGATGTAACTTGTTAAAAAGTTTGGGACTGTCTTTAACCTGTCTGCTTGTTTGTTTCAGGGATCTTACACATACTTCTGCTGTTCTCTTTATCTTGTCTCAACACCAGTGCAGCTCCTGTGTTAAGTAAAATAATAAATATGAGCTATCAACTGGCAGCTGAATTAAACCACTCTACTCCAGCTCTACTACGCTTATATGTAAGAACCTTTACCTTATTCATATTATTTTATATTTTGAATGCTTTATTTGAAATTGCACATTTTTTAATTTCGGTCTTTAAACTACTTGTGTGTAATTTATTGAATTTCATATCAATGCTTTCCTGCAGACTGTAGCTTTTAATTTTATTCCAAGCATAGGAATGCGATGATGGACCAGATTAGAAGATTACACTTCTATCTGGAATTGAATTTGCCCTTGACTGATTGGATTAAAATCTCCTGCCACTGTCAGTTAACATGGTTCAAAGTCAAAAGCCATCATTTCATAGAATATAGACAAGTATAGACCGTGACCTGTATGGCCCGCGCTCACTTGTTCTATGTCCTGCTGCTGCTGTCCTCCAGCCATGGGGAATGCTCGAGATTGGTGATTCCCATAGTCGTGGGAGAATTTGGTTTTGTATGTTTGTTAGAAGTGGAGGGCTAATGGCAGCTTGTGAAATCAATTATAATCTGGGTCTCCCACTACATGTATCTCCATGTTTGTTGGATCCATTATGTTAAAGTATGTAGCATTGATGGCAGGAAGTCTTTGCTTTTGATGGAAATCTTTTAATGCGGCAAGTCCCGTCGATGCACGTGCAAGCCTCAAATCCTTAAGGAATTTCTCACCGTAAACCGACAGTCTTGCTGAGCAGGAATGGTGTTCTGATTGGAGCCAAATTGTTGGGCCAGAGTAGGAGAAGCCTTTCTATGTACCTAGCTGGGACTGCAACTCACCTAAGAGCAATCGATACTCAAAATGGTGGAAAAACTGGGAATTAATTATCAGTCAGGCTGATAGGTGTGTAGCACACTGCTGTGTCAATGAGGTACGCCGTGTGTTGGAAAGGCATGGTTTACACCTTCATTTCCTGATCTTGGACATGCTACCAGGAGCATGCTGGGCATAGGCAGAGAGGGAAAATTACAGGGCAAGTCACCAGCACCGACCCACCTCCTGCACCAATACCTATTCCACCGCACAATTTGATACAACTGAACACTTAATTGTTCTTTGTCTTAATGAAGTTAGCTTGTCAATATATTTGAGTGCAAAGTTTTTTTAAATGGTCAATTGATAATTGATTTTGTGTAGCATGGCAACTCGACTTGTAGCACAAGGCCAGGGTTGTCTTCCATCTTACACATTGACATGGAACTCACTGAGATATGTTACATCTCTCAGTCGAATGCTATCAGTGGTGACCGCACCTCAACCAGGGTTGACACAGTTTAAGTCAGAGTTGAGGAGAGTTTTTTCCCTCAGAGGGAATGTGGAATTCCCTTTCCCAGAATGCAATGGAAGCTGGGTCACTGAATTTATTCAAGGCTGAGTTAGATGTGTTTTTGATAGAGAAAGGAATCGAGGGTTGGGGGGGGGGGGGGGGGGGGGGGGGGGGGGGGGGGGGGGGGGGAGGGGGGTTGCGGGGGCAGACAGGAAAGTAGAGTTAAGACCACCTCCAGATCACCCATGATCTGATTGAATGGCAGAGCAGGCTTGAAGGGCTGAATGGCCTACTCTTGCTCCTATGGCCGATATGTTCCATCTGAATTCTGTTACTGTTGGCTATAATTGCTCTGGCTTCACTGTAATCATGCTGTAGGTAGCAGTGTGGGGACTGGAATTAGGCGGTGAAGATAAAGAAAAACAGGAAGTAATGAAAGTTATAGAATGAGTATGAAGTGAAAATGCATTCTCATCTAGGATCTGTCAAAATAATATAGAAAGGCATTAAATTTCCAGTTAACCTGTGACAGTTGTTTTTCTAACAAAAACATTTCCTGTTTATTTAGCAAGATGACAATTACAATTACCTTTTTAACAGGTTCTATTGAGCTGCGATGAATAAAGCAGAGTTCATTGTGTAGCAACAACAATGATTGTGCTGCAACTTTCAGCTATCTAGAACCTACTGAACTCTGGAATTGCATCTTTAAGCCCCCTGCTTTCCCCTTCATAAATCCCAACTTATTGGTTAATGTTTTGGTCATTCCTTTGAATTGCTCCTTCTTTGACATGGAATGCACTTTTCCGATAACAGCTGTGTGAAGCAGCTTAGGATATTTATTGATGTTAAGGGTTCTGTATAAATGCGAGCGTTGACCTGTATTCCCGTTACTAATATTAGCCTTTTCTTTCAGTTCTCTACTCAAGGATATCCCTTTGTTAATGAAAGCGCCCTTGTGTGCAGAGTTGAGGTGAAGTGTCTTCCCAAAGGACATCTGGCCAAAATGGAGGAAAATGAAATGCTTAAGAAAATATATGTTGGTGCGAAACAGTTTAATCTGCACTTGAAAAACATTGTGCTCCAGCAGAGGAATATAAACTCTCCGAAGAGTAAATTGTGCACTGAGCTTGAAAATACTCAGACTCAGCTCAGGTCACTGCAGTCAAACGTCCAGTCCATTCTACATGCCAGAGGTCATCATGTTCCTGGAGGGGTAATATGTCCACCAGAAGACATTGCAATCCCAGATAATCTGTTTCTACAAAAGCAACAAGGATGTGCAATACTGCGAGAGTTTAAACATTATATCAAGGAAGTGTTAAAGAGTTTTCGACGTTTATCGAGGAATTTTCACAGGACAGCGATTGTTTTGCACCGGACCTGAGTGCATTGCACCCTCTACAATTTGCACTGCAGACACTTCAGAGGACTGACATGGAAGAAAATCATGGAGATGTAACATTGACCTGTTCAGATACAGGGGGCGGGATTCTCCGCCCCGCCGCGCCACATTTCCGTTACGCCGGCCGGTCAATGGGGTTTCCCATTGTGGGGCAGCCCCACGCCGTCGGGAAACCCCCTGCGACGGCCTAACGGAGAAACACGGCGGCGGAGAATCCCGGCCAAAATGCAGTCTCCTTACACGTGCTGCAATGTACTCACCTAGGCCAATACCTTTCCTGGAATTGTTGAGTATATTTAAACATGGCTACGACTCAAATCTGGGGCACAATTTAATGGGACACAAACGCAGTGCCGTTTTGGGCGCGTTTAGCGGGGCGTTTCTTGGCACCCCCCGTGGCCACACTTACCTTATTATCTGCACTGATGAGCTCAGCTCGCCATTACGAAATGCCGCCCCGATCGTTCGACCACACCCTTCACAACCCCACAGCGGCTTCGGACCCCCCCCCCCAACCCCACTGCACCCAACTATCCTCTTCCGTGGTCCGTGACCCCACCCCTCACCTCACCTAGCCCCATCCCTGGCATGGGCAACTTTGCACCCAGGCACTCTGGCAGTGTCAGGCTGCCTGGGTGGCACTGCCAACGTGCCAGGCTGACAGTGCCAATGTTCACGGCTGCCACCCTGCCCAGAGCCCAACCACCCGGGGATCTCCAATGGCCTGGGAGATCACAGGTGCCGTTACGTGTGATCTACGTTTGTGAAACCAGTGCTAAATGTCACCATGGCGAGGTCTCCCAGGCTAGGCCGATAGTCCTGGGCCTTGGGAGATTATGGTGCAGACATATTTAAATGAGCCCAATAACTTCTGTCTCAAGTGATATTTTTGCGGACCCATTTGGAAGTCCATTTTTCACCGTTACTGACTTATAAATACAGATAATTCTACCTCCAGCAGCAGCAGACTATTATCAGCTGTTTCCAAACCCTTTTCTCTTTCCACCTGTGTTTTATCATTTTGTTCGGGGCTCCTATATCCTTGAGTGTCACTCAAAGGACCCTTGTTTTTGATTCACCTCAATGTCACATTTATTTATTTAATGCGCAAGATAATTATTTTATTGCTTAACTGGTGGCAATCAAAAACTGCTGCCGTTTTTATTGAAAACTCTGTGAGAAGACATGCTAAAGTAATTAAAAACAACAAATTGTAGAAATGCTCCATGGGCCAGGCGACATCTGTGGAGGGAGGGGCCTGGAGAGGGCGGGCTTCTCCGCTGAGACTCCCACTAGTATGAAGGAACAGAGTCAGGTTTAGACCCTGTGTTGCATTGTTTCAATTGCATCTATTATTTATTTAATTATTGAATATATAAAAATTTGGGGGGATATATAAATTTTACACACAAAGCTTATTTAATATGTATTTTTTGTATTTATTTATATGAGGGATTTTTAAATAAAAAAACTGAACTGAATTCATTCTGCCGTCGTTCCTATGTCGTATATTTGTTAATGGAATGATTTCTAATACTCATACCCTTGACTAAAAGTGCAGAGAAATTCAATTGCTGAATGAATTGCCTTGTGGCAACAAACACTTTGGGCGCGATCTACCGGCCCGAGGGCATGACGCAGCCGGTAGATGCAGGGAGACGCCTCCACCAGGCTTCTCGATGGCCGGTAGGCCTCGCGAGATCTTAACTGTGCTGACGCCGGATCTAACCGGCTTCCAGCCTCCCCAGGGAGAGCCCTGACGGGCGTCGTTTAGTATTGGTCCATGTTTGCGGAACGACACCTGGGGGGCCTCCCAGGCCATTGGAGGCCCCTGGGTGGTGAGGGACAGAGCTGAGTGGTACCCTGGCTTTCAACCAAGCATCCAGGCACCTTGGCACGGCCAGGCTGGCACCTTGGCACTGCTGCCCTGGCACTGCCAAGGTGTCTAGGTGGCACTGCCAGGCTGGCAGGAGTACTGCCAGTGTGACAGTGCCAGTGTGCCTTGTGCCAGTGTGGCACTGCCAAGGGTCAGGGCCTAAGGGATCCCATAAAAGGAGGGTTGAGGGGGGTATGAAGAGTGGCGGGGGTGAAGGGGCCTCCGGAAGGTTAGGGGGTGAAGAATGGGGATCCTGGAAGGGGGGGGGGGGCAAAATGATGCAGGGGAAGGCCTGAAAAGGCAGAGCCCTCAGCGACCCCACAGTGGGGTGTTCTCACTTGGAGAGGACGGCTGTGGGGATAATGCCCATATGTGTGGAGGCTGACATTGCTTGTGGGTGGGAGGGTTTGGGGACCCTCAAGTTCACTTTGAGATCGGGGCGCCCTTTCAAAATGGCAGCCAGATCACCGAGGAGCCAGTTGAGCCAGCAAGTTCAACTCCCCAGTGAGGAAAACATTCTAAGGGTGCGACCTACCGACTACATTGTGCCCGAAAGGCAGCGCAGCGCGGTCCATAGATGCTGGAAGATCACTATTTCGGGATCTAAACTGAAAATGAAAATGAAAATTGCTTATTGTCACGAGTAGGCTTCAATGAAGTTACTGTGAAAAGCCCCTAGCCACCACATTCCGGCACCTGTTCGGGGAGGCTGGTACAGGAATTGAATCATGCTGCTGGCCTGCCTTGGTCTGCTTTCAAAGCCAGCTATTTAGCCCAGTGTGCTAAACCAGCCCCTAAGCTTGTCACCTCACAAGGTGTAACTTGATTTTGTGAGATCTCGCGATTTGAATCACTTCCTAGCAAATCTGCATATTCGACAGCTAGTCTCACTTTAATATGCATTCCCACGATCTACCCAATGCTTGGGATCTAACCCTCTTGCCTTGGCGATCTCGGGAGTGCCACACAGCAGACCACCACAAGGTGGGTGTCCCCCGGGGGTGTCCCCCGGGCACCAGAGTGATTGAGGCATCGGAACCACATTTTGAGGAGTCCGATGTGCCGCTCAATCACAGCTCGGGTGGCTACATGAGCCTCGTTGTATCAGGTCTCTGCATTTGTCACTGGCCTCTGTACTGGCGTCATTAGCCAGGTCCTCAGTGGGTACCCCTGATGAGCCAACTGGCTGTCCTGGGGTGGTTCTCGAAGAGGCCATGGATGTCCCACTGCCCCAGGATGTAGCTGTCGTGCACACGCCCTGAGAAGCATGCACACAAGTGCACAATCTACTTGTGGTGGTCACACACGAGCTGAACATTCAGGGAATGGAACCTCTTCCTTTTGATATAGGGCACTCCCAGACAGCATGGTGCACGCAAGGTGACATGTGCCTTTCACTACCCCCTTGACTTGGGGCATCCCAGTGACGGCAGAGAATCCTGTTGCCCAGGCATCCTGTTGGGACTGGTCCACATCAAAGTTTAGACAGTTTGCTGCCCAGGCAAACCAGGCATCCATAACTTGACGAATGCAAATAGCTTGTGAGATGCCGCACAAGTCTCTGGAGTGTAGATGTTTAGGGCTGCGGTGACCTTAGTGGCCACTGGGAGAGGGTATTTTCTTCCTCCATGTGGTGCAAGTCCGCAAGGACATGGCACAGATGCAGCACTGTCTCCTTGTTGAGGCGGATCCTCCTGTGGTATGCTGCCCGTCATCTGTTTGAAAGACCAGCGACACCTGCACACCTTGAGCCATTGCTGGCCTACCCCTATGGGTCCACCCCTGGCCTGATGGCCAGCTGGGTCCTCAGGGTATGCGACGTGGGCCCTGCAATTCGGCAGCTGCCTCGAGCCTCCAGCTACACTGCTGCTGCCAGCTTCTCTGGTGGAATTGGAGAGGGCGTAAGACTGACAACCAGTGGTGTCTTCCATTGCACCCCCCTCCCCCTTCCACAGACCCCCACTCCCCCCCCCCCCCCCCCCCCCCCCCCCCCCCCCCCACCACCATCCGACACGCCCTGCCCACGAACCCCCAGCCGCAGCAGGGATTCCTGCTCACCGGATTCCACACCCATAGCCCCAGCCACCCGCATGTACCGTTACCTGGACCGGGTGCTGGGGCCCAGCCCCTGGGTGTTCAGATGTTGGAAGCAGTGTCCGTAGTGTAGCCTCCCACAGTGTCCAGGCACAGGGTCCAGGCACAGGGTCTGATTGGGATGCTAGGCAATAACTCCCACATGCTACATGGTACACACGTCTACACACAGGAATCCATTTGAGTGCTGTGAAGTGCTGACATAATTACAATTGCAATTCCCAATTAGCAATAGCCTTCAGCCATGTGGCCAGAGGCCTCCGCGGTCGGTGGTAGTTATGGGTAGTCGGTGGGGCAGACAGGCAGGGCTGGGGTTGCCCCCAGAATGGGAACACATGATCCAGTAAGTGGCATGGCGGACCCATGGGTGCTGAGACACCCATCTCCCCCGCCCCACCCACCGGCTCCTCTCCACCCACCACCGATGGCGGGCCAGCCCAACCGAGACCGGCCCCCAGCCCCCGCCTTCTGAGCACGGGGCAGCAGCCCCAGCGCGCCCGGCCTCAGTGCCCAGGAGTGAAGATGCCCGCTCACCTCCTCGGATCGCCATAGCAGCCCTTCCGCCAGCTTCACATTTCTGAACAGGTGTACTAATTGCCGTCTGCATGACCACTTGCTGGGGAGGCGGTTAGATCACGGGAGGCTGTTAGATAGGGGGTCGCTCTCATTATGTGAATGGAGATTGGCCTTAAGTGGTGATTATTGGTATCACGCCACGCTATGGTGGAATCCTGATTTTGCCAATGAGAACGGGACAGTTAGATCGCAAACTGATCAGCGCTTGGCGCGGTTCTTGTTTTTTGGCTTCTCCCGCGATCTAACAGCCTTGTCGCATTCTCGCTTAAGCGAAACGTGTCCATTAAATTGAGCCCTAAGTATATGCTAGTCCGGAGGAAACCTACCAGGGCCTGGAAAATTGACGAAGGGCGTGATCCTCTGCAAAAGTTTCTAAGTGTGGTCGTGAGCGGGAATTGCCGCGAGCCTCCCGGCGCTCGGCCTGCCGAGACCGGCAACGCTATTCAATGTTAATCGGTCCACTTAACAAGGCCCCACGGGCTTTGCGCCGCAAATGAAGGCTCACCAGCCGATTTGCCTGCACCGCTCTCGTCAGCGCCTGCTAACAGGGTGGAGCAGCATTTAAGCTGCACTTGCTCAGCCAACCCCAGCCAGCTCGCAACAATCGTGCTCAGGAGACAGGGCCCAAGATTTGGGGTGAAGATCCAGGAGGCGGCTAGATTCAGCGAAGGCCAGGAGGGCTGTCCTGTTCCGCCAAGGGTTCCGGTGAGTCAGCCATAGGGCAGCCAGTACTGTCTGCGATTAGGCGGCGGCTGTGAGTGTCAGGAGTGTGACCAGGAGGACTGGCCTGCAATGCAGGAAAAAGGTCAATAAACTGGGCAGCATGAGCGAGTAGGCAACCACGCCTCCCCACCTCCCCCACCCCAAATCCTTTCTGTCCCCACGCAGGCATCGTCCCAACTACCAACCCTCCCTCCACCCCCATCCCATCTCAACCCCTCCCAACCCTTCCTTCACACCCCCCTCCCACCACTGTGAACTTGCGTGTGGCTAATGATGTCCTCTCTGTGTCTCCTCAGGAAAACCTCTCTGGGAGAGGATCCAGATTGGCGGACATAAGAATCCTCAACACCTTCGAGGAGTGTGCCCTGGAGGTAACGCCGACGACAGAGCAGTCACCAATGCTGAGGTTGGCGGATGCCGCAGAGGTAAGGAACCAACGGGCCCCAGCCAAAGGAACGGTCAAACGTGAGTTGTTATTGCCTTACTGACTGACCCATCCCTCCCACTGACCACATGTCCATTCTCCCACAGGTCCTCCAGCGAATGGCACCGGCCCATCCCAGATGGCCCACTCCAGCCTCCCAGGAGAGCAGCTCGGAGGAGAGCTCTGAGGATGCCACCATAATAATCGTGGCATAGCTGTCATTTTCACCATCCACCAGCGTAGATACACACACCTCGGTGGGAAATGTTAGTGGTCAGGCTTTTGGGGCACAATCTGGTGAGCCCCACACAGCTGATGATGTACATCAGGTGGAGGCAGGAACCCACTGGCGAGACAGAGTTGGATCTGCTGGATCTCTGGACCCAGCTGGGTCCCAGTCTGATGAGCCTGTGGAAGAGGTCGTCCCGGAGCTGATGGAGCTGAAGGGTGCGCCCTTGTACATGTCCCCGGAGCTGTGTCCTATCCCTTGGGTGTTCAGATGTTGGCTGCTGTGTGCGTGGTGTTGCCTCCCGCAGTGTCCAGATATAGTGTCCATGCATCAAGGTGTGATTGGGATACTAGTCAATGGTTCCCACATGCTACATTGTACATGGCCCGCCTACTGATGGGAATCCACTTGGGTTGTGTGAAGTGTTCACTTAACCATGATTGCCAATTCCCTATTAGCAATAGCCTTCAGCCCCATGGCCAGAAGCCTTGGCAGTCGCTGGGAGTTATGGGTGGTTGGTGAGGCAAACAGGCAGAGACAAGGTTAGATAGTAGTGGGGAACTCACCGACAGAGCCGGAGAGAAACTCCCAGCCAATCCCGTCTGAAATGGCACTTAGAAACTTGTCAATTAGAACGAGCTCATTGATTTTAGAACCTGCAGAATTCACGGCCTTTTCTTTGAGGTTTTTATCTGTCATTTTTATCTCATTTCCCTTTTCCTCATCACACTGGGCAGTTGCTGTCACTAATTTAAATAAGAATTATGTAACTCTTTTTCCATTACATTCGAACTAGGGATTTGTTAACAGGAAAGATGTCATGATAATTCAGGTCAGCCAATGGGTCAGCACTAAATGTTCTGACCAAAGATTCAAAGACCCAAGAGAAAGTGGGACAGAAAATAAGTGAAGAGAAAAGCAACAAGAGATAGTATAGAGGCCTGACAGCTCACTAATCTTTATGCCCTTTAACATACACAGAATTGTATGTGTTTGGAAAAGCACCTTTAATTGTAAAAGTCTCACTTGTGCCTCAGGAAACCAGCCACTCAGCTTGCAGGAGACTGCAGCTAGAAACAATAAAGTCTTTATCATCATGATTAAAATGAACCTTTCAGCCAATTTGGTCCCTGCTTTCAGCCATGGCTCAGGTGTGTAGCACTGCAGGGCGGCACATAGAACATACAGTGCAGAAGGAGGATTTGGCCCATCGAGTCTGCACCGACCCACTTTCAGCCCTCACTTCCACCCTACTCCCGTAACCCAATAGCCTATCCTATCCTTTTTGGACACTAAGGGCAATTTAGCATGTCCTATCCACCTAACCTGCACGTCTTTGATCTGTGGGAGGAAATCGGAGCACCCGGAGGAAACCCACGCAGACACGGGGAGAACGTGCAGACTCCACACAGTGACCCAGCAGGGAATCGAACATGGAACACTGGCGCTGTGAAGCTACTGTGCTAACCACTGTGATACCGTGCTGCCCCGTGCTACCGTCCTGCCCCATGGGATGGTTGCACAATGGTTAGCACTGCTGCATTGCAGTTCCAGGGACCTGGGTTCAATTCCGGCCTTGGGTCACTGTCTGTGTGGAGTTTGCCCATTCTCCTCACGTCTGCATGGGTTTCCTCCGGGTGCTCCGGTTTCTTCCCACAGTCCAAAGATGTACGGATTAGGTGGATTGGCTATGCTGAATCGCCCTTTAGTGTTCAGGGATGTGCAGGTTAGGTTCCGGGGTGGATGGGTGAGTGGACATGGGTAGAGTGTTCTTTTGAAAGGTTGGTGCAGACTCGATGGGCTGAATGGCCTCCTTCTGCACTGTAGGGAATCTATTATTTTTACCTCCGAATCTGAGGTCTGTGGGTTTGAACCCCACTTCAGTGACTTGAGCACAACCTTCAGCTCAATGTTCCACCGTGGCGCCTGCCGAGATCTGCTGTCTTTCATGCAAAATATTAAATCGACACCTTGCCCACTGCGGGAATCGTCACGGGCAGAATGGAAAATTTGAACGACCGGCAAGAGCTCCGGTTGATTTCCGGCGGGACTGGATAATCACACCCCCTATTGTCCGCCAACTCAGGGGGTAGGAAACAATCCCACGACAGTACTATGAAGAAGAACAGTAGAGTACGTATTGGTGGACTCAGGCCAACATTTGTCCCTGAACCAACACCACTAAAACAAATGAGCTTCTCGCTGTTTGTTGGAGTTTACTGGAGTTACTGGAGTCTGCAAATTAGCAGCAGTATTCCCTATATTAGAACAGAGATTACATTTAAAAGAAATTGGTTAATTGGTAGTAAACTGCTTCGGGACATCCAGAGACTGTGAGAATTGCGACATAAATTCATTATTTTCTTTCTTTATAGGAGAGTGAAGGGAGAGCATAATGAAGACATACCTTTCCTGGGGCTCCATGTCATGTATCCCTACTGGGCAGGGGTGGGCACATAAAATAAGGTGGGTGCCCGCGCCACCGCTTTCCTGCCCACCCCCATATCACCCACTCCAGCAGCTCGCTTAGTAAAAAGGTAATAAAGGGTCAAAGGGGCTTGTTAACAAACCAATTGACACCGATTATCAGCTGCCCTTGCTATAAATTGGTTGGCATAGGCAGTTGGGCAGGGGTGGGCAGCCAGATTCTTAAGAAGAATTTTGAAAGGAAGATCTTGGGACTGTCCTTTGTGGATGGGGGGCAGTGGGAAGGGTGGGGGGGGGGGGGGGGGGGGGGTTGGCGCCAGAACCCCCTAAGATAGAACCCCCCCCCCCCCACACCTGCTTCATTAACTACATCGGCTCCTTCACCCCATCCCTAGCCTGCCGAAATTCTCCTCCTACTTGCCTCCAGGGTCCATTGGGTCATCTTCTACCTGGTTGTAGCCTTGGCAACACCCTCTAATGCGTTCTTGGCATTGCTGGGACTGATGACGTGGCTGGTCAATCCGATTGGCCAGCAACTCCCCAGTGAGCGAAGCAAGTTCCTCACTGCCCCAATTGAACCTGCCGGGATGGGCAGGCATAGGGTGGCTTGGTTCCTGGCTGACTTAGCTTTCTGTGGGGTTGGGGGGAGGGAGATGGGAGCCATCCCCTCCACCTCACTATAGAACATAGAACAGTACAGCACAGAACAGGCCCTTCGGCCCTCGATGTTGTGCCGAGTAATGATCACCCTACTCAAACCCACGTATCCACCCTATATCCGTAACCCAACAACCCCCCCCAACCTTACTTTTTTAGGACACTACGGGCAATTTAGCATGGCCAATCCACCTAACCCGCACATCTTTGGACTGTGGGAGGAAACCGGAGCACCCGGAGGAAACCCACGCACACACGGGGAGGACGTGCAGACTCCGCACAGACAGTGACCCAGCCGGGAATCGAACCTGGGACCCTGGAGCTGTGAAGCATTTATGCTAACCATCATGCTACCGTGCTGCCTCTCTAGTCTTTTTATAATTTGTACTGGGGATGTGGGTACATTGGTAAGGCCTTATTTGCTTGTCCCTAGCTGCCCTGACAATATTAAGAGTCAACCACATTGTGTGGGACTGGAGCCATATGGATACCAGACAGGGCAGTGGTGGCAGGTTTCCTTAGTCAACCTGTTGGATACTTAAAACAATACAGCAACTTTAACAGTCATTTTCCCCCTGGAGCTAGCCCACAAATGACCAGATTTATTGAATTCTATTTCATAGTTTTCTCTGACGGGATATGAACTCACACCCTGTGGTTTTCCGTCATGTTCTGTGACCACTGCACTACATTAGGGAGGAACCTTTTGCTGTTATAATTAGTGCTTATCATGATAGCATAGATTCAACCTGGGTTGTTGTGGAAGGATATTTGGAGTTAACTTTTTTTATTGCATGCTTATTATTGGGCTTGTGTAACCTCATTATAATAATAATCTTTATTAGTGTCACAAGTCGGCTTATATTAACACCACAATGAAGTTACTGTGAAAATCTCCTAGTCACCACACTCCGGCACTTGTTCGGGTACTCATTCAGAATGTCCAATTCATCTAACAAGCATGTCTTTCAGGACTTGTGGGAGGAAACGGAGCACCCAGAGGAAACCCACGCAGACACGGGGAGAACGTGCAGACTCCTCACAGACAGTGACCCAAACCAGGAATCGAACCTGGGTCCCTGGATATGGGGATAGGGTGGGGGTGTTGACCTTGGATAGGGTGCTCTTTCCAAGAGCCGGTGCAGACTCGATGGGCTGAATGGTCTCCTTCTGCACTGTAAATTCTATGAAATTTAGCCTTAAAATCAAAGCCAGGCCAATCAGGAGAAACACTTGAACACTTCTTCACACAAAGGGGGGAACTCTCTCATACAAAAAGCAGTAGATCTGAGCTCAGTTAATAACTGTAATTCTTAGGTGGGTAGGTTTTCATGGAGTCACGGCAGGTGATCAGCTGTACAATCTTGCTGAATGACAGAACAGGTTTGAGAGGTTGAATGGCCTCCTCCTATTTCGATGTTCTGATGGCACAGTCAGCATTTCTCACCGAGAGAACTGGTGGGATCAATTATTGCCTTAAGTGCAGCTTGTGGGTGAGAATGTTCCATAACTCTCTCTCAAACTGTGCAGTTCAATCATCCTCTTTTTACAAAAAAATTGGTTTTCACAATGTCCAGTACCAACAAATATAAAATATCTTTGGGACATAAGAAGTAGCTTTTAACAGAGGTGACATAATATCTGCATTTGGGCTTATCCCTGTGTGGGGGTGAGCATTATTTTTCTTACTCCTGATATTTGTTGTTACACCAGGAAAGGTTTGTTCAGTTGTGTAGAATGTACTGTAATGTTTTGGTAGTTTAGTGGTTAAGGTTACATTCTGCTGCGGATTATTGAAGGAAGTAATTTTCTTCCTGGTTTGGGTTTCTAGAAAACCACACCTGAAGCAAATCCTAATTAGAATTTGGGTTGTCACAATGTGGGGTTGTGATTATTTCGGAGATTCTTTCTGGCTTGATTCAGGTTTAACCATTGTCTGGCTTGCAGGCTGCACCAGAGCGATGTGTTTGCATATCTTGGAAACGTCTGGAGAGATGGGAAGCTGACTATTTATGATTCTATGTTGCTGGAACACTAAGCGTTGTCTCCAGATGTTTTTTTCTCTTCTGGACTGAATTAACCTTCGGAAGTCAGACATGGGACGTGATCTAAGAGAAAATAAACAGAAGCCGTTCTGGGCAGAATTAGAGGAGCCCAGCTCCGGGAACGACCCCGCTTTTTAATGGCACTCTGTTATTTTTCAGGCCCCGTTATAAGTGGCGCACCAATCTCTCAACTCCCCCTATGGACCCCCGGACTCCTCCCAAGGCCCCAACTCACCCATTGAGCCCCCCCCCCCCCGCACCCCACCCCATTTGGCAGGACACCCCTGGGCCTGATGCATGGTATGGGCAAAATGCCACCTGGGCTACCTGGGCACCCTGGAAGTGCCAGGTGGCATCAGCAGAGCCAGTGTACTACTCTGCCCAGATATCAACCACCTGGTGGCCTCTGATCGCCTGGGAGACCCTCCCTCCCAGCTGCTGTTCCACCTGGTCCTCCTTTATAATAATAATAATAATCTTTATTGTCACAAGTAGGCTTACATTAACACTGCAATGAAGTTACTGTGAAAAGCCCAAGTCGCCACATTCCGGCGCCTCTTCAGGTACACGGAGGAAGGATTCAGAATGTCCAAATTTACCTAACAACACGCAGACACAGGGAGAAAGTGCAAATTCCACACAGACAGTGATCCAAGCCAAGAATCGAACCTGGGACCCTGGCGCTGTGATTCAACAGTGCTAGCCACTGTGCTCCTAGTGCTATACGGCGCCCGGCTGGGGTCTCCTCAGCAAGGCCAGTGCATCCTGAGAGCCGGTTCAATCTGGCAGAACTTTTAAGTTCTCTTAACTCTGCAAGCCTGGATCCTGCTTATTGTGGGCGGGATGCAGATAGGCGTAATGACCATCGGGAATCCCGGAATAGGCCTCTTGCTGGATCTAGCGGCCGTGTCCCATCCTGATTCCAGCAGGACGCGTCCGGTAACTCAAACCCAGAGTCTACTATTGCTTTTATTGATATAAAGATCCTCTAGATAGCTTTTGTTTAGAATTTACAGTGCAGAAGGAGGCCATTCGGCCCATCGAGTCTGCACCGGCTCCTGGAAAGAGGACCCTACCCAAGGTTAACACCTCCGCCCTATCCCATTAACCCCACCCAACACTAAGGGCAATTTTGGACTCTAAGGGCAATTTAGCATGGCCAATCCACCTAACCTGCACATCTTTGGACTGTGGGAGGAAACCGGAGCACCCGGAGGAAACCCACGCACACACAGGGAGGATGTGCAGACTCCGCACAGGCAGTGACCCAAGCCGGAATCGAACCTGGGATCCTGGAGCTGTGAAGCGATTGTGCTATCCACATTGCTACCGTGCTGATTTTAGAAAAGCTAAATTGCAAAGAACTCTTTAAGATGTTTTGAACACTATTTGGCACTCAGATTGAGCATGATTGATAGCCAGTATTATATGTGGATGGAATGTTTACCACCTACCAATGGAAGCCTAAGTTGGGAACTGGATGAGGGCATTTTCAATAGCGTGAGTAAATCTGTGCTTTGCTTTGATGAAATATTCGCTGCCAATACAAAAAAGATGTTTTGTGACTTTCATACAACACTACCTAATCCGATACAACAACTGGCAGATGGGCATTCGAGAACTTGACGAAAGATCACAATAAAAGAGGTTGGACTAAAATACATGAGTTGGAGGACTGATGTTGGATAAATGTGAAGAACAATCGGAATATTTCCTGTCATGGTCGGGCAAATGAAATTCTGGGTATTGCTTTGATTTGGATCAACCACCAAAATGTCCGCTTACCATTATGGATACATTTGAAAGATTAAGGATGAGGAGCGAAATTCTCCGACCCCCAGCAGGGTCGGAGAATCGCCTGGGGCCGCCTAAAATCCCGCCCCCGCCGTGGCAGAGATTCCCCGCCACCCGGGAAGTGGCGGGGGCAGGAATCTCGCCACTCCGATCAGCGAGGCCCCTGCGGTGATTCTCCGGCCCGGACGGGCCGAAGTCCCGCCGCTGGGAGGCCTCTCCTGCCACCGAGGTTTAAACCACCTTTGGAACGGCGGGATCAGCGGTACGAGCAGGCCCCCTGGGTCCTGGGGGGGCGGGGGGCGATCAAACCCTGGGGGGTGCCCCCATGGTGGCCTGGCCCGCGATCGGGGCCCCCCCGCTCAGACTCCGGGCCAGTGCCCTGGCTGCACTATTTTCCTCCGCGGCCGCCATGGCCTTCGCCATGGCGGAAGCGGAAGAGAACCCCACATCGCGCATGCGCCGGCAGTGACGTCAGCGGCAGCTGGCCGCTGACGTCACTGCCGGCGCATGCGCGGACCGGCGAAAGCCTTTCGGCCAGCCCCGCTGCCGGGGGCGCTGGTTTTTTGCGCCGGTCTTCTGGTGGCAACCGCTCCGGCGCGGGGCTGGCCCCCAAAGGCGGGGAGAATTCCCCACCTTTGGGGAGGCGCGACCCGTGAGTGGTTGGCGCCACTCCCCTACTCCGGGACCCTCCGTCACGCCGGGTAGGGGAGAATGCCGCCCCAGGTTTACTGGCCCCGCCAGTCCTCTGAAAGTCGATGGACGTTTGCCTGGGCTGGCGAATCCCCTGTGGCGGGCCTCACAACGACAGGACTGCAAAACCTCAGCCTAAGGTTATCTTTGCTGCAAAGTTCCCTTCTGATGAATATCCATTCTGATATTTAGAAACTATAATCCTGCAGGGTTATCTGGTGGTTCATTCGATTTAAGGATTTAAATGCTGTACTACAAGGCAGTGAGGTATACGTTGATGTGTTGGGTACTCTGGATCTGTGGAGACTGCGTTTACCCTAGCAGTAATACATACAGGCTACCAACACTTGAAATAGTACAACACTATTTTATTAAGCTAGGAACTGTTGAACATACTCTCACTGTGGGTCGACACTATGTTAGATTAAACTGAAGATCTATGCCTATCCTGACCAGTCTATGCACTCAGCACATGGTGAAGGTCTGTGCGACAAGCTGCGAGCTCTGTCCTTCTCAGAGGCTACATCCCGAATGAGCAGGAAAACTAGTGCCCTCTGGCTTTATAGCGAGCGTGACCTAACTGGTGGTTGGCTGCTGTGTTGTGTGTGTTGATTGGTCTTGCAGTGTGTCAGTCAGTGTGTGTCTGCACCATTATATACTGATGTGTATATTATGACATACGTTACTTCCTGTAGTATGCTTATGATTGGATTGGATTTGTTTATTGTCACGTGTACCGAGGTACAGTGAAAAGTATTTTTCTGCAAGCAGCTCAACAGATCATTCAGTACATGGGAAGAAAAGGGAATTAAACAGAATTCAAGAAAATACATGAGAATACATAATAGGGCAACACAATATATACAATGTAACTACATAAGCATTGATTCCACTCAAGCCCTGAGTGGTGCCAGTCAGCGACAATAGCTTGTTTTTATATATTGCCGTTAACATCGCAAAGTGTTTCACAGAAACATTGTAAAACAAAATGTAACACCAAACCACATAAACATGGCTGATCACAAAAACCGTCTTAAAGAAAGAAAGAGAGGTAGAGAAAGAAGATTTTTAGGAAGGGAATTGCAGAGAATAGGCATGGCCATTTGAATGCTGAGGTACAGAGGGATTTGGGTGTCCTGAATCACAAAGTGAGTCTGCAGGTACAGCTAGTGATTGTGTTAGGCAAATGGAATGTTGTTTATTGCAAGGGGAATAGAATAGAAAAATAGGGATGTTGTGCTACATTTGTTCAAGGCATTGGTGAGACCACATCTAGATTACTGTGTACAGTTCTGGTCTTATTTAAGGATATAAATGTGTTTGAAGCAGTTTAGACAAGGTTCACTTAAATGATACCTGGGATGGGGTTGGGGGTGGTTATTTTATGAGAAAAGGTTAGGCAGGCTCGGACTGTACCCACTGGAGTTCAGAAGAACAAGAGGTGATCTTATTGAGACTGCAGAAGTGCTGGGCTACACCATACTTGTACTCTACCCACACTCCCAACACGTCACCCTTTCAGTAGCCATGTTATCACGTGACTGCTCGGTCTACACCTTCCCATTTAAGTTGGGATGACCGGTGGCATTGAGATGTAATCATGTGCGCGAACAGTGACTCTATTTAAACCCTTTTATAATGCACAGACTGAACAGATTAACAGTATATGTACATACAGCAGCTGGTGCACAGCCCACCACGTCTCTGCTTCCCTCCCCCTTTTCATTGTGTAAGAATGTGAAGACTAGTTGGTGACATAGTCCTGGAACTTTGTGTTTGATTCGATCACACACCCTGAACATGTGATTACGCCGGTCGATTGTGCTATAGTTTTTCTCAGGCTAGTGTCCTCGGTGTGGCCGATCTTGTGTGTTCTGTCAGTGTATTCGGTGGGTGCAGGGTTCGCTGTATTGGCCTCTGGAAGAGTCGCCATGTCCACTGGCATGGGGGCTTGTGTTGTAGGCCAGATGACTGTGGTGCTGTGGCAACTGTTGTTGTTGGTTCTGATACCTGCAGTAGGTGATGGGGGTTGCATACATAGCGGCCGTCGTCTGCGGCTATCATGTAACTGTTTGGCTGCAGGGCATGGCTGTGTGCCATTGCCAGCTTGCCATGACCATGTGAGGTCTGGATCTTGACCATTTGACCAGGTGTTAGAGGGCCAAGCCTGTGGGCATTTCAATCATAGTGCATGTTGCTTCTCAATTAGCAGGAGGGCATCAGTCCGGTTGGTTTCAGGTTTCGGCTTCAACAGAGCCTTAGTAATCGGAATTGTGGTCCTGGCGCGCCTAGAAAAGAGTTGTTGTGCTGACGAGGGCAGGCCCTCGCGTGGCAGATTTTACAGACTGAGGAGTGCAGCAGAGTAGTCTGTGTGATCCTGGACACCATTCTCTAGAAGATGCTTAGCTGAGCGAGCCGCCTGTTCCGCCAGGCCGTTGGGACTGTGGGTATAGGGCGCTGCGCGTGATATTTGTACAGCGAATGCCATGTGTGTGCAAAGTCGCGAAATTCCGTGGAGATATATTGTCGAGTGTTGTCTGCCACGATGCTCTGAGGGATGCTGTGTGTGGTAAAGTGTCTCCTGAGCTTTATGTTGACTGTGCTGCTCATCATATTTGGCAGGTGGTCGAGTTCAAACAACCCAGAATACGAATTGACTAAGACCAAATGTTGTTTACTAGTCCATTCGAAAATGTCGACTTCTGTGAATGCCCATGGGAAGTCCAAGACCTCCTTTGTTTGAGGTGGCTTATGCACATTTCACAGTGCACATCTGGATCTTCCCTCCCCATGTTGACATACATGAAGGGCCAGTACCGTGACTGCTTGGCCCTGTATCTGATTACTTCCAACCCAGGGTGATGTTGTTGGGTGTGGTACCTCTGAAGAGAAATAGGGATGGCGGCGAATCACTGGCCACGCAGTATCAGTCCATCCTGTATGGCTAGCTCACCCCTGATGGCAAAGAATGCGCGGAGCCCGTGGGGACTCTGGCCATCCCCTCATGATGATGCCATGCTGTTTCCTGCATGTGATGTCCGCCTGTAAAGCATCTTTGAGTTCCTGGATTCTACGACAAGACAGTACCTCTATTGTCATAGTGTCTATGCTTTCCTGATGATTTGCCTGCTCAGAAATTGGTCAGAAGGATCTGGAGAGGGCATCAGTCAAGGACAACTCTTTACCACGTTTGTAGGTGATGCTGAGGATGTACTGTTGCAGCTTTAGCATCATGTGTTGCAGCCGTGCAGACGCAGTGTGGAGAGGCTTTTTAAAGATCGTTATGAGTGGCTGACAATCCGTTTCAACAGTTGCAGGACAACCATATATGAATCCATGAAATTCCTGACAGGCGAAGACTTGAGCGAGAAGTTGCTTTTGCATCTGTTCATAACGGGTCTTAGTATCAGTGAGAGTCCTGGAAGCAAAGGCGATTGGTCCGCCGTTCTAGATGCAAATGTACTTATCCCGTGCTGCAAGACCTCTACTCGTATAAGTATGGGTGCTCAAACGCCAAAGTATTGTCGCACAGATGGGACTGCGAGTGCCTGTTTGAGCCTGTTGAAGACCGCTGTGTGATGCTCTTGCCAGCACCATTCAATGTCTGGTGGAGGAGCTGACAAGGAGGTCCAGTCACCTCACTATAATAAGGAATGAACTCAGAAAGATAATTTGTTATAGCAAGGAAGCACCGTAATGCAGACTTGTCCACGGTGATGGCCATCTGTTGTATCGGCAATTTCTTGTCTGGATCTGACTTAACGCCATCGGCTGTGAGTAAATGACTCACGTAAGGAACATGGTTCACCCTGAATCTGCATTTAGCAGTGTTTTGTTCTTAGTTGTCGCCGCAAAAAGAAAGAATCAGAGGTGGGACACAATGATTTTATATAACAGTGCAAAGGGTTTATTTAGAAGATGTTGGGGGATTATTTAGAAGATGTTGGGGGTTTATTTTGAAGATGTTGCTGAAACAGGGTACAGCGGCGAACGCCACAAAAGCCCGCAAAATGTTCCAATGATGCCATTGCATAAGACGTGACATTACACCAGCCAATGGTATTGCTCTGCTACATAATAAACAGGGCTGAGCTTCATCCGTGTAGTCCTGATTCTGTCGAGGATGATACGAGGAAGTGCATCATTTTCTTGCATAATACGGCCCCAAACCAGGATGTCACCAACAATGATTTCACAGGGTTCACCTGCAAAGACTTGCTCCATGCATCGCTGGAAGACCTCACTGCCAGTGGCGATCCCATAGGGCATACGAAGGAAACAGTATCTGCCAACCAGAGACATGAATGTGGTCAATTTCGAGGATTCTTCATCATGCGGGATCTGCCAGAACCTATATTAATGGCGGGGTTGAGTAAATTAGGGAATGCTGAAGAGGATAGAATTAAAGCAGAACAAATATCCCAGAGGTTTGCATGCTTGTCCACGGTGATGGCCATCTGTTGTATCGGCAATCTCTTGTCTGGATCTGGTTTACTAATCTGAGGAGATTACAGCGAGATTACAGAGAGGGTGGCATGGTGGCACACTGGCCAGCCTTGCTACCTCACAGCACCAGGGACCCGGGTTTGATTCCGGCCTTGGATGACTGTCTTTGTGGAGTTTGTACCTCCTCCCCCTGTCTCCATGGGTTTCCTCCGGTTAGTTCCAGTTGCCTCCCACAGTCCAAAACTATGCAGGGTAGGTAGGGGTCAGGGGGATAGGTTGGGAGAGTGGGCTTAGTTAGGCTGCTCTTTTAGATGGTCTGTGCTGGCTTGACGGGCCAAGTGGCCTCCTTATGCGCTGTGGGGATTCTATGGATTCTTCTATGGATAGGGATGGATGGGGTATGGAGGGATTTGAAAACAACAATGAGAATTCTAAAATCAAGGTGTTGCTTAACCAAGATCTAATTCAGGTCAGTGAGGGTACAGGTGAACAGGACTTGGTGTGAATTAGGACATGGGCAGTAGAATTTTGGATAACCTCAATTGAGGAAGGGTAGAGTTTATGGGGGCTTGTCAGGAGTGGGTTTTGAATAGTCATGTCTGGAGAAAACAAAGGTTTGTGCCACTGGCATCAAAAAAGATTCTAATAAAATAGCCGCCCTGGCCGGCGTTTAGAAGATTGTTCAAAGGTAAAGCTGTGTAATGAACATTTCTGTCTTGTCACGACACCCTGGGCTAGTGTGAGGTCAATTCTAGCCTCCACCTGACCTGGAGTCGCAACACAAATAAAATGAGATTTTATTTTAAAATACCAGAGGCCCTTGGCTGAGCCCAATAAACTGCAATCACCAGGTTTGTGACTTTTGTTATGTACAGTATTATTATAATTAAACTGATAGAACCATGTAACTGACTATCTAATACCCCTTTCCCAATCCCCCCTTCTAATTAGCCCCACTCTCTATATACGCACACACACACACACACACACACACAGACACACACACACAGACAACACAGAGGGGAAAAAGTGCTTGAGAGGTCTTAATAAAATAAAAGGATCTTTGATGCACTAGGATGACTTCCAGTTAATGTCTTTCTGAAGTTCAAACTTTTGTTTCAGTACTTCTGGGTTTGAGATGATTTTCTCTCGCTGAGTTGTCTCTGCAGATACAGGATCATTTCAGGCTTACAGCAAAGGTGCGCCAGGCACTCGCTGGTTTCCAAACAATAAAGCAGTTCTTTCCTTCAGCAAGCAAGAGAGAGCGCGCTCGTTCCTTCTCCTTCTGAGGTCTAAACACTTCTGCCCAGCTCTCTCAGAAAGCATCACGCAGGAACCAATCACTGACTATACTCAGGCAGAGCACTGTTCCTGGCCATCCCACTAGTTTCCAATTAACCAATTGAACCAAGTTCCTCCAAACCCGGTTCCTAAGATTCACTCGGTACCGACGAGTCTGGTTTCTTCTCTCCAAAATGCAAAACCTGGGAACACACTGTCCTGGCAAACACTCTTCAGTTCAAAGGCACATCCCCATTCTGGGTCCATGGACCAAATATATTAGAAGAAAAGAAATGGAGCAAAGCAAGTAACAG